>NC_056735.1:797201432-797346369 GCF_019279795.1 Protopterus annectens
ATTATTGGATAACAAGGAAACCAAATGGATAGTCAAACTAGGTGGTTTGTTTCCACCAGGTCTTAATGATAAACTGCAATGAATTATATAGTGTTATCAATCACTATTATATTATATTAATAACTGTATCATGTCAGAAATATTTTTTGGTTATTTGCATGTAGGTCATTACATTTTTTAGTATCTACATGCCATTCCACATTATTGTATCATGGATGGCCGTAACTAAATAACATTATTTGTCTAAATCAATTGAAAGTTCTAACTTTTGCATTTATTTGCTGTCAATTTATAATAATATTTTTTTGTATTTTTTTGTGGTTATATTGTTGGTATACAGGAAGTGATGTCAGGTCACTCAGTTAGTATTTCCTATAAATATGACTTATCATGAGTTTTCAAATAAGCTACTGAAGAAAGCTAGTTGCTTAAACCGGTTTGGTTCATAATAAAAGTTTTTTTTGCTACTCATGCTCAGGGTGCTGGATTATTTCTTTTTTCAACCCTGAGTACAGGCATAATTTAATGGTGTAAGCCATTAATGTAACCACTGTATAAATTAGTTTGCATAAAAACAATTGCATGCTTAATTAAACAATAATAGTGTGCCCCATTTAAATAACCAGCAGTGCAGCATAACTAATCACATTCTCTCCATCTAGACTGCAGATTTTAAGTGTTTATGTATCTGGATAACATTATCAGCTCTTTGCCTTAAAATGTGGGCTATCCACTACTCCAAGAGTGTTCACAAAGTGTCTAACTCTAATTAAAGCACAATGCAGGCTACAGGGTATCTACATGTTTCCATATTTAGATGACTTGTTTATTTTTACAGACTGTTTTTCAAAGTGCCAGGAATGAGAGATCTCCTATGCAGGCTGAGATTCCAAGAGAAAAGTCAAAAGTCTTTTATAACTACTTCACACAGGATTGTGTTCTGGGCTATCTGCTACACACCTCAGTACAAAGAGCTTTTTTACAACAACAAAAAAAAAAGTTGATCTATATTTGAATCAATTCCAGGGGTTTTCTACTCAGATTTTGATCATTATAAGGGAATACTCAGTATTAGGATTCTCATGGCATATTTGATTATCATGATGCATCTGACAGTACTCAACATGAGAAAGATAAAATCGTAACTGAAGTTTCTTTGGCCCAGAGCCAACACCCATTATTTTTCAGATTCCACTTCTTGCATTTGTAAGAAGAGAAATCACTTAGTGGAGACATCCACAATCTGGAAATCTAGGTCTCCCCTTCTCACCTCATGTTCCAAAGCAGTCAGTCACCACAGATGCCTCAAACCTTGCCAGGAGGGCAGTGTGTGTGTGTGTGTGTGTGTGTGTGTGTGTGTGGGGGGGGGGGCAAAGTACAAAGTATTTGTGACAAAAAAATGCAGATACAAGCACATAGTTATACAAAAAATGCTTACCCTTATTAAGGCATTCAGCACTCTAAATCATCTTTTGTCCCCCAGGACCACTACTATTTGTTACAGACAATATCACAGGGATATGGTGCATAAACAAGCAAGGGAAAACCAGGTCTTACCCCTATGCAGACTAGTCACTTTAGTATGGGATATATAGCTTTACAGAACCATCTCAATCTATAGGCTTCCTACATTCCATCAGAGCACACAAGCTAAGTATGAAAAAGGCATGTCCTCATGAATAGAATTAAGATCAGGGGTCTTCTAAGAGTTGATCCATCTGTGGTAGTTTCTGAAGTAGAAATTTTTGCCTCCTCACTGGAGAAACAGTTGACAAAATTCTGCTCCAGGACTCCATGCAAGAAGGTATTCTTTTCCTTGGGCAGGAATGTTGCTGTATGCTTTTCTACTCTTATGACTGATATCCAGGGTAATTCTGAAGACTCAGAAGGAATCTCCCAATATCACTGTACTGATTTCCTTCTGGTCCAATCAACAGTGGCTCCTTCTATTGGAATTGGTCAAGGACAATTATCACACGCTTCCACACACAATGGATTTACTCACACAAGAACAGGGGTGTTTGATACATTTGACCCTAAACAATTTCAACGGACTGCCTGGGTGATGGGAACTTAATACATTTTAGGCACATATTTACTGAGGACATGCAACATGTACTAAGAAAGGCAAGACAGTCTGCAACACCAAAATTATATATTAGCAAATGGAATTATTTTTTTCTGTTTGGTGCCAACAACATAGCAAGCACACATTCAGCGCTTGTGTTACTCTGGGTTCACAGTGTTTGTGTGAGCTACTTTCCTTTGGTATGTCTTACTCCTCTGTCAAAGTTTGTGTCAGCCGTTTCAACATCTCTGCCAAAAAATTCCCATCTTTAAAGGCATTCCCTTGTCAAAATGTTTTTGAAAGGGGTTTTACATAAGAAACTGCCACAAATTGAGTGGTTCTTCCTTGGGATCTTACTTTTCTGTTAGACATGCTACTACTTGCTCCATTTGTACCAGCTAATCTGGCTGATTTGAGGTACTTAACATGGAAAACAATTTTACAGATTGCTCTGACCTGTGCAAGAAGGGTGATTTGCAGGCTCTTATGGTTAGTCAACCCAATATAATTTTCCGAAGGAACAGGGTTTCTTTGACAACTGATCCATCTTTTATGCATAAAGTGGTGTCTAAGTTTACTTTAAGCTAAATTATCCATCTTCCTGTGTTCATTCCTAAATCACAAAATAAAACAAAAAGGAGAAAGCATACTTCAAACCTTGGATGTGTACATACGACTCAGTTGCTATCTTGAGTGAACAAAATCTTTCAGAACTTTTGATCAGTTGTTTATTTCTTGTGAAGATAAGAAGAATGGATAACCTGTGTCAAAGCAGACTATTTACAAAACATTGTCTCAGGCTATTACCTGTTATTCCTGGCATAACAAAACTATTCCAGGCAAGGTTACACACATTTTACCAGGGTTTTTGGCTTTATCAGTGGTGTATTGGAAAGGATTGTACTCCAGAAGTATTCTAGAAACAGAAACTCAGTCCTCTGTTTATACTTTTACAATACATTACAAGCTATACTTCCTGTCCAGGTCTAGGTCAGGCTTTGCTAGTACCATTTCCAGAGCATTCTGGGCCCTTCTCCTTCTACCTCCAGTTCTTCATACCTATGATCGACCGCTATAGCTTAGGCTACTGCAGCAGAGATCAATGCGCTATTAACAGGCTTTACAACAAGAGGAAGAAATTGAGTAAGAGGGAGCGAGCCCTAAATTGGAAACACTCCTTCCTCAACTTAAATAAGACTTCTTGTGAAGTCCTCCAAAGCAAACTATTAGTCCAAATTAGTTTCTGCAACTGAGGACAACCATAAGGCATTCTTTAGTTACATCCGTAACCTGAAAGGAAAGGCACAGATTTGTGCCAAACTGGTAGTTAATGATACCACATATACTGAGCCTGTGGGCAGAGCTAACCTGCTGGCTGACAGATTCTGTGAAAGCACCACTCCCCTGTCCCTCAAACATGTACCCCATGACATTGCTACCACCTGTCCCTACCTTGTATCTCTAAAGAACAGGTAGTGGGAATTGGGTACTAATGGTGGAAACAAGGGTAAACTTGACTAGGTTTGTAAGGGCCCTAGGGCCATTAGCCTAGTTACTTCATATGATCCTATGATCCTAAGAACAGAGTACAGTTTTATAAGTAAACTTACCATAACAATAGATGTTTGAATGATCACTGCTACAGTAGCTGCTGTTTCCATTAACCCCTATTGCTTTTTGTGTAGCTTTTATGCCAGGGTGTGGACATTTATATTTTGTTGTTCCTAGCAGTGCCCTGTCAGTGCCCAGACTCCTTCTCTTACTTGGCATGAAAGCTCTGAAGGACTTTGTGTCCAAACCTATCCTTTTAGTCAGCTCAGCTTGAGCTAACTACTGGATTGTGTATATGGAAAGTGCCTCGAAGCTTTGACAAATTATTTGCTGTTATATTGTATAAAGGCTATAACACACAAAGCCAAATCTACTGCAGGAGTGATTATTCCAACAATCAGTGTTATGGTAAGTTTATTTACACACCTGCACTTTTTAGATTATCCCCGGGATTCATGAACCTTGCGCCAGGCGCACGCATAGCGTAGGCGTTACAACGCCAAATATGGCCGCCGAGCAATTCAGGTATGATCCAATCCCACGTGCACTACCGGCGTGCACCGGATCTGCGCCGCCCCCGGCATAGGTATGCTAAACACCCCATGTGCAGTGTTGCACCATGCAAATGAAGGCATATAGCGATCCACAAAGTGGCGCAGGCATAGCATAACACCACGGCAATGTAAACCAAAAAAAACGGTTTACATTTTCCCAAACATTACATAGGAGTAACGGAAGGCTGTCAGCGTCAGGTATCACACTGTTGCCATATGCCAATGGTGAAATACACAGAGAATGTCAAAAGAAAACATGCACAACATGTAAATAATAACATAAATGGTATGTCCACAGAAACTCACAGCAGAACCCCAGGACATGTTTGCGGAAGGTGCAAAACAATGAAATAATATGACAATGTTATAAAACAGCGGCGTAATACACATCGGCTTCACAGCCACAACACACCCTGGTATGCATGGAAAGCCACAACCACGGTGCAAGGGTGACCAAGGACTCGCGGCAGTGTTCGGCGTGGTAACTATGAATTAGTAGTCAATGCCATGCAAATGAGGCAGATAATACTGAATCGCAAAACCCCCGCCAGCGTAAGGCTGTACCAAATGGCGCAGCGGTAATACACCGAGGAGTGGCCCAGAGGGAATACATGTCACCTGCAGAGGGGTGTGCCACTGTAGGAGGAAGCACATTGGAGCCCAGCAAACCTGGGCTGTACATTGCACATCACAGCTGCAGGACCGGCGTGTGGGGAAATAGTTGAGCTGAGAGCACACAATGCGCGCAGAGGTGCATGTGCACGAGGATGACTACGTTCCCTTAACCCAGTCATGTGACACTCGCCCCGCAAATAACATCGGAAACAGGAAGGTGATGTTGAGAATATGAGGAAATGTGGAAGCAGTGTAATTGGAGTAGTAATGAGCAATCAACACTAATCAACCCACGAAGGCCAATCGGCGGCAGCTGACAACTCTGCATGCAGAAACCTGCAAAACGGGATAGGGGAGGCATATGAATGCAAAGAAAGTAGGGAAGGTAGCAGATTGCAAAGAGTGAAGACCTGACACAGCAGAGCCAAGCAGACAGGCAGCACAACGGCTGCGGCACACAAAACGCACAATATGCCATGTCCCAGAAACTACACATGACAGGGCTCTGCAGGATGCATGCCAGGAAATAGTAGGTGCAACGTGCAGAAATAGTAAGGGAAGGTCGAAAGGTAATCCATTGCAGGCAAGAGTAATGCAACACCAAAGGCAACAGCGTTGCAGTGCCAACGGTAAAACACGGAAGATAATCCCCAGATACGGCAGCACAGACGCACCCTATGACATCACCAGGTGTACAGCACAACAGTATAAAGTGTGAATGCACACAACACACAGCCGTGTATTCCCAAACACCGCACCATAGGTGTAAACACACGGGGAACTTTTAAAATGTACATGTTGGGTGCTGCCGTGGCCGTGATCCATCAGCATGTGTTAGAGACAGACGGTGTTGTGGAGGAGGGTGCCGACAACTACCGTAGGCCTCAGAGGAGAAGGAGAGTGTTCAGACCAAGGGTAACCTACCAGGGGCTACAAGACCTGGAGATAGTAGAGTGTTACAGGGTGGATAGGGACACGTTACAGCAAATAGTGGAGCTGTGCCGGCCACACCTGAGAACAAGAAACAACAGAGGGGAGCCCATCCCAATGGACACAAAGGTATGTCTAAGCTTGCGAATACTGGCCACAGGTACCTTTCAAAGGCCAACTGGGGATATAATGGGCATCTCACAGGCATCAGCATCCAGGGTACTACACCAGTTTCTGGATGCCATGTTACCACATGCCAATGAGCATATATAATTCCCCAGATCTCAGGAGGAGTTGGCTAGCAATATGCGCCGTTTCCACCGTGTGGCACAATACCCAGAGGTACTGGGTGCGATAGACTGTAAGCACATACAAATCAAGTCACCACCTGGGGAGCAGGGTAGACACTACATAAACCGCAAGGGATTCCCCTCCATCAATTGCCAGGTCGTGTGCAATGCGCAGGGCATTATCATGGATGTGTGTGCTGGCAGCCTGGGAAGCTTCCACAACTCCCATATCTGGCATGCCTCACAGCTGTACCAGGTATTCGCCAGGGGGGACATCGCACAAGGCCACCTTTTGGGGGATGCTGGCTATGCACTGGAGCCGTGGATGATGACCCCCATCAGAAATGCACACACACACACATGCAAGAACGCCATAATGAGGCACACGCACAAACCAGAATAATCATAGAGCGTGTGTTTGGGATGCTGAAATCATGGTTCCGGTGCTTGGATACATCCGGTGGAGCCCTGCAGTGCTCTCCAGGCAAATGTGCCCACATATTCATAGTATGTGCCATGCTACATAATATGATCCTGCGGAAGCAGCTGCTGCAGGGACATAATGGTGAAGGGCCACAAAGCCCACCACAACTGCCAAGGCCAGTCCAGGCACAGAGGTTTCAGGACCATGAACACACTGTGCCAGCCCCAGTTGGCAGACGGAGGCGTACCCAATATGCCTATGCCCTGGCAAAGAGGGAACGTATAGCACATACTCTGACAGCGTAGGCCCCAAGGACTGACACCCCCCTACCTGCACATACAGTGAAATGGACGGCACACAAACATGACCACCCGTAAAGTGTACCGTATGGGTGGCCCCATGTGTGACTCCAACATAGGCAGCCCCCAAACACTGTACACCCAACAGCCAGTGGAGCATGGAACGCCAACACCTGAACTGTATGCAGGTCCTACAGCAGACGGCGTTGCTGTATGCTGCCACTCTCGCCGCAAGGTGTATACATATAAACATGTACATATATGCATATACATAGATGTAGATAGATATAAGTACATATATAGAAATATATGTACACATATACATATAAGTACTACAGGTAAGACAGGGAATCAGAGGGATGTAAGGTGACAGAGATGTAACACGCGATATCTGTACAAAGTATACATAGTGAAACGACAACCTGAGCATCTGGGAGGTTTAACAGAAGAGGATACCGCCAACCATGGAAAGGGCAACATACCGAAATGCATAACCGCGAGTCGGAATGATCACCAGGCCACAGTACAGTAACAGTACATGCGCGGGTAATACTATGATGATATGAGGGGGGAGGTAGACACCGCCGCCGGTGACGCGGCCCACGCAGGTACTGTGTGCAACCGTCCCCGTGAGTGCCGTAGTATGTGTGCGGTGAGGGTGCCGTGTGTCGCCAGCGAGTGTAATGTGTGTGTCTCCGTAATATGTGTATGTTGGTGCCATGTTAGAGGCAGACTGGAATAATATGTGTAGACATACGGTACATTAGCCATAGGCATATGGACACCAGTAGTCCCAAAGTAGTAGTGAGAGCCCCACCCTGGCTAGGCGTGTGGCGACATATAACGATACAAAGTGACAATGTCCCAGATTATAGCACAGGAATATACCCCACAGGAAATGAAAAGGACGTATGTACTAATCATGACCGTATGTATGACACCGATATGCTAATCGCAAAACGATACATCGGCAAAGTCACACAGCAATAGGTATGTACCGCGGAAATACGTATGTGCTACCTCAGTACTGACCGTGGCCACGTATCAGCCCGTAAACACCACTGTGTGTTCTACAAGTGTCAAACAAGCAATCCCCACCTGAATAGGTGGCAACCACTGGCAAACAGGCCATCCCAAGAACAGGACCACAATGACTGTAAATATCTGGGACAGAATGACAAGGGATAGTCGTCACGTACAAACAACCGCTGATATACCACAGATGTGATGGAGGAATACATGCATGAAGCACACACGCAGGCGAGACCAACACCACATGACAACAACACAACCTACACTCCCAGACCAACAGACAATTAACTGTCAACTCCCCAGGCAGGGATGGAGCACACAGACAACCATACCGTGTATGTAGAGATGCAAGGCCCGCAACCCGTATCCGTCACCTACAACCTCCGATATCCCCCATCGTACATATTAAAGGGATACAAGCCGTAATAGCAGCACAAACATACAGGCAGTCAATGACATCTGCATGACCGCAACATCTCGCGTGGGAAACACAATCAGAAGTGGATGCATACTTGCATGCGTTGTTTAAAGGAATACAACAGCCATGTTACACATCCGAATGCAAAACACCATCAACAGACGTCGTCAGGACAGGGACACCCACATGTCGAACCAAATACTATACCCAACACACACAATCCACGGCTAACACCACTGCGAAATGTACCTGTCACCACACATAGCGGCTGCAGTTACACATAACATAACACAATACAGACCATCTCCATGAAGGTAGGGCTAATAGCCAACGCCCAGGTGAGGAATCCAACCATACCCCAGTTACGACGCGTAATGTCCGAATGGAGTAGATGCACAGGTGATATGCGCACAATTACACACTGAGGAACAGCAATTGATGGGATGAACCCACATGTTGCAGGTATCGACGGATATAAGGATGACTTCCAGGATATTCAAACCGTATGCTCATACTGAACCAGCAATGTACAACCGGAAGAGTAATAAATAGGAATACCGATACACGGAATGAAACACGGAACGAAACACCGACAAGGTATGTAGAACACACGATATGTACAGGTGTGTAATGCATGATGTGTATGACGAAGCTGTACTGTATGGGAATGGTGTTTGTAAGTAATGACACTTGTCCATAATGCAGAGAGTGTTGAAAGGTGGTTATGTAGTGCTATCCTGCTGAGCATACCAACGACTGTGGACACCATGTGCACAGCAGTGGGACATCATGTACACAGCTGAGACACCACAAGGGCTGCCACAGGGGGGCATTAGAGAGAACAATGCCAGACCACACGCCGATGCTGGCAGTGGATATCCAACAAGGAAGTGCCATAGCAGGATAGGACATGTATGTATACCGTCACAGCACACATGTGTATGGGCATATACCGATGTCATACGTAATGTGCCCGATGTGCACGATGCCTTGCAGTAGGGGATACTATGTCAACTATGTGTAATGTAAAGCTGTCATGGTGGATATGACAGACATTATACACAGTATCACAGGCATATCATGCATAATGGAGGTATTGCCTATTGGTATGTACAATAACAGGATACATATGGCCTGTAGGTATGGGACAGAGTAGTAGCATCATAGCCATCCGAAATGGAAGGAACACCAAGTAACCATGCCCAAACGATCTGTAGCAGGTGCATCGTGGGCAACAATGAAGTCTGGCAGGTCCATGTGTAAACACATGTGCAGTGTACACACTAGTGTTACCTCCCCATGGTAGTGTCCTGTGAACAGCAGAGGTGGGTGTCAACTGCATGTCTACACAGTACTGCTGCTGTGGTGGTACCATGACTACGTGTCACTCAAACAGCAAGGGAGCTATCACATGAACAGTGCCACTGTGTGTCCCTGTGGGATGTGCACAGGACCTATGTTCCACAGCATGGTGTGTGTTGTGTCTGCAGAAGTAACACAGAAGCCCAACCCATGCAGTGTGGCATGTGTGCACATATCCATGAGCAGTCCGTTCACACTGCCCACCACAATTGTCATGTATGAGGAGTATATGCATCAGTAATGCGGAGGACATGGTCCGTGTCAGAGCAGAAGACACCCATGTGTATGTGGTACGCAGATGTGTACAGATGTGTTTTCCGTCTGTCATCCGCAAATGTAAACCGTCCGAGCCTGGTACACATTGTGGCATGACAATGCTGTGCCATGTAAAGTCGTAGCCGTTGTGGAAGGTACACCATAAATGTGGTATTTTACCCTTGACCGTGTGTAGATGTGTGTATGCCACAGGTACAATGGCTACCTATGTACCAGCATCACACACAGTACAGATAGGTGTGGCCCTGCAGAAGTATATCCATGCCACAGTGGAATACGGTAACCACAGGACCGTGTGGGGCATATGTGTGTGCAGCAACCATGTACAATGTGATATGTATGTACGGGGCCAGTATCCATGTGATAGTCAGTGGGTGAATGTTGTTATGCAACGGTGATGTGCATGCACCATGTGTCATGCATCCTGATGCCATGACACCCACATGATGTATCTGCCACACTGACACCCATATGGTTGTTATCGGTATGAGCTGGTGGAGCTATAATGGTGCCAGGTATGTAGGTGTGGGATATCTAGGCATGGACAGTACTCTGTGACAGCATGTTGTGTATGTAAGCAAATAGTGAACATGAGGGGCCCCATGACTGAAGACTGTGTAATGCCATATGTACCTGACATGTAGTAGGTACTATGATATGCTTGCACCACTGTGTGTCCTGTCCAGGAGTCATATAGCCTAACATCCTGAGACACAGGGTATGATGTGCAGGTGGATGTGTATGTTGCCAATACCAGAACGTGGAATGGTGCTGAAGGGCAATGTGAGGACAACGTCTGATATGTTGGCCTCTGTACCACCCCAACCACCCATGCAATGGTACGACAGGTGGCCAGCATGTGTATGTGGCATGCTGTGGCACACACAAGTCCAACAAGGATGCCAGGAAAGGCATGGAGGCCATCAATGTGTGCATGAAGCACGTTCGTGAGGATGTGCCCCAGTGCCATTCAGAACGGTCCAGTCATGGGTGTATGAATGCAGTCCCACACGTGCAATGCAGTGCCACCCATGGGTAGTGCGAGAGATGCAGCTGTGCGGTGGTCAAGGTACACAATGTCCGACAACAGGCTAGCAGTGAATATAGTGGGCTGGTGCAGAGACACGTACCAAATAGGTTGGTGGGACATAACAGCTAGGGACATCGGAAGGTGACATCGGGCCAGTGTCCCAGGACATAACGTGTGCATGTCAGTACCATGTATGTGTCCACAGGGACACTACGATGACCATATTAGTATTGCGACCCTGTAGTGAGTGAGAGTGTGTATTGTTGGTAAGTACACCATCGCCTGGCACGTTGCCAACATTATCTCGGTCTGCAATGCCTGGGTGACTATTGTATGTGACATTGAATGTGGATGTAGCCAAACAACACAGACATACCACCACACTGCCTGAGGCCCCACACTGCAATGTGCGGCAGTCATGTGTAGGTAGCTAGCCTTGGAGCATATGATGGACCTCGAGGACCCACCATGGCTGACAAGTGATGCACCCCACACATGTGAATATACACCACCGTGCAACAGCCTGCACATGTGCCCATACATCAGATGTGCATGGAACATGACCACCACCGTGGCATCTGTGAAAATGTCAGTACTGCCATGTCTCTGTGTGGAATAGCATGGTCCCTACCATTGTGTACATGCTACGGAAGTGCACTGTGGTATGTGTCAGCATATGTATGTACACTGTCCATCTGCCAGGGTGTTATGCCATTAACAACTGCTGTCAGCAGACGTCAGTAGTACTGGCTGTAGTACACATGTTCTGTGTATGCTGCGATGGGTGTGTGTCCAGGGTGTGGCTAGCAGGGCCGTGAAGCATATGTGTTCATCCACCAAAGGGGGGATAACTCCAGGTGCAATACACCAGACACATGGAGGTATTGTGCATGCTGAGGGTAGTGTAGGCATGGTATGTGTTGTGTAATGTCAGCCAGCTGGGTGGAGTGCATGCCTCAAGCATGTGTAGGTACATGGGTGTCCATTCTAGGGAAGTGTGGGTTGCTGTCAGCACATGGCAGTATCAGCTGTCTGAGGCCCAATGTACAGTATAACAACACAGACAGCATGTAACCTGTGGTGTACAATGTCAACTCTGTTGCGTGTTACAATGTGTCTAGCAGTCACAAACATGGATATCTGCACATTGAGCACCTATGATGCATTGTGTTCGGCAACTATCCAGGATGTGTGCAAAACACTGTGTGATGTGGGATCCCCTCACCTGTGTGTGTTGCAGTCCAGGTATGTGCCTGGGAGGTACGATCCGTGTACAATCTGTACTCGCAGGTGTGCTGTGCAGAGCATGGAGGCAGGTCCCAGTCACTGCAGATAAATGTGAGTGGTGCACTAGTGTGTGTGCCTTGCTTGTGTGCAGCACAGTGGAAGATGCAAGCATTGTCCCACATGACCCCATGCCGTGCCTGCCTGTTACAGCCCTGCTGGAGACAGTTATGTGACACCGCCACAGAGGCAGTATAGCATGTGAAGATGTACATGTGTGCTCCACACCCCAGGCAGATGGCCGCAGGTCATGTGTGCCACAGCAGTGTGGTCGACCAGGACTGTCATAGCGGTCAGATACCACATGCCTGTATAAGTACAGTATGAGCATAGGCAACAGTTGCAGTGACACAGTAGGTCAATGTACAGTGTCCCTGTGTCCAGACCACTGCCTACTGTACACTTGGCGAGACACACACCCAGAGGGTGAATACACCGGTGAGCTATCACATGTGCCAGTACACGTAGCCTGTGTAATGCCATCACAGGGCGGTCACAATAACACTTTGTATGATAGATATGTTGTACCAGGTGATGTGTCATGTGTGCATATGTTGAGCTGCACAGCTGTTCACACGTCCGCAACATATCAGTGCATGATGCCTAGTGTAACATGATGTGTGGAACTGCACTGTGATCCACAACAGGGTCATCCAAGACAGGTGTGTTGTGAATAGTGTAACCCATGGTTCCGCGGGATATACACCGGTGCTGTTGGCTGCCATGCTGGGGGCCACCAGTGGTGCCTACAGTGGTCATACAGACATACTGCACACATTGTTCTGGCAGGAATGTCCATTGTTGTAGATGATGTGTTACTACGTGAAGGTAGGTGTGTGTTGTGAATGTTACCCATCCAGATGTGCCCATCAGGTGCAGTCATGGTTGTCGACAGCATCACACCCATCCACAGCTGTCAGCACCCTGTCCCCAGAATGGGTGTCAGCCGCCCTCGTACTGTGTGACTTATGTGCAGATGGCAGAACACCTACTACTGGCTGGCTAACAGTGTCATCTAGGAAGGCTATGTGATGGCTGGAATACGCTGTTATAATGTATAATGATGGTATCCCAATGAAGTACATGGAATAACATATAGTAAGCCATGGCTGGCATGTAAACCATGTACAACAATGACTGTGCGACAGACACAAACAATGCGGGGCCATGTTGAACATGCATCCATGAGAACACCAAATGAGGTATGTTGCACGTATTGATGTACAACTGTCAGCTATGGGCACAGCATGGATGCAGACGCACATCCCCCACAGGCAGTACCACTCCATGTAGGTAGGGGGGCATTGCACGAGTACATGTGACAGTTGCTGTACCGCCACATGTACTGCATATCCGTCATACAGGGGTAGCAGTGGTACGTGACTGTTGGACATGCCTGTACATATGACCATGTCCCATAGGATATGTGTTACGTGTGTACAACACCTGTTGTACCGTCATCAAGCTGTGAAGTGTATGGCTGCCAGTGTACCTGTGTGACACGTTGTGCAATGGGTGCAAAGGTACGCAGTAGTGCATTGCATGCGCACATGTCCCACACAGGTGCATAGCCTGAACATACAATACAAAGAGGGTGTTGGATCATAGCAACCCACAAGAGGAGATGGGTACGGGTGGCAACCCACTACCTCCTGTCCGGGTAAGGTGTGCATGTCCATGACACATTAGCACCTGAGATGTTAGCAGTACAGCTGTACAGGGCGGCATGCATATTCGATCACTAATACCCCTGTGTTCCACCACTGGCCTGTTGACAGACAGACACCAACACAATGTGCAGCATTGACATGTGCACAGCACATCACCGCTGGCTACAGTAGAACAGGTTTACCGTGTAGACATGTGCACAGAACATCTGCGCCAGCCACAGTCAAACACGGTATGTGTTGAACCCCACCATCATTGTAGCCCATGCCACAGACAGATGTACATGCATCTGTGTATGTACGGCTGGGAATGTCCCTGGGCTAGCAGTATAGCTGTGTCAGTGTTGCGAACAACATACTGAATGGGCTGGGTGTGTGAGGTGTGCGTCATACGTGTATGGTCTGATGGATGATACCATCAGTGCCCCCGCTATGTGAACATCCCTGTCCCCATAAATGGATACCTATGCTGTGCCCAACACCACGGTCCCTGTGGGAGGGATGGTGCTGTGTGGTGCACCTGCTGACATTGCAGTGGCAGCAGGCACTGGATGTAGACATATGTGGTACCCATGTCAGGCCAGGGTACCATCCATGTGCACGGGATATCATTGTGTGGGCACATACAGCACTGTGTTGAACAATATCACAGCACATAGCACCTGTCAGGGGTAATGTGTATGCATGGATGTGCGATACCAGCATGCACCATACACACCCCCACCAAGCAGCATGCTGCCTACCTTGCAGAAGGGCATTGTCCACACCATGATGATAGACATGTGTAATGTCCATATACACATAGCAATGACATATGGAATGGACAGCCACCCTCCCAATACCAGTACCCCCCAGGTTGGGCACATCACTGTGCCTTGTATGTGACATACCCTGCCATACCATGCAGCCCTGTCCAGCAAGGCTGCACGTGCCATCACAGTCATACATGGTGCGATGGCCAAATGGCACTTGCACTATCAACCATCCAGAGCAGTAATGTGGCACTGATGCACCTTGTGGTGTCACAGGTGCTGTGTGTTGGTGTGTACAACGTGCGCGTGCACATGCTATGTATGACCATCCCTGCTAATGTCATATGATTACACAATGTCCCATGTGTATCGCATGTGCAATACAGGTGAGCCGTGGCAGGTTGTCCAACACCTGTACAGTGCTGTGTAGATGTACATGGCAGAACACATGCATGTACATGTGTCCACGTGTTATATGTGCAGTGCCACCACTGACGTCCATAATGGCTGCGTCTGTGATGCCTAGCGACATATACACAGCATCCAGGTGAACAGTAGAACTGTGTGCACATTGGGACACGTGCCAACTGATATGAACACAGGTGCAGGCAGGTACACATGTCCACAGCAGGTTACCATCAACATGGTGTGTGTACAGTGTGATGAGTTGACACACAGATATGATATGATACCCGCTGCTTAACGGTGTGACAGCAACACATCAGCTGTGTCAGTGCCATGATGCATCACAGAGATTACTGTGCAGATGTTGTACATGTCATAGCAATGTATGTCCAGCGGTATGCCAGTACATCAGTGTAAATGTGACCTGTCACCATCATTATGTCTTACAGATAATGCCTCGTTCACGGCTGCCAGCCTTCAGCCACCAGGAGGATGACGTAATCATACCGTTGCTCCATGACAACTATGACCTGCTATTCAGCCATGTTCCACAGCAAGCACAGCAGCGGGATGACCTGTGGCAGGATATGCGCAGGAAGGTGAACGACATGGGTGGCAACAACCGCACCTACCAGCAGATATGCCGACACTGCACGGAACTAATACGGCACGCAAAACAGCATGCCGCCGCAATCGCCAGAGAACAAGGTGGAACAGGTGGTGGGCCACCAACCCAGCCCCCAATCACACACACGGAGGAGTTCCTGGCCAGTCTGGGGACACCCAGGGAACATCATGCAGAAACTCTAGCTGCCATCGTGGAGGTGGGTGTCTCCCAACCAACGAGCCTGGAGCTGCCTGGTAAGTCAGTCTTGCATATGTGTATGATAACTGCCGTAGGTGTGGGTGTCACAGTACACCACGTAATGTGCCAACACATGCCAGGTATACGGCCACACAAGCCGCATACTACAGTATGCTACATTGTGTTTGCAGACGTGTGCATAACACATGCTACCACACAGGTACATGATGTGACATGCACAGTGCTTACTGTGGCTGCAGTCATGGATAATGTTTATACTGTTGTGTCGCCCCTATACAAGTACCTCTGGCATGTCGCACAGCCATGGGTCCATCGCAGGTGAGACTGTTGTTAGTAACAGGCATGTTACAGTGTATAGATATTCGCCATGTGGCCAGGTATGACATGCACACCTGGGTTCTGCTCCAGTCACAGTATACAGGTTGCACCACCAGACACACACCCCACCCATGTACAGTAGATACAACCGTTAGTATACACCGGCATGAAACTACAGTACCTGTCAGTGTGATATGTGCAGTCAGCTATGCATACAATGGTGGAGGTGTTCTACAATGGATGCATATGTAGTATGCATTGGAATGCCATTTGTGGTACGCACACAGTACCACATAGTGAGCTGTGATCTGGCCAGCACACAGGTGTTACTAATGTGACATATGCCCCTGCATTGTGTGCACACGTTGTGACACGGCACATGACATGTCCCACGCACGTGGTGTTCTGTCTGCAATATTGTCACACCATGACATGACCTATGCCCGACATAGCAAACATCCACACTGTTGTCTGCATAGCCCTCTGGATTGTGACACCTCCGACTTGTATGGGTGTATGTCACATGGGCCACCACAGGGATGGGTACACGATGCCCATCACACACAATTGTCCATGACCCAGTCAAACATGGCCATGGGTGATAGCTACAGGCATGTTGCCACACAGTACATCTGGAGTGGATAGACACCATTGCACATTGTCCACACATAGTGCGATCATAGCTGTAGTGGACCATCTGTACATTTGATGTGGTACACCAAACAACTGGAATGCCTGTCTGCAGCCACCGGAGGTGCCACCAATGTCTACCATATACGTGCTGTGGAACAGCATGACTGTGTTGCAGACATGGCAATGCAATGCGTCCATGTTATGCATCGCACAGAAACATACCTGTGTCCTGCTGCCATGCAGTGGCACAGTGCCTGTACTCCCCACTGTATAGCTATGTACACAGCTCACACCAACCACACCTGCACAGACATCTTTGTTACACATGCATTCTATCTGTAGCCTGTACACATAACACTGCACTGTGACGCCCAGTATGATGCGGTGCATGTGGTGGGACACCATTGTCACATGTCCACATGTTATCGCACATGTTGGCGGAGTACATGTCAAAGTGACGCCAGCCATGTGTACTGTTAACCTGCCTGTGGCCACATGGTGTATCATGGTGATGCATGCAAACTACCATGAATGTGTGTACTGCATGCCTACTGAAATGGCACCTGCTTTATGTAGTGTGCACCCCAGGGCAGTATGCATACTACCACTATTAATGTCTGGCCTGCATTCACTGAGCTGTGGTGTGGGAATGCTGCATGCCATCTGCAATATCACATGCATGATGTGTCTGCGTGTGTGTGTGTCTGCGTGTGTGTGTCTGCGTGTGTGTGTCTGCGTGTGTGTGTGTGTGTCTGTGTGTGTGTCTGTGTGCGTGTGTGTGTTTGTGTGTGTGTGTCTGTGTGTGTGCGTGTGTGTGTCTGCGTGTGTGACTGCATGTGTGTAATGTATCTTACATTATGTCTTTGTATTCACAGGTGTTGTAGGTGCGTTCCCCTCCTGCGGTCCATCTGATGCTAGTGTCCCCACAGATACTAGCGGTGATGACCATATGCATGAGGCACAGGCAGGGTTGTCAGGGGCAGAAGCTGTGCCATTGGTTACCATCCCACCTATGTCCCCTTCATCTCCGCACACGGTTCTGATGCCCACACATACCACATCACCGTTGCCCATAGAGGAAGGACAGTCAGCGTCTGTTGGCATTGAGCAGGAATGTGTGGTGGCTACAGAAGGTGCGCGTACACACCATGTTGCCAGTGTAATGAGTGGTGATGTGCCAAACAGGCATGTGGCTGGTGCCATAGGAGGACCTCTGGCAGACATGCACCTGCTGTACAGGGTGCAGCAGCTGGTATCACCAGACACATGTTCCAGACTGTAATGGCGGCACAGGCACATGCTGAATGGCAGAACCAAGAAGGGCAGAGGCTGCAGAGGGCCACAATCCATTCCCTAAATGACAACATCCAGTCATTGGCGAATGCTCAACAGCAGATTGCTAATGTACTGGATAGGCGATTAGGTGAGATGGTTGGAATCCTCGACCGAGGCATGTTAATCCGCGAGCGTGAGCTGTCTGTGCTGGAACACCTGGTAGGGGTGAGGTGTAGGACACGTGGCCGTAGGCCAGCAACACCACCTAGTGTAGGTCGGCGCGTGCCACCTCTCATGCCCACTCACACAGTGCTGGTAGCAGCAGCAGTGCAGCTGGTGCTACACCAACCACACCAGGACACAGCAGGCCACGTGGACGTGGCCCTGGCCGGTCCCAGCGTGGACACGGTTCCAGCGGACATGTGTCATCGGAGAGTGGCCACTCCATACCTACACCCGGTACTGCCCGTGCGACCCCAGGCAGGCACGGGTCACTTGGCCACAGACGGACACAATGAGCCATACAACCTGCACTGTACAGTCTGGGGCTGCCACGTATACCCCGTGTAGGCATCACAGATGGCTGAACTGTGTACACACATACCCACACATGGCAGACACAACTGTAGGGCTCCACCACATCCACATGCATTCTGCACAGTCATGCCCAGTAAATGCACCGGCCCTTACACACACATGATGTCATCCATTGGTACAGCCTATGCCCCTGGCACACATATCACCCTGTGCATATGATGAAGCCTCTGCCGCATCACTGTCATCCACACCATCGGTGCACAGTTATGCAAATATATTCTGATGCACAGGGTGGACAAGATAGTGAGAGGTGTATGTGATACCTGTGTATGCATAGTGTGTGATGTGTATGTTGCAGTGGTTGTGTATGACAAGTGACAGGTGCGTATGTGACGTGGGTTGTGTACTGTCATCATGCAGCAGACATACCATGTAGTGCAGGTGCAGCATGCATTGAGCTGTGTACACAGTATGTGTGACGGTTACATGTGTAGCACCATGTTGGTTCTGTTAACCTGTATGCCTCATATGGTGTACTCGCATGTGCCTACTGGGAGCACTGTTATCAGTCCCCCACGTGTAGCTGTGGGTTACCCACAGGCACATCTGGCAATATCAGCATACCACAGGTATCCGCAACCTGCCTGGACACCTACATAGGTACATAGGTGCATAGGTACATACCAGGCTATGTGCCCTACGGCATGTGTAAGCCTAGCCAGAGTGTGTGTGGCTTTCACCACCCTTTAGGATGAGGATACTATATCCATTGGTCTGCTGTCCCTCTGTCCAGTAGTGACACAGAGATGATGCCTGGGGCATACCTACGATCTCCCATCCACACGTCAGGATTACTCTTGGACAGAGTCAGTGAGGGGCTCTGCTTCACAAGGGCTGGGAATCTGTTCCATGGTGTAGGGAGTCTCTGGGTGATGAACCTGTCCCTCCAGCACATCCTATCTATGTCCGTGTTGAGGTTTCTGTCTGTTGCTCTCATGCCAGTGATTGTTTGGATCCTAGGAGTTGGAACATGTCCATGACACCCAGGTCGGACATGGCCGTGTATGTCAGGCACAGATCACCTCGGAGCAGACGGTATGAGAAGGTATACAGCTGGAGTCCCCTCAGTCGGGCAGCGTGTGACATATGTTTCAGCACCTTTATCCCTGTGTTGTGGAACGTTTGGGGTCCTTCCGAGTGCTGCAGGTGTCGGGTTAGGTACATTCCGAATGTGGCGTTGTACCCAATCATTGGTCTGATGCGTGAAGAGTACAGGGGTACAATGACCTCCCCTGATGTGGATGTGAATCCCTTCATGACCAGGTGGGCACAGTGGAATGTCTTCCCAACCACATTGGCAATGTGAGTGTCAAGAGAGGTTACCAACAGGTTTGGTACCCAGGTCCCTGATCACGTCCACCATGTTTAATGGATTACCACCTATGTGGTAATTCGGGGTGAACATGTCTTTCCCAAAGGGTAGGTCTATACCTTCCCTGGCATGTAGCTTCAGGCCATGGCTCTGGCACCAGTTATCCATTTCTATGATGCCTCAGGTGGATGTCCGTGTCTGATGGGGTGTTGAGTATGGTGGCCGGTTTGCAGTCATCTGCATACCTTGTCTGCCACAATCCCCCTATGTTTGCATGCACATCGGAAAGTTGAATGCCGAACTGGAGGGGGCCCAGGACTGAGCCCTGTGGGCCACCACTCGGGACCGGCTTGGAGTCTGACATGGCACCAGGAACACTAACCCTGTGGGTTCTGACCTTCATCCGGTTGGCAACTCATCGTGTGACATATGGCTCTACATCTACGCTGGTGAGCCTTTCTATGATGCCCGTGTGGAGTGTGGTTCGGACGCTGTCGCCAGGTCATGGTAGTCTGTGCAAACCGATGTACCCCCATCAATGGCCTTAGTGACTCCTCCAAACAGGTCAACCAGGTTCAGGAGGCAGGATCTGCCCTTGACTAAGCCAATGTGGGTATGTTCCAGTATTTGTCGTTCCCCAATGTCTTCATTTATGGGCTCCATTATGGACCCCTCCATAGCTTTGCAGACAAGGCTTGTCAAGCTTATAGGGCAGGGATGTACAGAGTCTGTAGGAGCACCACCTTGGTGGAGTGGGACCACAGTTGCCGTATGCCATCAATCGGGTACATAGCCTGTAGTAAGGCTAAGATTAAACAGCAGCCTTATGTGCGGGTTGAGGCCCTCATTGAGGTTGTGTAGCACACAGCCGGGGACACCATCTGGTCCCATTGATGCTGTGTTCACTGCTTTACAGATATCAGCTCTCACCTGGGCATTCGAGATGTTTGGGAGGCTAGACTCTGGTGGGATAGGTACGTCCCCTCTTGGGGGGGGGAGGGTAGATGTATGCACGGAACCTGTCTGCCAGTTTGTTGGCAATGTCTGTGGGTTCAGTGATCATTGTACCATTCTGGACTAATTCCGAGCATAACTGTGGGCTTCCACCCATGTTCCTACCATAGCTAAGGAAGGCCTTATGGTTGTCTTATGTGTCCTTTGCAAGTCCAGTCCCACAGGTGGCCTTGGATGATTGTATGAGTGATCGTTTGTTACCACCAGTATTAATCAGTGATGCCTTCCCTGGTAGTGATATTGCTCTGTCATGTAGTAGCTTTCACCTCTTGTTGTACGGTTTGTTAATGGCTGGGGTCCACCAGACCATGTGCCTGCCTTTGGTGGACAAGGTCCTGATGTTATCAGGGATCACTTGATCCAGACATTCCTGGGGGTGCTCATAGAAGGCATTTGTAAGGGTTTCAGCAGCGTGGCCTGTGTTTACCACTGGCATGGAGGCCTTGTAGGGTACCACACCAGTCGTATGATGTGTGGGGTTCGCTGTGGAGAGGTCTTCACTGTGGTCTCCCTTGCCGGTGTTGGGTGCAGGATGCGGATCTCCAGTGAGATCACTATATGGTCTGACCTCACCGTTGAGGGATGTACATCCTGTGTGGAGCATGTCGTCCCCATGTGTGATGATCAGCACTAGTGTAGTTCCTCCCCTTGTGGGTATGGTGCATGGTTGTTCCACAGCATTCGGGTGTATGAACACCTGGAACTTTTGGTGTAGGGTGTTATGTCCTGGGTAATGTTCCCGGTCTATGTATGGGTGGTTGATGTCACCCAATATGATGGTGTTGTGAGAGCATTCATAATCCCCAGTGTCTTCAGGAAGGCTGTGTGGGTATCCTGGGTTTGGGAGGGTGGTCTGTAGCATGCAACAAACTGTAGGGCAGTCCTACCCATGGTTAATTGCACCTGGATGGTCCACGCTGCTACGTGCATTTCTGCCAACCTGGAGGTGTGGGTATCCTTCATGGAAATGGAGACTCCCCCTCCTTCTGTGTTCGGTCCGGGTTATGGTCCTGAACGCATGATATGAGATATGACCTGATAGTGCTGGGGTGCTCTCAGGAGCCCTGAACAATGTTTCAGTCACAGCACTGACATCGATGTCCTCCAGGACAGGAGGGTATTTGAGGGCGTGCAGCTTGGGCGTAGACTACTGGCACTGAGCAGTATTACCCTTTCTTTTTTCCAGGTTTGTAGTCTAGGGTGGTAGGTTTATCATTTCAGCCTTGCCTGCAGTGGGCACTGTGGGGGTGGCAGGAGCCTTTGCCAAACTCTTGAAGACCAGGGGCGACAGGTGCGAGCCATCCCTTGCGAAGGGGCGTGGCGTGCAAGCATGTCATCCCAGGCAAGAGGAAATTGGATCCCCTCAGACTGACACCGGTAACCAGGCAAATTATCAAGGGTGATCATTCGGAGCCAGTATTGTGGCATCATACTTGATGAGGGTGGGATACTGCCCAGGGTCAGGGACATGCTGGCCTGGGCTACACAATCTGAGAGCCCCTCTGTCTCCTTTCATGTATCCCAGGGTGGTATGTCTCCGGTCGTTGACACCAGCATGGACAATGACCGCGTCATACTTGTACATGCTGTGGAGTGACCTGAGTGCGTGTGTTATATGGCGGATTCCAGTGCCCGACAGGCAGCCTACTGTGATCATTCCCTTGTTCAGTCTGGTGGGTGGGACGTCGGTGTGTCTGACTATGGCGTCACCTATTACAAGTGTGTCTGGCATTGTGTGTGGCCTTTAGAGCTGTGACTGTTTAGCACACTGACGTTGACAACTATGTGTTGCATGTCCTATGTCTTGCAGAGGCAGTTGCTTGGGTGTCTGCTTCGGAGGCCTCATTAGGTTCGTTACATGTTTTAACAGTGCCTCCGGGTATGTCTTAGTGTGTTCATGTGTTTGTTTAGCATTTGTGATAGTTCCATGTGACACTGGGTTTGTGGTGTGCATGGTGTCCTTCCCCTCCCGTTTGGTCTTGCCGGTCATGGTTTGAGAGAGCTCAGCCCCCTGTCTGGCTATATAGTTGCATCTCTCACATGTATTATGTTTAGTGGGGGAGGTGCGGCTTGTCCGTGTCCATGAGGCACCTGTAACATTGCCTCAGGACGCCCACATTCACCATCTGAACAGGAGAGGTCACTAGCAATTGACCCTTCGACATGCCAGAGAATGTGAATGCATTTGCTGTGTAACTGGGTCAGAAGGCACCTATAGGGAAGTGGGTACTCAAGGGGATTCTAGGCTAGTGTAGTACTCCATCTAGTATACATGTACCTTACCTATGTAGGAATACTATGGGAGCAGGTGCTGAGCTTTTGTGATAGAGAACAGACAGTTGAGATTGCAAGTAGAGAAGTTCTACATATAAACCTGCGGAGCACGGAGCCAGATATAGTGTAACATTGTTTACACGGTACATGATGCACATGTCCACACATATACTGCACCTGATGCCTGTGGTCGGTGCCACAGGCTATGGTGGACAGAGACATCACATACAAGGCATGACACAGTACAGGTATGGTGACATTCTGCAGGTGTCGTACACAGCGTGCTGGCAACTGACCGCAGGTGTCACCTGTCAGCTGTGGTGCACGCTGTGCAGCAGTTGGATGCTGTACCAGTACAGGAATATGTCCGCAATCTTGGGGTGTACACCACTATGGCACACACCCCATTGCGTGCAGATGGAGACACCTGCCTGTGTGGTCAGCACCCTCACAATACAATGCACCCACACGCCATGTCACAGGGGGCAGTCTTGCACAGGTGGCCAGTATGGCTCACAAGTATGGCATTGACAGGGTTGTACAATGCAGCACCAGTACGGGATGGTCACCCTGTGTGGTTAGTGTCCAGTCACAACACTATATCTGCATACACCCTCACAACAGGCAGCAGACATACACACATGCTGACACACTGACATGGTGGTGACCACACATGTCTACACGGAGGGACAACGTGGTGCATGTACTGCACCATCCACATCCATGCACCCCACACTGAGGTATGTACAGATCTCTACCATGGTGTACAGTGATGTGTGGCACGTGGCACATAGTCCCCCCGATCTGTGGCATACATGGGCACACAATCCTGCACACATGTCAGTGCTAGGAATGCCACACCCACTATATGGGATATGTGCAGGCGTGCAGCGGTATGTAGTGCATCATGCGTACCACCACTGTATCCGCACTTGGGAGGTGGTAGGGGTTACAGTGGCCATGTGACATATGGTCGATGACACCTGACCGATGGGTATGCATTATGGCAGCGCTGTCATGTAACGGCGACATAGCAGACTGTATGCACATGGCAGGGTAGGATGGTGTGTGACACACCTGTGGCCACTACCTGCACACATGCATGTGGACAGGTGTTTAAACACATGGTGTACACACATACCGCCATGCGTGCTGTTACTATGCCACCATATGACAGCCCCCATGATGGGCATGCATGTGGTAGGGGGTTGCAACTGTGTTATGGACATCGGACACCACTCATGCATGGCTGCACCGTGCACAGTACATGTGTCACATATATCCCCTGTTGCCATGTGTGTATGCATTGCTACGTTGTGACATGTGTGTCGACATACATGGAACATGGACTGTGGTATGGTATCACAGCTGTCACAGGCAAACTGTACAAGGGTATGTGTCCCAGTCAACACCGCTACACCCTGTAGGGGGTGCATACCACAGACATGTGTCCACCTTCCATTTGTGTGTGTATTACCACATACGCCAGTGTTATGCATGTGGTACATCACAGGCTTCGTATGTGTCCTGTGTGCAGTCCATGCACACAGCCAGGCAATCACATATATGACATATTCGGACTTTGTTTCACTGTGGTACAGCTGCAGTCATGTGTCATATCTGTGTCAGTCCCGTGGTATGTGTGGAGCACGCCTGTCCATGTATACCGATATGGGTGGACTACATCACACCTGTGGGATCATTGATAGTACATGTGCACTCTGCATGATGGGCGTACACCGCCATATAGACCTGTGGACATATGTCACATGCTGTTGCTGGACCGTGAGGCATACTGCTGCACTGATGACATGGTGCTGGCATGGCAGCTACAGTGTTCACTGCAGTGTGTACATATTCAGCCTGCACCCGTGACGCCTGTGATGTCATCTGTGTGTGTACGTGTAACTGCATGTGTGTCCACCCTGTGCGTGTGTACGGGTTTACCTGGCCGTGACATGCAGAGTGTGCACTCCGTCTGCATGCCGGACGGCGCGTAGCACATACTAAGTGTGTGAGCATGCCCGGGTTGCTGTTGTGTGGGTGGACACACACGACGGTCCACACTCTGCCCTTCCATGATTCCACCCCATGTGTATGCATGTCTGCACTCTGCAGATTCTAAGTGTGTGAGCATGCCCAGTAAGCAGCTGTGTCGATGGACACACAGTACAGTGCACACCGCCTGCTGCTGATACCCCATGTGCATGTATGTTTCCCCTTCGCAACCGCCACGTCTGTGAGCATGCCCGGGTTGCTGTTGTGTGGGTGGACACACACAACGGTCCACAATCTGCCCTTACATGATTCCACCCCATGTGTATGCATGTCTGCACTCTGCAGATTCTAAGTGTGTGAGCATGCCCAGTAAGCAGTTGTGTAGATGGACACACAGTACAGTGCACACCACGCCCATCTGCGTTGATACCCCATGTGCATGTATGTTTCCCCTTCGCGACCACTAGGTGTGAGGGCATGCCCAGTACGCCATTCGGGGGTACACAGTGCAGTCGGCACCGATGTCTGCTACTAGGCGTATAGCCATGGCCAATGACATCCTGCATAGCCATGGTGACCGTCCAGGTGAGCCATATGTGGTTGGTATGCCACAATGGCTGCCTACAGCATGCACGTCGGTTGCCCTCTCATAGGGTATACTGTCGGTGGTGCATCCCATATCCATGTCATGATGTTGTGCTCCGTAGTTAGTTGGTATTCCCGAGTGCAGCACCACCATGTTAGTGTACGCCCACCTTGGGATGGTAACATGCTGTGTGACTGCGCACTCTGTCTTCATTCCCTATCGGCTGCCTTGCCTCTGCAGATGATATCACCCACCTAGGGGTATGCCTCCTGACAGTGCTGTGCTCAGTAATCTCGGTAGCGCATTCTGTAAATGCATCATGCTGTAGTGTGTTCATGTAGGTAGACATAGGTTCAACTCCCGGCCCTCCCCGTGTGTGTGTGTGTGTGTGTGTGTGTGTGTTTCCAGCTGCCCTTGGTGAGAGTAGTTCCTTTAGTCACTTTGCAACACATACCTTGGCTATTGGCATCTATTCCTTTACGGATGACGTCACCCGCTAGAAGTATGCCTCTGACAGCACTGTCCTCAGTAATCTCGGTAGCGTGTTCTGTAAATGCATCATGCAGTAGTGTGCTCATGTAGGTAGGCGTAGGTTCAACTCCCGGCCCTTCCCTGTGTGTGTGTGTGTGTGTGTGTTTCCAGCTGCCCTTGGTGAGAGTAGTTCCTTTAGTCGCTTCGCAACACATACCTTGGCTATTGGCATCTATTCCTTTACGGATGATGTCACCCGCCTAGAAGTATGCCTCTGACAGCGCTGTGCTCAGTAATCTCGGTAGCGCATTCTGTAAATGCATCATGCTGTAGTGTGGTCATGTAGGTAGGCGTAGGTTCAACTCCCGGCCCTTCCCGGTGTTTGTGTGTGTTTCCAGCTGCCCTTGGTGAGAGTAGTTCCTTTAGTCGCTTCGCAACACATACCTTGGCTATTGGCATCTATTCCTTTATGGATGATGTCACCCACTAGAAGTATGCCTCTGACAGAGCTGTGCTCAGTAATCTCGGTAGTGTGTTCTGCAAATGCATCATGCTGTAATGTGTTCATGTAGGTAGGCGTAGGTTCAACTCCCGGCCATTCCCCGTGTGTGTGTGTGTGTGTGTGTGTGTGTGTGTGTGTGTGTGTGTGTGTTTCCGGCTGCCCTTGGTGAGAGTAGTTCCTTTAGTCGCTTCGCAACACATACCTTGGCTATTGGCATCTATTCCTTTACAGATGATGTCACCCGCTAGAAGTATGCCTCTGACAGCGCTGTGCTCAGTAATCTCGGTAGCACATTCTGTAAATGCATCATGCTGTAGTGTGTTCATGTAGGTAGGCGTAGGTTCAACTCCCAGCCCTTCCCCATGTGTGTGTGAAGTGTGTGAGGTGTGTATGTGTGTGTGTGTTTCCAGCTGCCCTTGGTGAGAGTAGTTCCTTTAGTCACTTCGCAACACATACCTTGGCTATTGGCATCTATTCCTTTACGGATGATGTCACCCGCCTAGAAGTATGCCTCTGACAGCGCTGTGCTCATAATCTCGGTAGCGCATTCTGTAAATGCATTATGCTGTAGTGTGTTCATGTAGGTAGGCATAGGTTCAACTCCCGGCCCTTCCTTGTGTGTGTGTGTGTGTGTGTGTGTGTGTGTGTGTGTGTGTGTGTGTGTTTACAGCTGCCCTTGGTGAGAGTAGTTCCTTTAGTCGCTTTGCAGCACACACTTTGGCTATTGGCATCTATTCCGTTATGGATGATGTCACCCGCTAGAAGTATGCCTCTGACAGCGCTGTGCTCAGTAATCTCAGTAGCGCGTTCTGTAAATGCATCATGCTGTAGTGTGTTCATGTAGGTAGGCACAGGTTCAACTCCCGGCCCTTCCCCGTGTGTGTGTAAGGTGTGTGTGTGTTTCCAGCTGCCCTTGGTGAGAGTAGTTCCTTTAGTAAACCCGCAACACATACCTTGGCTATTGGCATCTATTCCTTTACGGATGATGTCACCCGCTAGAAGTATGCCTCTGACAGCACTGTGCTCAGTAATCTCGGTAGCGCGTTCTGTAAATGCATCATGCTGTAGTGTGTTCATGTAGGTAGGTGTAAGTTCAACTCCCAGCCCTTCCCCGTGTGTGTGTGAGGTGTGTGTGTGTGTGTTTCCAGCTGCCCTTGGTGAGAGTAGTTCCTTTAGTCGCTTCGCAACACATACCTTGGCTATTGGCATCTATTCCTTTACGGATGATGTCACCCGCTAGAAGTATGCCTCTGACAGCGCTGTGCTCAGTAATCTCGGTAGCGCGTTCTGTAAATGCATCATGCTGTAGTGTGTTCATGTAGGTAGGGGTAGGTTCAACTCCCGGCCCTTCCACGTGTGTGTGTGGGGTGTGTGTGTGTGTGTTTACAGCTGCCCCTATAGAGAGTAGTTATTTTAGACGCTTCACGACACATACCTTGGCTATCGGCGTCTATTCCTTTACGGATGTTGTCACCCACCTAGACGTGTGCCTCTGACGGTGCTGTGTTCACTGGTCCACGTAGCACGTTCCATACCTGTGTCATACTGTTGTACAGTTGGGTAGGTGGGGGTAAGGTCAATCCCCATGCCTGCCAGCTGTGTGTGTGTCTATGCTCCCAGCCGCATGGGTTCATAGGTTATGGCTTTAGAGTTTCCGCAGAACACTTATATCCTGCCGACATCTCTGTGTTTGTGGATGGTGAGACGCAGCTCGTGGACTGCCTGTGTGTCTGCTGTGGTTGGCGACCTCCGTAGCGTGTTCTCCACGTGCGCCCTGCTGTGGTGTGATGGTGCTGTGTACGTTACACTCCCGGCCTTGCCACATGTGTCCGTCTGTATCTCTCTCGATGTATATATACATACTTATGTTATGCCCATAGCGCTGCTCTTGCATGGACAGCTGTCTGTCCCATGTATTGCATATTTGCACGGCTGACACCTAGAACTGTGGTACGATGCATATCCACTCATTGTCCATGCAACGTCCATATTCCAGTACGCCCTAGAGACATCTGCTGGATATCGTGGCAGACAGCTATCCTTGCTGTACTGACATTGTACCCGTACACGCCATAAACCTTGTGTATAATTGCCTGTTTATGGTGTGTGTATGTCTATCTGAGCTGTGTGCATGGTCCTGTGTATGTCCCGCTATAGCCGTCTGTGCAGGTGTCGCCACTATGGGTAATCCTTGTAGACCGCTGTGTCATGTGCACTTCAGCACATACCTGCAGACCATACTACCTTTCCTACGGCAGCAGCCTTAGATCAACCGCTGCCCTAGGCGATAGGGCTCCATGGCGCCCACCACCACAACACATGGTGCCCCCATCCTGGTGTACCTACATGACATAACTACTAGAAAGGTGGCCCTGCTAGTGCGGTGCCCTAGGCAGCCGCTGGTTTGGCCTATGCCTACGGCCGGCTATGAGCACATCCCAAGGCATACTTTTACATTCAGTGTTTTACGAAGGCTAGATTTTAATCCCAGAGGGTGGGACCTTATCAACTATACTTTAGAATGCGGATTGAGATGGATTATTAGGTGGAGAGTTGACCACACACCAGGGCTGAATGATGAAGCACAGATTAAGCCTCTTTTGAGAAGCAGGTGGCTTAAACCCAAATAACAGGAATGTAGTTTAGGTACAGCTATACATTTAACACCTATTAGTCCACTCTTTCAGTTGTTTACTACTGTTTTACATTGATATAATATACATATTTTCTATATATATTGTTAGATTTATAATTGATGAGAATTAGGCATAGTACAATATAATATAATACATGTTTTAATAGGATGTTTTTAAAGATGTTAATATATGTGTATGTATTTAACATAGCGTCTGTGCTTTATATGTTGGGGTTAATTGTTCATTGTTTGATGAGAAATTGACCAATGAAAGTGTAAGGAGGGATATTTAAAGCCTGGATACTTTTATGTTATGTGTAAGTCTGACGGAGCCTACGGGTGAAAGCGCTTACTTGTATATAAAGGAACCTTTTTATACCATTTGGGCACTGTCCTGGACAATTTCTACGTTGACTGTTTCATCTACCTATGTGTTTTTTGGATTGTGTGCCATAAGGTGCCAGCGGTTATTTTGTGTTAATTAGGTGTATTCCATGGTCAATTGACATTAATCATATTAATTCATTAAAGGATCTTCTTTATAAGTGGGAACACCATAGTTTAACCATCCTATGACCTTCCTAGTTGAAGTTGTTAGTGAGCCATTAGTATGTATTCCACAGGTCGCCCATTTGTTCCGCATTATGGAAGTGAGTGATCCCCATTTTGGTGATGGCAGATTGAGAGCTGTGTATGCCGGTATTCGCACGACGGTCTGACTTTGTATGGGGAATGTCTAATGTAGTCCCTATCTGTATTTCCTGTGCTATGCCTTACTGCAGCTGTGTAATTCCACCAGGTTTCCAGTTATGGGTGCCATCTTGGTCGTACGCTTGTCCATCCATGGGAATTGCCTACAGGACACTGATATAGGGCTGTACACATTTCACACCTGCTTTCAGCATTATCCGGTGGATGCTTTGCATCATTAATGGGGAGTAAGGCATGTGCTATACCCACATCCCTCCCACGGGGCGGGCCAACGGATTATCTGCCAAACAACACTGAGCCCCATTTCTGCATACCCAGGATCCCATGGCTGCAACTCTCGACGGTACACATTACACATCCTTCATGTGTGCGGGACTGGGATGTGGACGCACTTCTATGGACTCGACAATCTGGGGATTTCTGTTCATATGCCCTGCATTTCATGGACACTTGTCATCAACCTTAAACACACTGGTGGTGCATATGTCTGGCTGTGCCGTAGTCACGGCTGTCATTTCTTCTGGGTCGATTGCAGCTGGTTGATATTGCAAACGGATCAATTTTCGGAGTCCTACAATGGACACCAGTGTGCATATGTAAAGTGTAGAACTTGTTGGACTGTCACCATCTGGCCAGTGGTTTTGACTGATGCTGTATGTTCCCCAATCGCGGATGTCTGTTTGACTACCCATATTATGTATTACTTGGCCTATCTATATCCATGTGCCAGTAAGCGGAAATACAGCAAACCTTGAGTCCTGGTCATCTTCATAAAAGACATTATTGAATATAAACCAGACCAAAACAGACGATGACAAAAACGATACACTCCACAGTCCAAAGATACTGTGCGCTTTCACCCACTAACATGGGGCATCGTCAGAGTACAAAATACATTAGATAGTCGTCCCTTATATACTTCCTTCAGAGTCAGTTTAAAGACAATTAATCAATAAACTTGCTCATAGTTAAGTGGACAGTGCTCCAAGTCTTAATGATAAAGTGACATATACAAATCAGTGTTGCATACATTACTTAATGGAAACATTAATACAACAACAATGTGTTAATATAAATACAATATTGGTCAATACAATCAGTATATTGAAACATAGTTGATAATTGTTGTGAGTAAACCTTAGAATGTAGTGTGTTGATAATGATATTGTATATTAATGTGTATAATTGTTGCATTATGATTCCAATTCATGGAATAAATAAGTACAATTAAATGCATATTTTGTATAAATATGAATGTAAATAAGAGTCACAATGTTAAATATAAATATGACTGTATTATAACTATATCAATATGATATGGAATAAACTGTAGTTGTTTACATCTTGTTTTCAAGTGACAAATCTATGTCCATGCGTCATATATACGGCCCGTCGGACTGCTGTGTGTAGATATATACATGTGAACCCCTCGTTTCATACCTTGCTTTGTTACTGACTGTGAATTACCTGTGTACACACATCTATTACCATGCCATACCTTTCCACTGTACAGGTTCTGGCATGGTGTACGGCTGGTTGGCCCTTAATCTTGCTGTGTGTTACATTGACCTGTGTCTATCTGGCAATTCGCTGGCGTGTCATGTGAGACCTTCTTGCTTCTATAGGGACCTGATCCCATAATTGTGATGTGCTTCCACTGGCCATATATTTCTCTGTCATCTGGGATCTGTGTGTAACCAGTCCTTTCAGGACACTTTCTATTGTTGTTCTTTTTTGGTTACATATATGAGTACTTTGGTATGTTGTGCTATTATTGTGTGTGGAGCATTTCTCCACAGGCCTCTGCTGACACTGGACATATATCCAGCTAGCCTAGCCCGGTCAACAAGTGTGAGCCAACTGAACACAATTCATACGGGGGCACCTTCTGACAAGTGGGTCGGGTTACAGATGCATAACCGTCGTCAATCCATACTACTAACACACACGTTATTCTATCCACATTCTATGTTTGTCTTATCACATAGCATGTGTTTCTCACTATTTCTAACGGTACTTTACATGGCATTGCCCGATTCCATACTTTCAGAGGCTGACAGTTTTGAGACATGTATAACTGACGTGGAGGACACAACCTTAACTTTCCCTGCTGTGAGCGGATCACACACGCACACGCGCACTTGCATTTCCTAATTGTGGGTTACGCGCAGGCGCACATGCATATCCGTATTCTGTTTACATATGTTTACTGGGTCTGTGTGGTTACGTGGTCTGTGTTAGTTGTGACTGTTCCGGTAACATATCTCTGATCCGGTTGACGGACGTGTGCGGAACGCACTTTCACCTTTACACATGTAACAGTCTTTGCGGCATGGATGCATTACGTACACGTTCACATTTATATGTTCTATAGTCGTAATTCAAACGGGACTGCATTCATGTTTGCCGGTTACTGTGACCACTACACGTTAGCTGTTCTGTCTCATTTATATGCATACCCATGGTACTTAGCTAAATTTACATATCCCCCCACCCCACCCCACCCGCACTCACGTACGTCACAGGCATCCATTCTCCTGCTGGGAAAGGTGCGGTACTACATGTTAAACATTCCTTATTCCCTCCCGCTCATGGCCCAGGATGCATATGTTGTGACCGCAGGGATATTCAGATCACAGGGGCTTATATCCCCTACGCATACAGGCCTTCGATTGTCAGGGTGTTCTTGTGGTGCTTTGGGTTTGGACTTGTCCGCCTAGTGTACGGAACTGCCCTGACCGTGTACGAATGTCAGACGAGTCACATGGGCACGGTTTGTCCGTGTCTATGATACCATATCCCCCCCATTATTCCTAATCATGTGCGCTGATTGGCCAGCATGCCCGTTGTAGATCTTGTTATAGTAATTGCACACAGTCTGGTCGACCGGACCTATTTCCATTATTAAACCTCGGTATTTATAACCTGTCTCGCTATATTACATGGGTTTAACATTGCGTGATGGCTTTCACTGAGCCACGGACATGTCCGTTGCTTAGTTTGGGGCTGTCCCGCTCTGCTACACACATTTAACATGGCAGAACAGGTTGAACAGCTCAGCAACGGGGACATCGGGCTCTCCGTCGCTGTTTAGTATTGAATCGCTATGTTGACTTTGTTTCACATAGCGAGACAGTGTCAACATTGGTAACAGACATCTCGCGCAGTACGTCCGCACTGCCGCGGGTGCCGTATGTCTGCGTTTGGGCGGTGGACAGGCATTATGCTGTGCCATTATGTCTGGGAATATATGGTTTCTTTCCATAGATGATATGGCATACTAGCAATGACCCGCGTCTGGGTGTGGGTACTGCTGTATTTACCCACGGCAAGAGCGGCCCTAGGTCAAGTGGTGCCCTAGGCAAAAGGACTCCATGGTGCCCCCACCACATCACCCGCTACCCCCATCCTGGTCTACCTACACCAAATAAATACTGGGAAAGTGACCCTAGTAGATCGGCGCCCTAGGTGGCTACCGAGTTGGCCTATGCCTAAGGCCGGCTATGTGTGTGGTCCCTCGGGCATCGGCCTCGGGAACGCACCACATCTGCCATGGGTATATCTAGCATTACACACATCCGGGCATGGTTTATTGCTATGATGTTCCATGTGTACGGACACGTGTGTTTGGACAACCTACAATAGCTTCTGCTATTGGCATACAATGCTGTGGGTTGTGCCGGTTACCATACATATGCCTTTCTCAAAAGCCGACTTCACACTTCTAAACACTAGTGTGGTCTCCTTTAAGGCCCCTGAGCCAGTGGTAAACATTACTCAAACCACTGAATCACTTACATATGCCTTCTACCAGCACCTACAGGACTGCATGGATCAGGCAATCCCATACAAAACTGAGACTCTTTGTACCAAAGCCAAGCGTCCGGTCTGGTGGACCCCAGCCATACACAAGCTCTACAACGAAAGGAGGAAGCTACTACAGGATAGAGCAGAATCCTTGTAAGGTAAGACACCCTTGCTCATTATATGTGAAGAACTACAAGCTCTCATGAAATCATCCAGGGCAAATTCGACAGATAAATCACCAAGGACTCGAAAGACAATCATAAGGCCTTCTTTAGCTATGTTAGATACATGGGAGGACACTCCCAGATATGCTCAGACTGGGTTCAGAATGATGTGAAGATTACTGAACCTACACACATTGCCAACATACTGGCTGACAGGTTCGGTGCAAACTTCTCCCCCCCCCCCCACATGGAGAGATATCTATACCAGAGGATTGTAGCCCCCAGAACATCTGTATCGCACAGGTGGGAAATGCTCTCTCCAAGGCAGTGAACACAGCATCCATGGGACCAGATGGTGTCCCAGCTGTGTACTCCATGAACTCAATGAGGAATTAAACCCACAGTTAGGACAGCTGTTTAATCTTAGCCTCACCTCGGGATACATACCCAAGTAGTGGCGCAAGGCGACTGTAGTCCCACTTCACAAGGGCGGTGCCTCCACTGACCCTGGTAATTACCATCCCATTAGCTTGACAAGCCATATCTGCAAAGCCATGGAGAAGGATCATAATGGAACTCATAGATGAAGACATAGGGGACTTGCATACTTTGGATCCAACCCAGTTTGGCTTGGTCAAAGGCAGATCATGCCTTTTAAACTTGGTTGACTTTTTAGGAACAGTCACCAAGGCCATTGATGAGGGTAGAGCAGTCCATACAGCCTACCTCGACCTGACAAAGGCCTTTGACACAATACCCCCCTCAGGTATCATTGATAAAATCATCAGCTTGAATGTAAACCCATACATCGCAGGATGGGTTGCAAACTGGCAGAGTGACGGAACCCACACGGTCAGAGTTGCTGGCGCCATGTCGGACTCACAGCCGGTCACAGGTGGTGTCCCACAGGGCTCAGTCCTGGGTCCACTCATTTTCGGCATCTACATTTCCAATGTACAAGCAAACACAGGGGGGTTATGGCTGACAATGTTTGCAGATGACTGCGAACTGGGTGCCATAGCCGGAAACACATCTGACACAGATATCCTTCAGAAGGGCCTCACAGATATGGATAACTGGTGCCAGAGACATGGCCTACAGCTAAATGCCAGGAAATGCATAGTCATACCCTTCAGGAAGAACAAGGTTACCCCTAGCTACCATATAGGTGGCAATCCACTGAGCACAGAGGAAGTTACCAGGGATCTGGGGACCCCGGTTGTCAGTAACCATTCGTTCGACACACACATTACTAAAGTAGTTAGGTAGACCTTCTACATTGCCCACCTGATCATGTAGGGATTCACATCTAGATCAGGGGAGGTCATCGTCCCCCTGTACTCATCACTCATTAGACCTATGATTGAGTACAATGCCCCATTCGGAATGTATCTGACCCCGACACCTGCAGCAGCTGGTAAGGCCCCAACAGTTCATCGCCAAACGGATGCAGGGTCTCAGGAATATGTGTTATGCTGCCCGACTGAAAGGACTCTGGCTCTATTCAATCGCATACCACTTGCTCAGAGGTGACCTGTGCCTGACATACAAGGCCATGTCGAACCCAGATTTGATGACTATGCTTCACCTAAAAATCTAGATCCCTCAGAACCACAAGGTCAGGTGACTTGAACCTTTACACGGTCATTAATAGAACGTGCTGGAGGGACAGATTCATCACCCAGACACTCACTATGCTGTGGAACTACATCCCAGTACATGTGAGGCAGAGCACCTTGCTGGCCTTGTTCAAGAGGAGTCTTGACCAATGGATGGGAGATTGCAGATATACCCCAGGGATTACTTCAGTGTCACTGCTTGACAGAGGTACAGCAATATAATAGACATAGTTTTCTTCAAACTGAAGGGGTGGCTAGGGCAACATAACTATGGGCTAGGCTTATAGATGCCCTTGGGTGGATAGCCTACTATGAACCTATGAACCTATGAACCTATGTTCATAGTTTGTCCCATTCACACTTGTCTATCCCCTGTCCTCATTCGTACGTGGATATTTCTGTGGCACATGATTGAACTAGGTATTACCTGCAGGTATGATGTGTACAGTGCACATATGTCACGGTTGATTACAGTGTATCTGTGTACCTACCTCTGTGATACTGAGGACTACCACACATCCTTCACAGCATTACATGCATATGTCCATACTATTATTCGTTGGCCTGCGGGGGGTTGTCAGGGCAACGGTTACACGTGTCCCTGTTTGTGCACGCATCATGGTGGTCTTTGTCCGGCCTCCGTTGCTATCGTGGGATGGACGGTGGTGTTGGTGTGTGTTTTTTGTTGTGTTTCCACTGCCGATACGTCAGTGGGGGGTGGGGTTGGCACATGTTCCTCTTTGCAGGGGGCCCCATCCTGGACATTTGTGTCATGCGTCGACACTTGGCACATGCCATATGTCCTGTGATATTCCCACAGTCGTGTATGCCTTCCTGCATTACTACTGCATGTTACTGACAGTTTGTATCTGGTACGCATGGCTATTATGTTGGATAGCTTAGCCTATTCCCATGATATGACATACCCATTCATCCAGGCATATACGTGTTATTCAATCCTTTGCATTGGCCGTGGGTGTTTGGCCATCCGGCACCACTATTATCTATGTGTGATGTCCCACCTTCACCTTCTGTGCATGTGGCACCCTGTTGGGGTGTCCTGCTTGGTGGGTGGATGTTCCGCCCTATGTGTTGTGTTTGACATGTCTGCATAGCTAATCATCGGTACAGTGGCTGCACATACTGCTTTGTCCAGATGTGTACAGTTATGGACACCGTGGCGTGTGAACGCCTATGGGGTTTCGACAGGTCCATACCACATGCGGGATGTACGCATTCAGCCGACACTTTCACATGCAGCCATTTGGATATCAGTACCTGAGGTGGGATGTTGACATGTGGGGTACATATTTGCACGCATGGCACTGCCTAGGACAATACTTCATACTACATTTGAGGTATACCCACTGTGTGTAGGTGTGCAGCTGCGCAAGGCTGCTAGCTGGGTTGGGTGGACGGTCGTACATGGGTGCGGGTTACGTGCTATGACGGGGCTGTTGTTTATTACATTTGCATGCATGGGTTCTGCTTCTGGATATTACGCTTCGGCATACGCCATCCTATGTGTATGCGATGGGCACGTTGCTGGGTGTAGTACATGTTGCTATGCACATGTTTGTCTGTGTTTAGGGTATCTGGTTTCCTTCTGGTTGTTATATAGACACGGCTGCCCGGCTGTGTACTCTCACTACTGCTGGTGACCATGCCCATGGGGCTACTTGTGTGTAGGTGCGGCGCGCTGACATGCTGCGGTACACCTTCACTGGGTATGCCCACTGACAGTGCATTGCGTGATGGACACTGTTTTATGCGTATCCTTTGTTCCTTGGATGGGTACAATTTGGACTTCGTGGGTTAATGTTTGGTTCTCCGTTTTGTGTAAACGGGTACTATGTTGCATACTCTGCGTACGTTTCATTATCCACGGACACTGGCTGGTGCGGTTACTATTGCAGGCGGCCTGTGACAGTCAGCACTTTAGGTTGCTCCTCGCCTGCCGGCTTGGCCACGCCTACGGGCGCATCCTACTTGGGCTCGCGCACGTGCCCTCTGCACGTGGATGTGGTTGCGGCGCGCACTCATTACTATGCATGTGGCGCTGCTACGCCGATTATACACTGCACTGCCGGTGCACGCCTTACACCGGCCTTGCGCCGAGCTTCATGAATCCGGGGGTATGTAAATAAAAACAAAAGCGTTGTTTCAAGAATTTGCTTTTAATAGACTTTATATATTAGAAAAAGTAAGAAAAGGCTGCAGTGAAATCCATCTTTTATGTTTAGTAATAGATTTTTGTTTAAAACTCTTTTTTTTATTTTTTAAACTCTTCAGTTTTTACTTCAGTGCATGTATATATTTACATATGTGTGTCTTGTTATTCATTTTGTTTGTTTGATGTAAATGGGAATCCCATCCTTATTATGGCAATAACCCATGCCTGGGTGTGGATAATGCTGGATTTACCCAAGGTTGGCGTGGTTTGGTCCCGAGGACGAAGCCCGAGGGACCAAACAAAGCCAACCGTGGGTAAATACAGCATTACCCACACCCAGGCGTGGGTTATTGCTATTATACTATGACATTATTTAAGAAAAGAAACAATTACTTTTCTTAAATAATGGCATAGTATAATGCCTGTTTGCTGCCCTTCCGCAGCTGTCTGGCATCCGCGGCAGTTCTGATGTACTGCGCATGCCTGCGCAGTACATCAGAACTGTGGGCAAAAGCAACGGAGAAAGCAAGATCTCCTTTGCTTTTTTTACTGTTTCGCTATGTTAAATGGGTTTAACACAGCGAGACAGCTTTAAAATAAGCAACGGAGATGTCCGTTGCTTATTTTAAAACTGTCTCGCTATGTTAAACCCATTTAACATAGCGAAATAGTAAAAAAAAGCAACAGAGATCTTGCTTTCTCCGTTGCTTTTTTTTAAAATCTGTCTCGCTATGTTAAATGGGTTTAGCATAGCGAGACAGCTTTAAAATAAGCAACTGAGATCTCCGTTGCTTATTTTAAAGCTGTCTCGCTATGTTAAACCCATTTAACATAGCGCGACCGTGTTTTAAAAACAGACTTATACTAATGGAAAAAAGTCCGGGCGACCGGACCTTTTTCCATTAGTACAACTCGATTTACAGCATGCACGCTGGCCAATCAGCATGCACGTTTTGGAATATTAATGGGGGGTCATGGTATAATATGTCAGTTTACATCTCACTAGTCAACATCTCATGATAGTTTTCTAACCTTTTTTTGAAGTTTCCCTTCTGATTTCTGTTAAGGTGTACTTTGGGCCTCTTTTTAATCCATTTGCCAAGCTACTCAGCCTGGTTTTCTAGTCAAACACCAGAGGAGAACGTTATGACTATATAGCTCAAGGTTCTCTGGAAGTTTAAGTCATCACCATCCAGTATAATTTCTAGTATTCTAAAAATAACTTAGGACACAGACCAGGAAACAAAGGAGAGATTTAAATGAGTTCTGTGAAATATTCTCCATATTACTAAATGTATGATATCCTTGTCCTTTTTTTGGTATTAGAATCTATCTGTTTCCACCCCTTGCCTTTTTAAATTGTCTTTTCTTTTTGTTTGTGAGTTTCTTAGGATACATACGTCTGTAGTGTTTAAGGTAATGTAAAACCTGAGTAAACCAGGTATGAGGTACAACCTGATGTATATCTGCCCTTTGTGCACTTGAACTAAAGCCCATTTACTCTTATAACAATGTTATTGTGCAGTGCACTTACATTGCACATTGCCTAGTACATTCCCCATCCTTGCATCCTTTAAGATTTATATCTTCTAATCTTTAAGATAAAGAATTATCCTGGGACAGACAGAATCTGTAAGTGTTTTTTTTTCTACCTAAAATAACCATGCAGAAACCTTTTGTTTATCAGATTTTCTTTACACATTTTCCAATGTAATTGGCTGAAGTGTGTGTGAGGGTACTACAACATCATTAATATGTAGTAGGAAACATTGATTTCACACCAGGTGGAGAATTTACTGATGTCTGCAAATACATACTTTCCTAAGCCCTGAGTGTAAGTGCAGTCAGACTTACAATGCTGACAGATGCAAAGCAGTAACTGGTAATGTCAGGTGGACTAACAAATGTCCAGCAGTGAAGAGTGAGTTCAGGAAAAGCACACAATGCACTACTCATGTACAGGCCCTTAAACAGCTGCTGTGATGTCTGTATCACTGTATTCTTGTCTTAGTTATCACTATTATATTAACATCTGTTTGTACTTAACAACTGTCAAACAATGACACAGAGATGAAATGCTGATTGTGCTTTTTTATTGCCATAAAATTTTATGAACAGAAGATAAAGCTGCCATTTTACTTAGGAGTAATTATTTGCCCCATTAACATGGAAGGAACTAGGTTTAAACTAATTCACATCTGGATATTAGTTCGATATTTGATGTTATAAACTACACGATAATGGAAACTGACTTCATTTCACATATTTAACATTTAACGTGCTCGAGAGACTTGAACCTCAGCATTGAAATAAATAGGACATGCTGGAGGGACAGATTCATAACCCAGAGGCTCCCTTCACTCTGGAATAAAATACCAGTCCAGGTTAGGCATTGACTCTCTTCAAGAGGAATATTGATGAGTGGATGGGAGATCATAGGTTTACCCCGACTATCACTTCTGTGTCACTGTTAGACAGAGGCACAGTATACTAACCTCGAAAAAAGGCATAGCAAAATTAAGTTAAAATGGGTGACGAAAGCCAAACACACTCTGGCTAGGCTTATAAATGCCCTAGGGCAGATAGCCTAGTATGAACCTAGTGAGGGGCAATGATTTAAGCAAGACAAAAAATAAGCATTACAAAAGAAAATGCAATCAGTGTTGCTAGTATATTCTGTAGATAAAAAAATTCGGCCATTTCTTTTTTCTCTCATTGCATTCTTACTCCATGGACCAATAATGTCTCTGTATGCAGCACCTGTGAACAAAAGAAAAATGTTAACAATCATAGTTAGAATAAAATGTTATTCTTGTACTTCATGTCATTCTTGTTTTTTGATGAGCAATTATTTCAGAACAAATCTACAACATGCTGACAGTTTTACAAAAAATCTAGTCTGTTCTGCTTTATTATCAGATTGATTTGCTAATAGAAATTTAGTTTGCAGTGCTGTGAACCAATATTTGCTTTTCTGCAGACAGTAGTTCTTAAAGCATTGTACTTTTAGCTAAATAATACATATTTAACTTCGAGTTTTGCAAAATAATTTCTATTTGCTTGATTTCTAAATTATGTAAGGTAACCTGGAAGTTTTGATTTGTTTAAGTGACTTGTTTAGTCTCTTGGAATAATTCTGGAAAAAAAGAGAGTTGGACTATAACAAACATATAACTGCTATTACATGAAAAGGATGCCTAGGCATGAATTAACCATCTGAAAATAATGTTTCATCAACTAAAGCAGCATTTTAAGATGATAGTAAGGAGCTAGTTAACAAAGTTACAAGAAACAGAAGAGTGAACCACCTTGTGCTAAAAATATCAACAAACTAAGCTACACATCTGCGCTAAGGAGACACTATAAATGGTCTCAGAAAATGAGGACATGGTCTTAGATATCTGCTGGTTATCATTCTCATATATACTGGCATAGTTCAGTCAGATCTCATATTACTAAAGCATTTCTTACTTCTCTTCATTTTTTTGCTTTAAAAACAAGGTGCACATTTTGTATAAGTATGTTGTCCTGCTAGTCTAATATGCCAAAAACCATTACTTGGTTTTATAGTACAAGAGTTTCCAGCTTATATTACATTCAGATTTTCTATTGCTGACCAACTGTGCTTCTTCTACTTGTTATTTCTAATCACAGTCTTCTCATATAGTCATCATAAATGATTAAGTTAATGCATTGCTGTTTATTGCTTACAGATTAACAATTGCAACTGTACATCTTTTCTGCCATCTATACCCTTTTATGTGTTTTGTTACTGGCTTCATTTCTGAGGGTATGTATCATAGCTGTGATACTTTGCTCTCCATCTTGCCATTTCCTATATTTGATATAAAACCTCAGATCCTGTGTGACTTCTGGTTTTACTTACATGGGATTTTGATTTACCTTCACATACTAAATGGTGATGCTTTACAGTGCATGCTACCTGTATTGTTAAACATATCCCACTGGCTTTCTTTTCAGAGGTGCAAATGAGAAAAATATTATGACCATCTGTATCACAATCATGTCTTTGAGACATTGGAATGATCCTACAATTTGGTCAGTGTGTCTGATCTTATCCTTGCTACAAATATGACCATTTAGTCTGTCACTTTATCTGATATAAGCCTGAGGCTACACACAATACCTCCTTCCATTTAGCTAAACACCTCCACTCTGTTATATTTTAGGAATGACTGAGGTCATTCACATGATGTGACAACATTCTATGTTAGGAATCACTAGTGACATGTGTGGTAGTAATATTGCAAAGATAGTCTCACCTGTACATCTCAGCAAACATACCTCCTCTTTCCGTAGTTTTGACATATGATTTTTAGCTACTCAACAAATCCATCTCTATACAGAAATTAACTCCATGGCATTCCAGTTACTGATCATGCAATTTATATTTTTTCTTATCCACACTTTATGTTCTATTTCACACTGGCTGCTGCCCATTAATTGTAGCTAAATTCTGTATCACCACTCATTGGTACTCTTGAGATCTAGTTCTCTGACACTTAATGAGCTTTCTCTAAGCTTTTGCCTGCAGTCTGTAACTCTCTTTCAAACTACAATAAAAATCAATCCTCACCCTCGCTCATTAGAAACTTTCTGAGGGATCACCTTAGTAAATGTATTTAAAGCAAACGCTACAAGTATACATAATCCTGCTATTCATTCTTTCATACAATCCTGGTACTCATACCTCTCAACTGTATAGATTTTTGCCTCATATTGTTAGTCCATTTTTCATAAATTTATGATTTTTCTAGGAAATTAGTGGCATACCATTAAAGACTGAAGTTAAAAAATAATGATAGACATTTGAATTTCAGAACTCATACACTTCAAAAAATTCATGCTAAGACAAAACATGTTGTTCTATTAACATTCTAAGTTTGTAAGAGCAATATTTAAAAACTGTCCCTATTTTTGAGCCTTTGACCCACTTTTATTTATTCATAGCTTTGTCCAGATTTCTTGCTCTAAGAGGTTGAGAGGCATGCTAGTGGCACAGTAGGGTAATTGAAATAAATTGTTAGGAGTAGATGCAACAGGATGAAATTGCTATTAAAAGTCACAGTGTTGTGTGTCATCTCCATTACAGGTATTGAGTAATCTGATCATGCTTAACTTTTCATGGCATTTATGTCACGGGGAAGATAAACGATATAGGAACTGGTTAATATCTATCACCCTCATATGGTGACACATGGTAGGTGTAGACTACCTATTTCAGTAGATACAAAATTATGTGTGGCTTTGAAATTGCTAGCTGTATTGAATTTCAGAAACCAACATGGACACATTTGGGTGGAGAGATACCCCAGTTATCTGCCTTAAGGATACTACATTGTTTCATCAAAACCATGCTGCTGAAAGTGATGGAATATATGTGGTTCTTTCGTACCACAGGGGAAAGAGCCAACATCATGTGAAACTTTCATAATATAACTTATTTCCATGATGTACTAGAAATATATACTGCACCTCCACTGAAATAAAAGCCCAACCTGGTAAGCCAGGAAGAAGGTCTGTGAACTGCAAAGACTACTTACTCCTCCATCATCTGTCAGGTGAGCTGTAATGCAGGGTGTAATCTACAATGTAAAACAATACAGCAAGAAAGTCCCAAAAGTATAGAAATACAACAAAAAGGCAAGTAAAAAAATATAAAAATCACCAGCTTTGCACTTTATTAACAAGAATATCTCAAGTCTCTAGTGCTTCAGCAAGAAATGCTTTCTCGGAGCACAAGAGTAAGGAAAAAAACAGTTCCATTTTATACAAACATTAACTATCAAATATAAAACACTTAACTAATTAACCAATTTCTGAAACATTAAATACTATATTTCTTTTATACTTAGAAAACAATTATATCAAAAGTTTCCATGAACATTCAGTATTAAGTCCACAAGGAATTAAGATATTGTATTAAATATAAATACTTTATATAATAAATTATGTCTATTCTTAAACTCAGAGTTACCAACACCCCAATTAACTTGTTCTAGGATGCTGGCTTGCCGAGAGTCTGAACTGCTGTTATGAAACCACATAAAATGCATGGCAACAGGACTAGCAACTTTTTTTCCATTTTTATGTCTTTAATATGCTCCTGCAGTCTCAAGTTAAAACTTCTCTTAGTTTCACGTATATAAAAGAGACTGCAGGAGCATCTGAACATAAATAACATTAGATGTTACATAAGTAAAATGTCTTTTAGGACTAAAGGGAACACCATAGATATAACTAAAAAAATAAAAACATATTTGTATGCTGAGCATCTGGTACAACCACTAGTGCCCAGTATACCTAAAGTCATACCTCTCAAGTGTACCTCATTACGGGGAACATACCTCATTTGAGGTCTTAAAAAGTTCATGTTCCTCGAAGTTCCTAAAAGTTCCACACTGAAACAGTCTGTCACACATTCAGTGTTAGGAATTTTTTTTAATGAAATCCATGGTAAATAGAAAGTAATCATATTAATTCATTAAAGGATCTTCTTTATAAGTAAAACCAACATATTTTAACCATCCTATGAACTTCCTAGTTGAAGTTGTTAGTAAGCCATTTGTATGCATTCCACATTTTGCCCATGTGTTCCACATTATGAAGGCGAGTGTTCCTCATTTTGGAGATGGAAGATTGACAGCTATGCCTAAAGTGTTGCATAATTTATCCACTGGCTTAACAAATTTACTGTGCACAATAATGTCCTGTATGTTCATACCTCTTATGTACGAAAATATAGGAAATCTGCATAATGTATCACAAATTACTTTAAATTTAAATAAAAATTACCAAAAGTGCTTGATTATCTAAACTTTAAAACATTTTTTTTTAGTTATATCAATGGTGTTCCTTTTAGTCATAAAGGATATTTTACTTATGTAATATCTAATGTTATGTTCACAGATACTCCTGCAGTCTCTTTTATATAGGTGAAACTAACAAGTTTTAACTTGACACTGCAGGAGCACATTATACATAAAAATGGAAAAAGTTGCTAGTCCTGTTGCCATGCATTTTAAGTGGTTTCATAACAACAATCCAGACACTTTGCATGCCAGCATAGGTTCATAGGTTCATAGGTAGGTACTATGCTATTGGCCCTAGGGCCTATACAAGCCTAGCCAAAAAGATACCCTGGCTTTCACCACCTAAGAAAATTATTTCTGTGCCCCTGTCAAGCAGAACCACAGAAGTGATCCCCGGGGTGAATTTCCTATTACCCATCCAATCAAGACTTTTCTTGAATGGTGTTAGAGGAGCTCTGTTTGACAAAGATGGGTAGCCTGTTCTAGAGTATGGGAAGTCTCTGGGACAGGAATCTATCCCTCTAGCATGTTCTTTTTATTGTGGTTACAAGGTTTAAGTCCCTAAAGCATGTATCTCAGAGGGATTTGGATTTCTTTAAGTGGAGCATGTCCAACAGCTCTGGGTTTGACATAACTTTGTATGTTAGGCAGAGATCGCCTCTGAGTAGGCGATATGCGATGGAGTAAAGCTGGAGTTTTTTGAGGCGGTCTGCGTAAGGCATCTGTTTGAGGCCAGTAATCCTCTTTGTGTGGTATTTTTGCGGCCTTTCCAGTTGTTGTAGATGTCTTGTGAGGTACATACCAAAAAGGGTGTTGTACTTTATAATGGGTCTAATGAGTGATGAGTAGAGGGGAACAATGACCTCTTTTTTTCTGGATGAGAAACCTTTTGTGATGAGGTGTCACGTAGAAGGATTTCCTGACCACTGTGGCGATGTGATTATCAAAGGAGAGACTACTGTCCACAGGTGTCCCAAGGTCTCTTATCACACTTTTGGTGTTAAGTAGACTATCGCCCATGTGGTAGTTCATGGGTACAGAGTTTTTACCAAAGGAGATGACAATGGAATTTTTGGCATTGAGATTGAGACCATGTCTTTGTCACCAGGCATCTGTCTCAGTGAGGCCCTTTTGTAGGATGTCCACATCATTAGGAGTTTTAGTTATGGCTCCTAGTTTGCAGTCATCTGCGAATTTAGTTAGCCAAAGACCTTCTGTGTTAGCCTGTACTTCAGAGAAGTAGATACCAAACAGGAGAGGACCCAGGACTGAACCCTGTGGTACTCCACTTGTCACTGGTCTGAAGTCTGATTTGGAGTCTGCTACTTTAATGGTGTGGGTTCTGTCAGTAAGCCAGTTGGCAATCCATCTTGTGACATAGGGATTTATACCTAGTTTAGTGAGTTTATAATTCCAGAGTGGGGGATGGTGTTGAATGTCTTGGCAAGATCTAGATAGGCTGTGTGAACCACCTTACCCTCATCTATGGCTTTGGTGACTACTTCAAAGAAGTTTATCAGGTTTAGGAGACATGATCTGCCTTTTACAAACCCAAACTGTGTGGGGTCCAGAGTTTGGATATCTCCAATGTCTTTGAGTTTCATGATGATACGTTCCATAGCCCTGCAGACGAGGCTTGTCAGGCTAATGGGGCGGTAGTTCCTGGGGTCTGTTGTGGCCCTCTCTTTGTGGAGTGGGATAACTGTCATGGTGCACCATTCAATGGGCACAAAGCCTGAGGTGCGGCTATGACTGAACATGGTACTTAGATGGGGTGCCAGTTCATTCTGTAGTTCATGTAGAAGGCAGCCTGGGATGTTGTCAGGTCCCATGGATGCTGTGTTCTTGGCTTTGGAGAGTGAAGTTTTTACCTGTGCAGCCGTGATTACAGGAACTTTGCATTCTTCCAGTATAAAGATGGGCCTTTTGGGGGGTGAGAGGGGGGTAAAGTTAGCACTGAACCTGTCTGCCAGGATGTTGGCAATATCAGTTGGGTCCGTATATTTAGGGTCATTGTGCTGTAACTCAGAGCAGATCTGAGTGTTGCCATTGAGATTTTTGACATAGCTATAGAATGCTTTGTGGTTGTCTTTAGAATCGGTGGCAATTTTGTTTTCATAACTAGCTTTGGATGATTTTATGAGGGATCTCAGCTTCTTACTGAGGCTGACCATGAAGTTCCTCCAATCGTGGGATTTTACTCTTTTTTTGCAACAGTTTCTTTCGTCTGTTGTAGAGTTTGTTTATGGCAGAAGGCCACCAGATTGGCTTCCTTTTTTCGGAGGATAGCATTTTGGTTCTGTTAGGGATAGTACGATCCATGCACTCGTGTAAGTGCTTATAAAGTGCATTTGTGTAGGATTCAGCAGTCGTACTTCTATTGGCCATCTGCATGGGTGTTGTGAAGTTTGCCACTTCTGTCTTAAGAAGCGTGAAGTTGGCTTTGGAGAAATTTTTTACGGTTGTTTTCCTAATGGGGGTGGGAGCGGGATGTGGATATCTAGGGTGATTAGCTTGTGGTCGGATCTGACCAATGAGGAGCTGACTTCTGGTGTGGAACACCGGTCACCCATGTTGGTGATGACCAGGTCTAGGATATTGCTGCCCCTGGTGGGGGTGTGGATAAGTTGATCCAAAGCATTGGAATTGATGATTTCCAGAAAACGTTGAGCAAAAGAGTTGGTACATGAATAGTTTTCCCAGTTAATGGTAGGGTAGTTGAAATCACCCATTATTAGAGTGTTGGCTTGCACCTTAATATTTTCCAATGTATCAAGAAAAGAGGAGTGGGAATCCTGGGGCATGGTGGGGGGTCTGTAGCACTCTACAATCTGGATTGCGGTTTTGCCCAGAGTTAGTTGAACTTGGATAATCTCGGATGCATTATGCTGAGCAACTAGCTTGGAGGTGTGGATATCCTTAATGAATATGGACACGCCTACACCTTTAGTGTTTCGGCTTGGTTTGGTGGCCGAAAGGTGTGGTATGAATTATAGCCTGGTAATGCAGGGGTGCTCTCTGGAGCTTTGAACCACGTCTCTGTCACTGCACAGATGTCAATGTTCTCCATTTTAAGGAGTGCCTCGTGTGAGTGCATTTTGAGGTTTAGACTTCTAGCATTGAGTAGCATTACCCTCAGATTTTGCTTGCTTGTACTTGTTACGGTGGTGAATTTCTAGAACAAGTTAATTGGGGTGTTGGCAACTCTGAGTTTAAGAATTAACATTTGCTATATAAAGAAATAATTTATATTTTAAAATACAAAACTTTAAGTCCTTGTGGACTTAATACTGAATGTTCATGGAAGCTTTGATGTAATTGTTTTCTAAGTATAATAGAAATACAGTATTTAATGTTTTATATATTAATTAATTAGTTAAGTGCTTTATAACTGATAATGTTTGCATAAAATGGCACTGTTTTTTCCTTACTCTTGTATTCCTAGAAGGCATTTCTTGCTGAAGCGCTAGAGACTTGAGATGTTCCAGTTAATAAAGTGCAAGCTGGTGATTTTTATATTTTTTACTGGCCTTTTTGTCGTATTTCTGTAATTTACAATGTGTCTGCAGGCCACTCCTCCCAATCAGCTTCTTTCTTTACCTTTTTCTCTTGTGTTCTTCATTCTCATCATTCTTTTACCTACTGTTCTGTCCTCAACTTTCAATCCCTTATTCTTGTCAAAAACAGATTTAAACAGTGTCATGGTCCATTTGAAGTGAATTGCTACTTTTTTCATCTTATATCTTTTTAGTTCATGTGCATGATTATATATATATATATATATATATATATATATATATATATATGTGTATGTATGTGTGTATCTCTCTTTCTCTCTATCTACGCACACACACATATTATATATATATATATATATATATATATATATATATATATATATGTATGTGTGTATATATATATATATATATATATATATATATATATATATATATATATATATATATATATATATATATATATATATATATATATATATATATATATATATATATATATATATATATATATATATATATATATATATATATATATATATATATATATATATACACACACACTCTGACTCAATATTAAAGACTATCATTGAAGTTCCAATAACTTTCATACGTGCTAAAAAGTTTTAGCTTGGAACTCTACTTAGTACATTAAAATGAATATATTAGTAGCCCTGACATTAAAATAAATGTAATATTCACACTGTCATTCAGACCTAGAAATGTATTAGCCTGAAATTTTCAAAATGTCAGTAATTGATAAAAACTATTTTATGACAATATAATGTTTTCCTGCTATTTGACCTGACAACTGCCTTCAGAGAGATCTTATTTTTCCTATGTATAGGCAGACCTGACACCAAAGTAAGTGACTTACACTGTGATCAGGACTTTTGGAGTCAGGGCAGATTTTCACTAAGAGCAACTCTGCAAGTTGTTGTGAGCAATGCAGCATCTATTGAAATGTTATCAAGATTAAGATAATTAGTAAACATTTTGACTGAATACATTTTTGATGAGATTTTATTGATAATATGAATAAGATGACTCTAAAGCAAATGATCACAAACCCCATATTCCAATTTAGTGCAAAATGATTAATCCAGAGAGTTACCTTTATAACAATACACATCCTTAGTCAGATCTTTAAAACAGCACATCAAGGACATCTACACTTCAGAAATCTCATGTATCCTCGAGTTGGTGTATTCTGAAAATGTATTATATAACTTAAGTTGCTTGCAATATCGTACAGTCACTTTATGGGAGGTTTAACATCTCTGCCTCTGAAAGTATTTTTTTTTTTACTAATTTCATTAAAATAAACCACAGGTGAATTATCTTCAATGGATATGTATTAATGGCTGATGTTTTTATCCATTTATCAAGAATGCAGTTTTATTAAGGTAAATCAAATGAGCAAAAAATGACCTTGCTACAGAAAATAATTAGCTGAAATAATCATCATGCATTCTTTATGCTTATAGCATGTCAAAGACTGTCTGTCTTGTTCTGATGTTACTAAGGATGTCAGTTAAGTGTTAGTAACAGGTAATATGGAGTTCCTGTTTCATCACTCCAGCTTCTTTCCTATGCATGTCAGTGTGCTCCTTGCCTTGTTTTCCTTTTTTTATGTTATTTTTCCTCCTTCTGTCTCCCCACCTCTTTTTATGTGATGCACTTATATAGTAATTAAATCCAGGATTCTCTCTTTCATCATACTAAACCTCTGGCCCTTTCCTTTCCTCACAGTTCTACAACTGAGAATCCCTCTTTAAAGATCACTTACCTAAATCTCTACCAGTCCTGATATGAAATTATTTAACTCATCCTTTTCTGTTTTCATTTTTATCTGTCTTGTTTTCTCAGATTTTGAGTCATTTTTTTTTGTTTTTTTGTTTTTTCTTTAACTGGTGGATATCATTACTTTTTGCTTATCTCAACAACACTTTTAGATTTATTACTTATTGTCACCACATATTTTGCTGTTTCCTCTTAGTGTTTTAAATTCTGCACATATTAGAACTGATTGTGATCATATTTGGGTTTATAAACAGATGCTGTTATATCAGTCTGACTCAGTCTTGTGATTGGTTTAATGTTTGAACTTAATAAAGGAAACTAGGTCATTGCTGTATAACTTGATTTCAATAATACTTCTAGTACTTTCTGTCACAGTAGACTGCTCCTCTAGATGATAGGTGTAGTAGTATAGACATTGACAATGGGGGAGGGATTGGGTTAGTTAGTGGAACCTGTAAAAAGAAAGATAACTGGTTACTGGGGTTACTCAGGAGCTGGTCTTGTGACAAGCATTCTTTGACATTATTGACTGAGAAGTTATGTGGGACGTTAGGAAAAAGGATCATCTGATTTAGAGGTAATATTAGTAATAGAAATAAGACAAGTAGAGGAATTCCTTTAATGAAAGCAGGAGGTACTGGTGGAAGAGAGTGAGAAGTGTACTCTAAGTTTTAAGGCCTGGAAGTGCAAACTATTTTTTTTAAATAATCCCATGGAGGAATACCAGTTGGGATCAGTGATCCTAAAAGTTTAGATCAGGAAATGCACCTTCACATGGTCATAACAACAGAAATGTGCCATTATGAAACTGTATTCCTGCCTATTAAGATGGTAAGTTGCATCCTTATGAGATAAGAATTCAGCAATGCTGAATAACAATATATTCTATATAACAATATATAAGTATGTATATATATATATATATATATATATATATATATATATATATATATATATATATATTTATAGTTTCACTTCATAATCTTGAAATGCTGAAATCTCGAATTTCAGCATTATGAGACCACGAAGCTGAAAATGGAGAATGCTGAAAGTGCATAAGAGTGAATTTGAATATCTCAAATCCGCGCTTATGCATTTCTGGTACATTACATGAACTGTTTGGCTGGCATGCTGTCTGGAATTGAAGGTGAGTGCATGTGTTTGTTTTTGTATGTTGTATGTGTGGGTAAGGGTAGGGAAGTGTAAGTATTAGTGTGAGTATTGGATTTGTGTATGTGTGATGTGTATTTGTGTGCGAGCTAGTGTAGAATGTCATGGTGGGATTTTTTTTTTCTTTATGTGCAATCTCAGAGTTTGTATATATAAGTAGGGGGTGTCGGGGGCGCAATCCCCCACATGTGGTTTCAGGATGGCTTGCCCCCTGCTTACATGTAGTGTAGGGTTGTGCGGTTTGTGTGATGTGGGTAGAATGGTGTGTGTGTTACGAGGTGTATGGTGTGTATATATATATATATATATATATATATATATATATATATATATATATATGTTTGTGAATGTGTGACTCGTGATTGTGGGTTTCAAGATTGTGAATGTTTCATAGTTTCAAAATGCTGAAATTCGAGATTTCAGCAATTCAAGATTGTGAAGTGAAATCATGTATATGTGTATATGTATGTATATATATATATATATATATATATATATATATATATATATATATAGATAGATATACACACACACGCGCGCGCGCACACACACACACACACACACACACACATATATATATATATATATAAACACACATTATATAACAATACTGTCACATTATGCAGAGGGTGTTGATGTAGTCCTACTGAGAGATATAAAGGTGACCTGGATAATTCAGCAAAATGATGACAAGTGATACAAGGAGAAGTTACAGGAGTAAATTCAGTTCTCTAAGGATAAATCAGGAAGGGAAAGTGCGATAAGAGTGCATATGATAGTTAATGGGCATTGTGACAGTACACACTTCCAGATGAAAGTCAGACATTGTAGGAGTGACCATGGTAACTAAATTAAGAGTACAAACTTCAGCCTCAACATCAGGATGTATTTCTATGCAGAAGAGTAGGACATAAATGGAACAGTGGCTAAATGTTCAAAAGACAACAAAACTACAGTGACAGTTCAGTTTTTTCCCATTATCATTGGACAGTCAAGTGACTCCTGGTACAATAAAAAGGAGACACACATAATGTGCATTTATGCATGATTAGAACAGAGTGTGAGTGTGAGTGTGAGTGTCATTTCTTTTTGCAGCATTTAATGGTTTACTAGATCATTTTGTGACATATCATTGCAGGGTTGCACCTTAAAAGCGTTGTCTTATTACAAAGCCACTTCTGTCTTCTAACAGAGTGCTCTGCTATAATGATATAAGAATTGTTATGCATGTGTAACTGCAAAATGTATGTCTGAAAGACTAAGCAAATGGTGATATTGTAAAATATCTTTTACCTAAAGCGACGACGGCATCGAGCCCATCCAAACTCATTGTTTCGGCAGACTCTTCGACAAACACCTAATCTTTGAATACCTTTTACTCTGCATTGTACCAAACGGTCTTCAATTCCTTCAACTCCATCATTTTCACCTTGAGGGAAGCAAATAACATTCTATTGTTACTTCTGAGACATAATAAATGAATTCACTGTAAACTACAAGAATAGTTCTGTGTTGTAACACATTACTCATAATAAACTAAAACATTAGGGAAATACTTCTGAAACCAAATATGGTCAGAGTACCTAAAATGTGAATTCAGTAATACGTTACACTGTCTGCACTTATTCACCATAACAAGCCTTGTACATGCTTCACTCCATCATTACCATTCACTTTCCAGTCCTTTGTGATCATGACATTTTAGCACATATTGAACTCATTAAACTGCACAACTTATTCAGAGAAGCAAAGATCACCTTCAGGGGTGGGAAAACCAAACAGGAGATAGTTCACATATTTAAATCTCAGTAATTAATAAGTATTTATTTTATAGAGATTTAAAGTATATAGCAACCATTTAAGGAAAATCCACTGTCACAGGGGACGAGTTATGTTAGTGGTTGTAATCTTGCTGGATTAAGATAGAATAAAAAAATCCAAAATGAACATAACAGTATATCATTTATGAAACAGAGGAAAGTTAAATTCCATTACAATGCTCTTTTATTTTTTCAGTTATGTGGTCTGGCTGTCTGAATTAGGTCTGAAAACCATGCCATGATTTATAATAAAAATGGAAGGAATGCAAATTAAACCTTATTCTATTCCCTTTTTTTTTCCAGCCTTATTGCACACTGTGTTCCCAGCTAGTGTAGGAACTGCTGCATGCTCACGCACAATAAACTTCTACTTGACATAAATAATTCAGTTTGTGACAGCTGTTCCACTTTTCCCTGCTGTCTATTGTTCATCAGCACTTTCCCGAATAATTGTCCCATTCATTTCCAAACCACTGAGATTGGTCAGTCAGTAGGGATCATCATTTAGGCACCCATCAAATGTGGTCCTGGATGTTTTTATGCCCTCCTCCAGTTCATTCACTCAGTAATACTTTGTTAGCTGAATATGAAATAAGCATCGGCTCTGAGATGCCATTTACTTCCACAAGAGGCTAACAGCAGCAGGACTGCCCCACCATACCTCTCAACTTCTTTGCTCACAAATTCCAGACAAAGTCCAAAAGAATGGGGGCACATAAGTCTAAAGTAAGGGGTAATTTATTTATTACACTAATTCAGTTAAAAAGTTAAAAATGACTTTACATCCATGTGCATTTCATAACAACAGGAAGTGTGAAATTCTAAAGTGTGGCACTATTGTCTGACTGTAATCCACAGTGATTTACTTGGAAAATCAAACACTGAGGGACAGGTCAAAAATATGAAGCAAAATCTTAGACATTTTGCAAAACCAATTAAGAGGTATGTTTCATTTACAAGAGGCAGTACATGGTTTATTCTCCTGTCTCCACAGAAAATTGATTCAAATATATGTGCCCTGAGTGCACAGCCCCGTCCCCTAGGATACACACTCAAAACAGTTTGTAGGAGAGACTACTAAGTCATCATCAATGGCAGAACCATTTTTTTTTGCAGTCCAAGGATATGTAGCCAGTGTATGGTGGGTCTATATTATAACATCGATGTTCTTAAACATCAAATGTTTTAATATCAAACCCCAAACACTGAAATCTGAAAATATCGAACAGTCAGAATCGCGAATTTTTTGCTAGGGAAAAAAATCGCTATTCTAAGAAACATACACACAACACAAACACACACAAAAAACAGCAATCCACACACATGCACTTAAAATCCTACACCTAAACCTAAACTAAACTTTACATACACTACTAGCTATCCACTTACCTTAACCCAACCCTAACCCTAAGGTCCGTCACTATTGCACACTCACCTCACCGGCGCCCTAACCCTAACTTACCTAACCCGCCCCCTAATCCTAACCTACACACAACCACATACTTACCTGACCTGCGCCCTAACCCTAGCTCACCTAACCCACCCCTAACCCTAATCTATACACAATTGCACACTTACCTGACCCGCGCCCTAACCCTAATGTCCACACAACCGCACACTTACCTGACCCGCTCCCTAACCCTAACTCACCTAACCCGCCCCCTAACCCTAACCTACACACACAATCGCACACTTACCTGAACCTGACCCATAACGTTCCAACATATCGAATGCTGAAAACAGCGAAGCCACAACAATGGCCCACCGAATTCTTTCCCTGGGAAAGAATTTGGTGTCCTGCACCTTCGCTGTTTTCAGCGTTCGACATTACGGGTTCGATATTATAACATTCAATGTTTATAAAATTCAATTTTATAATATAGACCCATGTATGGTCACCTATGTAAACTAATAAACAAAACCACTGCCACAAAATTCAGCAACAAAACATTTAAAAACTTCTTACATATTAGTCAAAGGAAGAGAAGAATTAAACTAGAGAAACTAATTGTAGATGTGAGGATAGAATAAGAGCTGTTGAAGATATAAAAGGAAAATAATTACTCAAATTGCACCTAAATAACCTTTTTCTACCCCTTCTTGGAGACTTCTGTAGGCTAACACCAATTCAGTCACATAAAACTTTAAGTGGCTTCAGCAGACACACAGGGATATTATTAAAGTTTGAGGTACCTTACTACTGTGACAGAAGGCTGCATTTGTTCTAACTTAGCTCTAGTAAAACTGCTTCACTGCTTACATGTTTAATTAATCCACTATCATAATGAAGTACAGAAGTCCTGATTTAGCTTTCTCTGAAATGTATTGGTTTCCCAAATACTAAACAGCAGTCTAAAGAAAGAGGAGGAAAAGAGGTTCAGTATCCCTTGCAGGTTAGTATTTCCAGTCAAAGCACAGTCATTTTTTTCAGTTTTAATCTAAGCAGCTCTACTCTAAAATGCAGAAATACAGCTTCTCAGAGAAAGTGTGGAAATATTTTCATTCTATAGTACATATTAGTCAGTTTTAAAAAATGCAGTTTTAAAGTTCAAAATCTAATAAATATGCAAAGGCTTAGGTATGGCTATAATTTGAATATTAAATTTTGCTGTGTCTGTCATCATAATATGTTGTATCGTGAGATCCACATAAACACTTCAGGGCACAGAATGGGTGTGGGAGTGGGGAGGTCCTTTCTTTCACTGTGGCATGACGATTGAATTGATATTTATCACATAGAGGAAGAAAGAGCAAGAAAGAAAGGAAGAAAGAAAAGTACTTCCATTTTGCTCTTTAGGTGGTCTAACTGTTGGTACTAAACCCTAGTTACATTTTTATGTACTGAATGTATGCCAGGCATGTTCATAAAGTACAGCTGTGCAACCTAAACCTTCCATAACAGCAGTTGTTAGAATGATTGCTGCTGCATATTTTCCTAAGGACATATCAACTGGCCAACTTAGAAAGCTTTAGTGGATGTTCCACGTGCCCATATTATCAGGCAGCTCAGATTGAGCTGACAAAAAGAAAAGTTTGGCATGAAGACCTTCATAGTTATCCTGTCTATAAACATAAGGATGGAGGTAGAGCCCAGAAAGCACAATGCTAGCGAAAACAAAAAAAAAAATGCATATAACCTGCCACAAAAATAAATAAATAAATAAATCACCAAAAAAAAAAAAAAAAGGGATGGAGGGAGTGAGCGACTACTGCAGCAGTGATCATTTTAACATTTGCAGTTACAGTAAGTTTAACTTGTAGAACTATACTATATTCAACATATTGATCACTGTTGCAGCAGCCTTAGCTATAGGGTCGATTAGCTTAGCTAACTACATTTGGGAGGTGGAAGGTGAACAGTCCAGGAGCCCATAGAAAATGGTCCTAGAAAAGCTTGACCTGGACCTACAGAAGGAATCAAGTTTATAGTTCTTTGTAAACGTATGTACACAGGACCAATCAGCAGCTTCTAGAATACTTCTAGAATCAAATCATTTCCAAAAATCATAGATGAAGCCAAAACCATAGTACAGAAGGTCTTGACCCTTCCTGGAGTAGTTTTACTATGGTGAGTAAAATAAAAGTTAATAGACTTAGATAATCATTTGGAAATAGTCTGTTTAGACACTAGTTGACTTTTCTTCTTATCTTCTCAAGAAATGAACAGTTGATCTGAAGATCTAAAAGATCTAAAAGATAAAGTTCTGTCACAATAGCAACTGAGTTGTCTGTGGACATCCAAGATATGGAGTATCCTTTCTCCCTCTTTTTTAGTTTCTAAAAGGAAAATGGGGGAGACGTAGTTTGGCCTGAAGTAAACTGGATACCACCTTAGGTGTAAAAGAAGGATTACTTTTCAAAGAAACCCTCTCTGTGTGAAAAATGAAATAGGTTGAATCAGCATGAGTTTGTATATCAAATACCCTTCCTGTACAGAGCAATGAGTAAAACCATTTTCCATGTTAACAGCCTCAAGTCAACCAGATTAGCTGATTCAAATGGAGCAACTCTTAGCTTTTCTAACACAAAATTAAGATCCCGGTGAGGCACCACCAGTTTTCTTTGAGGCATCTTATACAAAACCCCTTTCAAAATCAGTTTGACATGAGACTGCTCTGAAAGAGGAAAGCCAATGCACAGACATTCTGAAATCATGCTTTTTGATCTTCTCTGCAGCAGATGGGCAAAACAGCAAATCTCCATTCAAGGGCGAATTTAAAAGCTCATTTTGAATATCATCTGAGAGGTTTTGAGTAAGGAAGTACCAGTAGCCATAACCCTGGGAGAAGTATCAAGAGTCATCCACACATTGTAAAGAATAAATAGTAATTTGGGTAATAGAAGAAATTATATTATTTAAAGCCGATATTTTTTCATACAATGAAACTACGTATACAGCGATGTTCATAATTTCAGTTTGTTAGAACAAACTTTAACGTATGAGCCTGAGAATTCAAAATTCAGAAAATCAAAGTTTCAGAAGTACACATTTTTCCCATACCTATCAATAATTTTCCCATCCTTATCAGGAAGAGTAGAAATGGAATTCACTAACTGTTTAGTTGCAGTGGGATCAATGAAACCTACAGCTGCTGGGTCAGGTTTGGGAATAGTGTATACAAATTTAAAAGACTGAGGAGTGAGGAACTTTATACATTCCATTTGCCTGTTTAGTGGCAGCTGGCTGACTATCAGGGAAAACTGCAGGCTCGTATATCTTTTAAGGCAGGCAAAACAGGAGGAGTGGGTGTAGGTTTTTTTAAATCCTTCTGAAACAACTCATAGTATTGTCTGAGACTGAGAAATGTCAATGTTTTCCCACTAAAACACTGGGACATTCTAGCAATAGTCTCAGAGAAAGACATCCCCACAGGAAGAATAAGAAGCTGAGCTCTCCTTTGAGTCTAAATCAGAAATATGAGGGATAAGGAAAAAATGCATTTACCCCTGGATCTGTTCAGATTCCGAATATCAACTCTCTTCAGGAAAAGGGAATCCCTGTTTCTTTTACTAGAAACTACTTTACAAGAAGTATCAATAGCCTGAATTAAACTTTGAGTCAGGCCCAGTAAACTACTGAGGAGGAGTAAATACAAGCTTGTTTTTCTGTTTTTTTTTGGCAGAAAACATGGCACCAACCATGTTACTAATGGCAGCGGCTGCTTCCCCAGGGATGGGCACAGCATTCTTAAACAACTGGGAAACCTTTTCTGGTCTCTCTTCTAGGACCAATGAGTCCAAAGTGGACCCAAACAGCTGCAGAGTACATGGCTAACCCCTGGTCCATAGTGGTCTTAGGTGCTACACCAGAGGGATCCAGGGTAAAATATGTGTAGTCTAAGGTACAACAAATGGACAAAGCAGAGTCACCCACCTGCAGCTGAGGCAAATTGCTAACCTGCCATGGTGGCAAAGGTCGTTTGCTTATTTCTTTTTCTTTTTGTGGCTGGAAGAACAAACTGCGGGTCCAGTAATCTACTCCATGGTTAAGCTGAAAATTGTGCCTCTTTCCTGGGCAGGGATGCAGCAATTACCAATAAACACTACCATCCACAAAAGTTTCTTTTTGACAGAGAAAAATATAAATAACACTTTGAAAAGCTATGTCATCCCCACAAAAGAAAAATAAACATTTTCTCCACAGGAAAAAAAAATGATTTCAGTTACTTTACTCTACTTTTAAACTGACAGAAAATGAGTGCTCTGTTTAAATGTACATTACAGTTTCAAGACAACCCATTAAAACACAATACTCTTGAGGTTAAAATAACTTTCCTGAAGAGGAAAATCATAAAACATCAATAAAACTAAGAAAAGTTTTTCCTCCTAAAGGAAACTGATCTTCCCAGGAAAGGAAAGCACAAACCAACTGTCAATCATCAAAAGCCTCAGAGGAGTGTAAACTTCATCATCAGTAAAGCTCTGAAAGGCTTCACATCCAAACGTGACATTTAGTCAGCTCACCTTCAGCTGCCTGACAGTTTGGGTATGTGGAAGGTTATCTAAAGCTTTGGAAGCTGGCTGGCTGTTATATCTATTGCAGGATATAACTCATATAGCTAAGGCTACTGCAGCAGTGATCAATACGATGAACAGCTCTTTGAATTAAGGCAGTTACACGCCAGTCAGCTGAGAGCTAAGGGTCCAGTTGGTTTTCCCTCCCACCCACACTGTTCTAGTTGTGTTCTTAACCTAAACTATCTGTTGTTGTCTACCCCTACTTGTAAAGATAACATAATTCCCTCACACTTACATTTATTGGCTATTACAAGAAGCACATTAGTATCATCAAAGTCCCTCTCAAACTATTCAAGGTCTAAAAGATATTTGATAAAATTGTTTAATATTGAGTGCACAGAAACTGCTTACACCAATTTTAGCATTAAATTAGTGATTTTTTATTTTTGCTATAGTTACTTAACTGGTTCTTGCTAATGGCAAAAGGTTTCCAGCTAGTTATGTATTGAACTTTAAATAAAATACTCCCACAGTAAGTCCAGCCAAACATTATTCTAAAATTGAAGTCTACACAGTTATAGTTACCACTGCCCCCAGAGTCATTTCTGTCTGTATCATGGACCGGTACTTCATCACAACCTCTTTTTTTTTGTATTGACATAATTTTTTATTGAAATTATTTAACCACAACTTTGTTAATACAACTTACCAAGCAATCCTCATGCATTGTGCACTTTCATTGATCTCCAGTAGCTGGCTTTAACCTCTCTTGGCTCCATAATTTATCCTGAAAATAGGCTCAGCCTAATACTGGAGTTGACATCTTAAGATATTGTTATACTTATTAAACAATCTCTGCTAAGCACCATTAATATCATACTGCCACTGACATCTCATTAAGTCATTCATGTCTCATGTTGTAAAGACCATTGCAATCAATAAAAACAATACAATAAAAAAAATAACATACAAAAGGGAAATATATACAGTATATGCACCTCTGCTGCATCCTATTTCCTGTGCCAATGTATTCATTTTTTCTCCTCCAATCTTGTATACTACAGTACTTCTGAGATTATTTCTCTCCATCTTCATTTCCTCAAACTTCTTATGTCCATTTACTCCTGTTTCTTTTTCTTCTTGTTCCTATATTATCCCGTCATTCTGTATGCGCAGCAACACCTGACTGTTCCACTTTCTAGTTATAACCTTCTTCCTATACTCATCAATATCCCCACCAGCTTGTTGTTTTGTGTTGGTATTTCCTCTTGAAACTCAAGTAAAAACAATTTTGATGACATCCCACAGTCAATTCTCAGTGCCTCTCAAATTAAACAGTTACACTTTCAAAATATATGATTCCATGATCCCCTTTGACTTTTACATTTCCAGCCGACCCCTTCTATCTCCAGGAGTATCATAGCCAGCCTTCTGAAGTATAAAAACACTAATGTAAGCATTTCCATGCAAGAAATCTCAATGTTCTTGCTTTGATGCTATATCTAGGGAGGTTGAGTATTTCTTTCCATTAAGTTTCTATCTCTTAGCTCAGTTCCTTTTCCTAGTTTTTCCTGGGCTTATGATTCACTTGCCCTTTAGACCCATTCCATTTTTTACATCTCCTTAATAGCCTTCTTATTTCCTTCCCATCCTTTCTATTCATCTTCAAGTCAAGTATCATTTACTCCTCTAGTGCTCACTGCAGTGTTCAGGATAAACCATTTTTTTTCATCTTACCTTTAAGCATCGCTGTGACTAGCACTTGCTATAAAACCTGCTGGAAAACACTAGGAAGCCTTAATCTGATACAAGCACTCAACTCTCCTTGTTAATAAGGAGAAATTAATTGTAGGCACTAAATAGCCTATAATTGCAAAGTACCTTGCTAAGGTATAAGGGAAAACAACTCTTGTACTTACAAAAAAAGCACCAAACCAGGCATGTCCAAGGGTCAGCTTATGATGATTTCTCATGTCCAACTGGTGAATCTAGGCATACTGGGGCAATGCAACAATTGTCTCATGAACACAGACAGCCCTCTCCTCCTACCACCCAACACTACAACCTGCGAGAGATGCACTTACATAGACAAACTGGAAGCAAAACTCTCTCCACCAAAGATTGTGCTAGACAGTCAAGAGGAGATGGTTAACACCCGCACTACAACTCAAGCAATACATATCCCTTTTAAACCCACACCACCAACAACCTCACATAGCAACACTAAACCTTCATATGTGGCGGCCCTTAACAGTAATCTTCCCATACAACAAGGACCTCTGAAGCTGAAATGCAAACACCAGTCACAACCAAAGTGTCACATAGCTCACAACACCAGTGTGCCACCCAACAACAGCCCCTAAGGCAAGACAACGTACCCATCACTTTAGTCATCGGTGACTCTATAGTCAAGCACACTGATGTCCCACTCACCAGGCTTAACAAGGAGTAAATTAGTCAGCTGCCTGTCGGGTGTCAGGATCCGCCACATAATGCATGCACTCAAGTCACTTCCCAATAAGTACAAATATGACTCTGTCATTGTCCATGTTGGAGTAAATGATTTGAGATGTACCTCCCTGGACTACATGAAAAGAGAGATGGAAGAGCTCTTGGATCATGTGGCCCAGGCGGGTATGACCCTAGCCCAGAGTAGCATCCTACCTTCACACAGAATTATATCACAGTATAAGGACAAAATGGTTGACTTCAACAATTTGCTTGGCTTCTGGTGTCATTCAAAGGGGATCCACTGTCAGCCTGGGACAACATGATCGATAGACGACGATGCATTGTCAGAGATGGTCTGCACCTGTCACCTCTGGGATTCAGATTACTGGCTAAGGCTTTGCCACCCCTATAGTGCCTTTTTTATGCAAAGTTCAAAGGACAAAACCACCACCATAACAGGTGCAAGCATGTAAAATCTGAAGGTAATGCTATGAGACAAGTCAATGCTATTGTCAATGCTAGCTGTCTAAACCTTAAAATGCACTCCCTCAAGGCACTCCTAAAAATGGAGAATATCGACATCTGTGGAGTAACTGAGACCTGGTTCAAGGCTCCAGAAAGCACCCCTGCAATACCAGGCTACAACTCTTACCACACTTTTCGGCCAACTAACCAGGACCGAAACACTAAAGGAGGATTGTCCATATTCACCAAGGATATTCACACCACCAGGCTAGTTGCCCAACACAATGCATCTGAAATTCTCCAGGTGCAACTAATACTAGGTAGACTGCAATCCAAATTGTAGCTTGCTACAGATCCCTCACCATGTCCCAAGATTCTCACAACACCTTTCTAAACATACTGGAAAATATTAAGATACAACCAAACACTCTAATACTGGGTGATTTCAACTACCTGCCATTAACTGGGAAAACTACTCGTGTACCAACACCTTTGCCCAACGGTTCTTGGAATTCATAAATTCCAATGCCCTGGATCATCTAATCCACAGTCTCACCAGGGGTTCCAATATCCTAGACCTGGTCATTACCAACATGGGAAATCGATGCTCTACACCTATGGTCACCACCTCGTTGGCCAGGTCTGACCATAAGCTAATCACCCTTGACATCCACACCCCCCCCCCCCCAATAAGGAAACCTCCATAAAAAACTTCTCTAAAACCAACTTCATGCTACTCAAGTCAGAAGTGGCAAATGTCATGACACTCATGCAGACAGGAACTGAAAGTTCGACTGCTGAATCCTATAGTAAGGCACTGTACGAGCACATCTACTCATGCATGAATCGTGCCATCCCAAACAGAACCAAGACGCTCTCCTCCAAAAACCGAAGCCAATCTGGTGGTCCCCTGCCATAAACAAACTTTACAACAAAAGGAAGAAACTGTTGCAGAAAAGAATAAAATCCCAGGATGCAAAAAACTCCCTTGCCAGCCTTGGTAAGAAGCTGATATCTCTCATAAAATAAAATTGCCAAAGATTCCAAAGACAACCACAAGGCATTATAGAGCTATGTCAAAAAATCTAAATGGCAATGCTCAGATCTGCTCTAAGCTACAACAGAATGGCATTAAATATACTGATCTCAAGGATATTGCCAATATCCTGGCAGATTGAATCAGTGCCAACCCCCCCCCCCCTCACCCCCTAAAGGGCCCATATCAATATTGAAAAATGCCAAATTCCAGTAATAATAGCCACACAGGTAAAAACCACACTTTCCAAAGATAAGAATACAGCATCCATGGGACCAGATGACATCCTGGACTGTGTGCTACATGAACTACAAAATGAAATGGCACCTCACCTAAGTGTCATGTTTAATAATAGCCTCACCTCAGGATTCTTACCCACTGAGTGGTGCACAGCTACAGTTATCCTACTCCACAAGGGGGGATCCACCTTGGATCCTGGGAACTACTGCCCCATCAGTCTGACGAGCCTGATCTGCAAGGCCATGGAAAGTATTATCATGGAACTTATAAAGACATTTTCAACCTTCAAACAACATTGGACCCCACACAGTTTGGGTTCATGAAGGGCTGATCTTGTCTCCTGAACCTGACTGACTTCTTCAAATCAGTCCCTAGAGCTGTGGATGAGGGTAAGGCAGTCCACACAGCCTATCTGGACCTCAACAAGGCCTTCGACACCATACCCCACTCTGGAATCATAGATAAATGTACTAAGCTGGGCATTAATCCCTACGTCACTCGATGGGTTGCCAACTGGCTTACTGACAGAACCAACACTGTAAAAGTAGCTGACTCAAAATCCAGCTCCAGACAAGTAACAAGTGGAGTACCTCAGGGTTCAGTCTTGGGGCTGCTCTTGTTTGGCATCTACTTCTCTGAAGTGCAGGCCAACACTAAGGGACTCTGGCTAACAAAGTTCACAGATGACTGCAAACTGGGAACCATTATTGAATCCCCAAATGATGTGGATATTCTACAAAAGGGCCTTACAGAAACAGATGATTAGTTCCAGAGCCATGGGCTCAAGCTCAATGCCAAGAAATGTGTAGTTATCCCCTTTGGGAAAAACATGTACCCGTGAATTACCACATAAATGGCAGTACACTAAATACCGAAAGTGTGATGAGAGACTTAGGGACGCAGGTAGACAGTGGTCTCACCTTCGATAACCACATCACCACAACAGTCAGGAAATCTTTCTATGTGGCACACCTCATCACTAAGGGCTTTTCATCCAGAAAAAAAAGGTCATTGTCCCACTGTACTCATTCCTCATTAGACCCATTATAGAATACAACGCTCTGTTTGGTATGTACCTCTCAAGACATGTGCAACAACTGGAAATACCTCACTAAAAGAATCATTGGCTTAAAGCAGATACCCTATGCTGACCATCTAAAAAATCTCCATCTATACTCTGTCGCATATTGTCTACTCAGAGGCAATCTCTGCTTAACATACAAGGCCATGTCAAACCCAGAACTGTTGGACATGCTACACTTAAAGAAAACCTATTATCTCAGAGCCACATGTTCCAGGGCTCTAAACCTTGTCATCACAATGAACAAATCATGCTGGAGGGATAGGATAGAGACCCAGAGACTCCCCAACTCTGGAATAGGGAACTACCCATACATGTCAAGCAGAGCACCTCTTTGGCCCTCTACAAAAGGAACTTTGACGATTGGATGGGAGATAAGAAATTCACCCCAGAGATCACATCAGTTACCCTGCTAGACAGGGGTCAAGGGAAGTAAATATTGTGAAAAGAAATAGCCAGGCAATTGTTATGGCTAGGCTTGTATAGGCCCTAGGGCTGATAGACTAGTACCAATCTATAAACTTATGAACAGGATTTCTTCCCTTTTTTGCACTTCATTGTTCCACTTACTCTACCTTGCCCATAGTGCTTGATAATCCCACTACAAAGTTCTGTCTAGCCAATACTCCTCTCTCATTTATTCCCTTGTTTTGTCCTATTACTAATTGTGAACAACATTTAATTATAAGTTTTTCATCTCCAAATACTCTTTTCCTTTTGTTCATCCACCTTCCTACCTCCTATTTCTCTTACTCTTAACTTCCATGGCTCTAAATAGTTAACTTTCCATTGGCTCTAAGGACCTTCCATCCGCAATGTCAAAATCTTCCCCCCACACTGACTCATTCACTTTCAGCATTCTTTTTCAATCTGTATCATATTTAGTAATCAAAATGTGTTTGTGACAAAGTATGCGTGCTATGTTTCTTTCAGATCCAGGATCCCTAATCCTGTCTGTTTTCCTGTAGCATTCTCTCTCAGCTAACGCTCAGGTGTTTCCTATCCCAAAAAAAAAAAAAATCCCTACATATTTGTTTCACCTTCTTTAATATTTTGGGTCCCTAAGCTTCCAGAATGTTTGTCCCACATAAATGAATTGTAGAATATTCCACATCTCTAGAAATAATACTCTTTAATCCATATCTAGATTAATCTCCTATTTTTGTATCTGCTGTAACTTTCATATAAATCTTTTCATAAATACGCTCTACAGAATCCTTTACCTCAGTACTAACCTAAACTGCCAGATATTATACTTGCTTCTCCTTTTCAATTCCTTTCTCTAGTGTTAACATTCCTTCTATGTTTCCTCTTTTCACTGTCTGCATTTTCCCTTTATCTTATATCCAGAAGCTTTTTTTATTTATTTTTATTTATTTACATTTGTTGACCGGGAGTGTCTGACTGGACGTAGGTCCATTTTCAGCAGAGGCCTGGGGAGAAAAGCTCCACAGTTAAAATAAACAGACAGTAGTTACATTGGATTACATAGCGATTAACAATTTAATATAGCAATTACTTATAACATATTTACAGATGAAGAACATAGTACAACAGTAGACAACTAGAATCTTTATCTGTGAAGTACATAACAGGCATTAACAAATGTAACAGTAAGAAGTTCCTACTGTATAATAAGTACTAGGCTTATGAGTATCTGAGCTTGCTATAATCAAGGTAGTTAGTGGAGTGGAAAGAAAGGTAGTGGTTGAAGCTTTCCCATACATTTCCAGAATATCCCAAAATAAATGCTTATCCTATTCCACTATTGTCATGATCATGAATAGCAACATATCTTCTGCATATAGAGCTATTTTTTCTCTTCTTTCCCAGATTCTGCTAAGAGTTGTATTTATATAATGTGAACAATAATGGAGAAAGGTGACATCCTTATCAATCTCTATCCTTTCTGATAGTCTCACTCTAACTTTAACTGCTGCATTCACTCCCTCATATAATTTACTTATCATAGTTATCTGTTTCTGTGGGAATCACTACCCTCTTATCACTTCAGACATATAATCACAACTTACTCTATTGAATGAATTTTCAGCATCCAGTGAGATTAATGTAAGCTTCTCTTCCTTTTCTTGTGCCTCATGTAAAATTAGCAATGTTTTAATTAAATTGTCAGTTGTCCTGCACCCCCCCTCCAAAACCGATTTGATCATCCTTAATTATCCTTTTCAAGATCTTATTCAAGGTATCTGTTTGGATTTGCATAAAAAAATTATAGTCATGGTTCAATATAGAGATAAGTTGTTATGATGAAGACTGCAACTGGTCTTTCTCCTCTTTACATATTCCTGCAATCATCTCCTTCTTCCATGACTAAAAATTGCATTAAACATCTTTTCCCATCTGGCCAAGACAATATATTTCTATAATTCCCAAGCCTCTATTGGAAGGCCATGACTACAGTGTTTGCCATCCTTCACCATACTCCCTCTTTATCAGCTTACCCGGTGCTTCTTTCTCAACTTCTTTTAATTGTTGAAACTCTGTAGTTACTCACTTGTCTTCATCTCTGCCCTTCTCCAGATACCCTACTGTAACCTGTCAATATAAGTCCTGGGAATTTTGTAAATATTGTTCTACTATATCTTTCAATTCTATTATTGTTTCCTCCTTATTCCCACTTCTGAGCCTTCAACTCCATCTTTCATCTCCTGTTGCCTCACTCTAATCAACAAAGCTTTTATTGCCTTTGGGTTCATACTGAAAAATATGTTCACCACCACATTCTTTTCTCCCACAACCTTCCACCATCTATTTTCTGTAGGTTTTGCTTTATCTTTAATTCTCTTTCCCTTAACCTGTGATTTCCATACATTCTTTCTGTAACAGAACCAAATATTTCATCCATTCCTTCTGGTGTTTACCCTGTAACCGTTTTTTCTCTCAAATGTTATATGGAGCCTTCCTTCTAATTTCTATTTTAATGTTGTCCTATGTTCCACCATCATCCTTCTCCTCCCCCTCTCTATTTCCTGCTTAATAATTCCTGCCAGACATTCCATATCTTTCTCTCTCTCTCTCTCTCCAGCCAATTGACAGGCAACCGTCATAGCGTATATAGCATCGATTTCTTTTTATGCCTAATTTTGAGACTAATCATTGCGTGATTTGAGTAAATAATAAGATCTAGCATAACTTCCATCACACTCTATGTATGTTCTGTGGAGACATGCCCTCTGTCTAGACTAGCCCAAGTACTATGTCTGGTGAAGGAGAAGGTGTAAATCTCATTTCACTCTCTCACATTCATCTTTGTCCACATAAACATTGCTGTAGACTTCACTTGGTCAGATAAAAGTCTTCCTTGTTTCATGATTTTTTACTTCACGCATCTTTATCCATCTGATCTCCTCATGTAATAATATTCCAGTCTCCAGCAAATACTAATCATCCTTCCTGAAATTCACTAATCTCTCCTAATATGTTTCTAAATATTCCTGTTCTTGTGCCCAGTGGTATATATACTGTTATTATCATGACTGTCACCCCTTCTACTATTGCCTTTACTCATGCAAACCTTCAATTAACTTCTAATGTTTCCATTATGTCTATTGGTCAAGTTTTCTTCAAGAGTATCACCACACCTTCTTCTTCTTCTTTTTTTTTTTTTTTGTTTCACCAGGCTGCAACTGTTACTGGTTTATATCCCTTTCCTTATAAACTAGTATGATCTGCATTATTCAGATGGGTTTTCTGTAAAGCAACCTACCTGGGGTTTGAACCTTCTTACACAGCCAAGTGTCCTCTCGCATTTACTTCTTTCTCCCAAGCCATTGATATTCCATGATTTAATCTCAGTAGTGTCCATCCTGTCTAGACCTTACATTTGTTTTTTTACTCTCCACCCATAGCATTATCCTTTTCCAACTGTTCTTTATCATATGCCCATACAGTTTTCAAGCTCTTTTTTTTTCTCCTTTAGAGCCTTTCTTTGTTTATATTAACCTATTTGCTCTCATTTTAGGATAGATTCCACCCCGTTATACCCACTCAAACCATATAAAAGTTGAAATACAGCACTTCCAATTTCAGAGCATCTTTTTGTCTGGGTGAGTCAGATTTAGTTCAAATCCCTTCTCTTGTTATAGCTATGACAATGTAATTGATAATGTAGAGTGTGCAGGCATCCTCCAATGCTTCCAAGTACTCATTTGGTGTTCACTCGCATCACAATCTCAAAAACTCCTTGTCTAGTTATGAAATCTTTCTAGTCATTTTGATTTTTTTTTTGCCCATCAGAGTGGCTATACACCATAACAGGAGTCTTATTGTTAACTATTTTTACATCCAACATACTATTAGGTTCTCTATAGCTTTAATCTTATGTTGTAACTGCCTAATCCTTTTCTAGCCTAGCTGACATCTATTACACAGGAATGTCTTTCACTGTAATCATTTTATTTCTATAGGGGATTCTAACTTAATTATCTTCAAATCATATTTCAGAGAAAAAGGTAGCCCTTCGGCATACATGTACTCACCATTTTAACGTCTGCTCATATCCCCTTCATCATCTCCCTGATGCTAGTTCATTACACAAATCTCTTCTTGCTAATCCACATGGCCATAATAAAACTTTTGTGCAGAATGCAAGGGGGCTGTTACTCATTGCTTATGTTGTCGCATGTTCCTTTTGCGAACAACTGTTCTTTCCCATGTTGTCACCATTTTGCTTTACGTTATACTCTTTGTACCACACATCATCATATGTCTGATCAGTCTTCTTCTTTTATCCTCATTTATCTATTTTTGTTTTGCTATCAGTTTTTCATGTGGAAAGAACCTTCCCTGCCCAGTGCAAATTTAAAAGCACATAATAGATGTAAAGCATATAAGTGTCAATAATTGTGACTATTATATTATTATCACTTACAAGTTAGGCAATGGCTGATAAACAAACTAGAACATACATCATAATACCCCCTCATGTTTTTAAGAAGTCCAATAAAATCTGTATTCACATTCCTTTCCATATATTTCCTCTACTTTTTAGATTCTGTAGAAATTCAGATTTGTCCCTTATATAACGATGGAGTAAATCCATTCCATTGACTTTAAGATTTAAGTATCCCCATCCTGCAGCCAGCTACATAAGAGCGTATATCCCAGAATCTATAGCAACATCACCAGGTAAGCAGAACATCAAAAAGAACAACATATATTTTCATCCTCCACATTGAACTACTAGCAGTTATCACACAAGAACAGTTTGTTTACTCCTCCTTCCTTCATTTCTTCTTAAAATTTTAATTAATGTAAACCAGTTAAGACAAGCGTTTGGCCATCTGCTTAATGTTAAAGTTTCCTCTGTTGTTTCAGTCTTTCCATTTAATCTTTTCTTCTTTTTCCTGCAGCTTCTTCTGTATCTGGAATAGAGAAATAACCTCCTTACCAACCTTGTGGGCTTCTTACCTTATTTTTTTCTTGTCACTTCTGTTTCTTTCCCCTGGGGTACATCCTCTGATTTGACAATCCTCAGGTTTACCAGCTTCCTTATAAAATCCAGAAACTCCTCTTGTTTAGCAAATGATCTTGTCATGCCTTGGGCAAAAATTCTTATTGTAGCCAAATACAGCAGTCTCCAGTGGAAACCCTTTTCTTTTCTGGCTTTGATGGTGGGAATCATTGCATTTCTCCTAGTTCTTGTCTCATAAGAGAAACTGTGCACGACAAACCCTACTGCATCCCCAATCTTCAATTTCTTCCCAGCTCAAAATAAAGTTTCAAGAGCCTTTCCTTCAGTTCAAATGTTTGCAATCTACTAATGATCAACCTGGAATCCTTATGCCCCACTTGATAAGGGAGCCATGAGGTATGATGTGCTCTCTCGCTATACATTTTGGGGAATACCAGACCACTTTTCTAATAGCTGTTTCACTAAAATCAAACAGTCCACTGCCTCATAACTCCTAGACAATCCTGATAATTTTATGCTTTTCCTTCTTAATTACTCTGTAAATTACACTGATTTTGCTGCCGTGGTGTTGCAGCAGTAGCATTGTTGCCTCACAGCAAGAGTTTCTCCTGTTGGATTCCTGGCTGGAGCGCGAGGAGTGCCTTCTGTGTGGAGTCTGCATGTCCTCCCCGCAGTTGGGTGGGCATTTGAAAGACATGCATAAATGAACATGCCTTTGAAGGTTGAACGTTGAGCTGGCACCTTGGCATTCATGAAAATCTACTGCCAATAATTAGTGGACCGGAGTTCCGCTGTGGCGACCCCTAACCAGGAAAAGCCAAAAGACAACAACAACACTGATTTTGCTGCTAAGCAATCTAATCATGCTTCAGACACATCCAGTCTTATTTCAGCTTCATATTCTAGGCCAATGGGTCTTAAATAACTGCTATCTGTTCATTAAGGCCATTGATTACTTCAAGTCTCAGCTTATGTCTTTTTCACGTCTTTCATTTCTGTCTATATGGTTTCCAAGTTAACCTTACTTTTTGTTGCTGAGACTCTGTCTCCCTTTTCCTCTGCATGTTTTCTATCCATTCACAACACCTTTTTCCCATTTTCCACATGGGGTTAGGGTGTCACCTCAATAGTGACAATAATCTAGAGCCAATGTTTCATAAATATTCTGTCTGGATTTTTTGAGGTTGTTTTAGACATGGACACACTCCTCACATCTCATTTTTCTTGGGAACCTAAGAATTTACAACAACGTGAACAAAGTGTTTTCCCCACTGACTTATTGCAAGAGAGCAATGGCAGGATGCTGTTAAAAAGACCATAGCCATACAGTAAGTTCACTTATCCACAACATCTGTAGCCAGCCTGATTGAGACATCTTGAGACAGTATAAGAATTGCCTCATGCTGCCAGATGATCATCTTTACTCAAATAGCATAACACAGTGTTTGAGGGATGTACAAATATAATATCCTTGGAGGCATAAATCTCACACATAGTTAACTCAGACACCAAAATCATCAATAGCAGATCTCACATTGCACCTCTTCAAGGCCATCACAATACACACAATTCATCATATGCTAAGGTTCTAAAGATTAATTTACCTAAAGCTGAAATGCCTCCAAAATACAATACCTGCATAATGCACACTCAGCAAGTTAGGCCTACTTCCTCACATAACACAAGGAGTCCCAAAGTGACAGATGCTGAGCCAGTGAGGCAGGCTCTACCCAACCAAACATTTTTGCTATAGGTGACTTCATTGTAAGACATGCAGATGTGACTCACACCAGGCTGATCAAGGAAAGAGTGATGGTTAGTTATTTGTCTGCCAGGATCTGTCAGATCATGCATGCACTCAAGTCCTTGAACAACAAGTACCAGTATGAATCTGTCATAATTCATGCCCGTGTCAATGACTTGAGGGGTACCTCCCTGGAATATATGAAGGGAGACATGATGGAGCTCTCAGGTTATATATCCAAGGCCGTTATGAGCCTAGCATTCAGCAGCATTCTATCTTCTACAAGAATGATGCCATGATACAAGCAAAACATAATCGACTTCAACATCTGACTTAGTTTTTGGTGTCACACAAAGAGGGTCCAATATTTGTCATCCTGTGGGGATATGATCAACAGACTCCACTGCTTTGCTGGGTATGGCTTGCATCTGTCCCCTCTTGGATTTCAATTATTAGCAAATAAATTGCACACCTCCATGGTGCATTTTTTAGACAATGCCAAGTTGATAAACTTACCAACATAATGAAATAAAAAAGGAAAATATGCAGGTATTACTGATCAATACTAGAATACTAGATAAATACTACTGCCTTTAAGGCTGGAGACAGAGACACTTTGTAAAAAGCCAGGGACAACTTGAACAAAAGTGTGAGAGTAGCAAAATGGGCCTACAGTCTGAAAATAGAGACACCTCACTGCCCAGACAGCTGTGGAGAGAGGTCCAAAACATCACAGACTATAAGCCACCATCCACGTATTGTGACGACAACCCAGACTTTTTAAACAAGCTAAATATCTACTTCAATAGATCTGAGGAATCAAATAGAACCTCACCAAAGAGACTACCCACCAGTGCAGATGCCACATCACTATGCCTCAACTTGGAAGAGGTACGCAGGAATCTACATAGGGTTCACCTGGGCAATGTAGATGGTCCGGATATGATCCCAGGGAGGCTACTTAAAATTGTGCTGATCAGCTGATACCAGTCTTCACAAACATTTTCAATATATCTCTCAGACAGGAAATAGTGCCTAAATGCTTCATGACCACCAACATCATCCCTCTGCTAAAGAAACCATCTCCAGCATCATTAAATGATAACCGGCCCACTTGCACTTATTTCAGTAGTGATAAAGTGTTTTGAAAAAATGGTCAAGGATCACATGACATCCTTCCTACCTGCTACATTTGATCCTTTACAATTTGGATTCAGGCCAAATCATTCTACTGCAGATGTCATAGCCTTAACACTTCATCTCACCTTGGATGACCTGGAAAATAAGGACTATTACGTACCCATGCTGTCATAGACTTCAGCTCTGCCTTCAATATGACAATTCTACAATAATTGCTGTCTAAGCAGAGTAATCTAGGCATAGAAAACAAAATATACAACTGGATCCTTGACTTTCTGACCGAAAGGTTACAAATAGTTCAAGCTCAAAAACATCATTCAAACATCATCACCCTAAACAGTGGGTTCCCACAAAGTCATGTACTCAGTCCAATTCTTTTCACAATTATAACAGAAGACTAAACAGCTATGCATCAGTCTAACAGTCATCAAATTTGCAAATGACATCACAGTAATCGGCCTTATCAAGAAGAAAGATGGGGACCTACAGGAAGGAGGTGAACCAACTTGTTCATTGGTACACTGAGAAAAGCTTAGCACTAAATGCTGGGGAAACGAGAACAATCATCATCAATTTTAGGAAGGAAAATTAGCCATGCACCCCTATCACCATCACTGGTGCCACAGTGAAGAGAGTAAATCGCACCAGATTCCTAGGGGTATGTATCTCATAAGACCTAAAATTGGACCAGAAACACTTCCTACCTTATAAAGAGAGCCCAACAACATCTCAACTTCCTTAGGAGACTGCACAGAGCTACCCTCCCACCTGCACAGAGCTAATCTCCCACCTGCACAGAGCTAACCTCCCACCTGCACAGAGCTAACCTCCCCCCACAGGTCCTACTTACCTTCTACAGAGCCACGATTGAGAGTGTACTGACAAACAACATTATTGCCTGCTATGGAAATTGCTCTCAAGCTTATCAGAAGGCACTGGATAAGATAGTTAAACAGGCTACAAAAATTACTAGCTCCAACCTTCAATCTCTACAGGACATGCATTCAAACAGATGCTATGGTAAAGTGCGAAAACTATTGAGGGATATACACCATCTGGCTTATGGACTGTTCAGACTCCTGCCAACAAGGAAGTGCTACAGAATCATTAGATGCAGGACATCCAGATTCCATAACAAAAAAGTAATAAACCACACTGGCAGTACAAACAGACCCGGTTTATTGATAGTACAGGTTCATCGGTGCTATCAATAAACAGGGGTCCATTTGTACTACCGGTGTGGTTTTACTTTTTTATTTTCAGTTTCAAACGTTTTTTTTCTGTCGGTGGTTTTCTTTGTGTTCAGCTTCCATAACAGCTTCTTCCCACATGCTATCAGACTGCTGAACTACAAACCCATAGCCTAACCTGCTAAATGGGTAAAACATTTTTTATGTGCAATATGTCATTGTTATTTACATAACTCTCTACATACCTCACATTATAAGTCTCTATCTGCACCATGAAAACTGTAAACTGTAAACTGTAAACTGTAAATGTATGGCATATATTGGCTGTGGGTAGGGTTTTTTTTGCATGTGCTCATGCTCAAACTCAACTACTAAACAACTTACCAACAATAATTTACTCACCCCAACCCAGCATGGCTTTTGCCAGACTCCCAGTATACCACAGCCCTACGTTCTCTTATTGTAACTGTGAATAAAGCTTTGGACACTGGTCTCTTAACATCAGTGGTCTTACTTGACCTATCCAAAGCCTTCAACACAGTGTCACATGCCAAGTTAATACAACAACTATCAACAGTAGGATGCTCCACCCATACCATTACCTGGTTTAACAATTACCTTAACAATAGGCAATGATCTGTGAGATGGCAAAATACTGTATCTGGCTACCTGACTAATAATACAGGGGTTCCCCAAGGTTCATTTCTTGGACCACTGCTTTTCAATATATTTATAAATAGTCTCCGCACAACCTCTCTTCAGAGCTCAATCATCCAGTACGCAAATGATTCAACTATCATATCCTCCTCTAACAATTTCTGAAATCTTTGCAAAATTACACAAAATGCTTTCACATCAATAGAATTATGGATTCTAAGAGGCACAATTACTTCTGAATCCTAAAAAATCCACGTTACTAGTCTTCTCACCCAAGCCAGTACCTCAAAATTTTAAAATCTTTTCTCAAAACTGAAATAGAAGTTATGTCCTCTGCAAAACTTCTAAGTGTTACCATAGATAATAAAGTCTCAGTTGAACAGCACATGCTCAGCGCAATAAAAAAACTCACTTTAAATTAGGCAAACTTTACAGGCAAATGACCTATATAGATTCTCCCACAAAAGTAAAACCAGCAAACTCTATCTTACTCCCCTCCCTTCTCTATGGCTCCCCAATTTTCACAAATCTTCGCACATTCCTAAGTACTAAGTTGCAATCATGCTACTACAAAATAGCCACTTTTGCCTGCTTTCTAACCAACTACACACACACTACTGTCAAGCCATTCAAACACTGAATTGGCTGGACTTCCCCCCCATTACCTTCAGTATACACATGTTCATAATTTAACATTTCACACTGAAAACTGCCCTACACTTGCAGATGCCATACAAATTTACATCCCCTCCAGAGGCTTAAGATAACAGACATCTTCTATGAGTGTCCAAACCCAAAAAGAGATCGGGACAATGTTTATATTCTTATGCCATAGCAAAACTTTGGAATGACCTACCCCCATCTATCACACTTCTTGATTCTTTGAACACCTTCAAAAACAGCTTAAGAAACCACTTTCTCAAAAGCCAAACTGACTTCTGTCCCCAAATCAATAGACCTCCTCCTTAGAGTATTCTTAGTACCCTGCTGTTTCCACGTGTCTTCATACCCATTTTTTAACTCTGCCACATATCGTATGTAGCGATTCTACTGTCTTACCCTCTCTCCTAAAAAAAAAAAAAATCTAAATGACTGCTGTATACCATGTTATTATGATTTATCCAAACTTTGTCATTTTCCCAACTGCATACAATTCCTTAGCCTGTTTCATTACTAATTTTACATTGTATATGACTAAACTATATATGTTCTCTTTGTTGTAAAACTATAATTTGCAACTCTGCGTAAAATAAATTTAACTTGTAGCTTTTCTCCCCGGGCCTCCACTGAAAATGGATTTCTGACCTAGTGGACTTTCCCAGTCAAAAAATGTCAATAAGTAAATAAATGTGTACCTCTTTATTTATAGTACTGTTTGTTATATGTCCTTATATTTCTACTTAGTCTGTTCTTGTATTTGTTTTGCTTCTGCTGTAAAAAGCTTTCATTTTTTTTTATTTTTAGTATCTTATTTTTATTTTTAGTATTTTTAAATTGTTATTAATTTAATCTGTCTTTTTTCTGTAAACTGTTATTTTTATGGTACGAGCCTGAGAATTTAAATTTTGTGCAGTGATATGCACTTTTTCCTCTGTGTTGATCCGTATCACAAAGTTTACTTTGACTATGTATTTTACTATAAGCTTAAATAAAAAATGGTGCCCCCTACAAGTCCTTCTCAGACTAGAAAAGACTGACATCTGTGCAGTGACTGAGAAATGGTTTAAAATGGTGGACAGCACTCAGCTGCACATTGTTTTAATGTCACATTTAGGCCAGCTGCTGCACAGGAGGGGAAAAAGGTAGAAATCTCTCAAACTGCATACAGAAGACACTCGCATTAAGGCTGGTAAAGTAGCATAATGCACACAAGTTCTTCATGGTCAAAGAAACATCAGAAAGGTCATGTACTATATATTAACTAGCTATAGAACTACCTGTATGACACAGGAAAGCCACAATACCTATCTACAGGACCTAGAATCGCTCAGTGTTAAACCTGGTGCCATTTTCCTAGGTGATCTAAACTATCCAGCTATAAACTGAGAGGTCTGCAACACCACTAGTGCACGAGGACAGGGATCCCTGGACTTTGTTAATACAAATGCCCTGGAACAATTAGAGTACCCACTAGGAGGAATAACATCTTAGATCTTACCACTGCTAATATAGGAGCATTTTGCACTGTCCCCTGTATATCTCTATCACTTGTTAGGGCTGACCATATAACAGGCTCCTTCAAAATAATATTGAAACCAGAGATCTCTTCTATCCAAGGGACCTTTATAAATTTCTTTAAGACATATTAAGGGAGGACCTTCAACAGACCCAGGCAATTATAGATCCATAAGTCTGATCAGCCTCATTTGCAAAGACATGGAATGACGTATCATGGAATTAATCAATCAGGACACAAGGAACCTCTAAATACTGAACATGTCACAATTTTGATTAATCAAGGGCAGGTCAAGGTTAATCAGCCTGGTGATTTTTTTTCAAAAGGTCACAAATGCAGTGGATGAAGGCAAAACTGTACACACCTCATACTTCAAGCTGGCAAACCAGAAGTGCTAAATAAACTGGGAAATAAAGCCCTATGACACCTGAAATGCCAATTGGCTCATAGATGCACATAATCAAAATGGGTGAAGTTACCTCTACAAAAAGACCCATCACCACTGGAGTTCCCCCAGAGTTCTCTGCAGCTACACTCATTCTACTGAATAAGGCAGGACTTCCCACAGACCCACATAATTACAAACCCAAAAGACTGATGAGGCTCATTTGCAAAGCCATGGAAAGACTTATCAGAGGAACTAATCCATCAGTACATAGGGATCCTCCAAACACTGGACTCAAAAAAATATGGATTCTTCAAGAGCAGGTCATGCTTACTCATCCTGGTGAATTTTTTTGAAAAGGTCGCCAAAGCAATGGTTGAAGGTAAAATGTACACATCACATACCACAACCTGGCCAAAGCTTTTGACAAACAACCCCATTTAGGCACAGTTGAAATGCTAAAGAGATGGATATAAACCCCTATGCCACCCAATGCATTGCCAACTTCCTCACAGTTAGGAAGAAAGAAGTTAAAATAGAGAAAATTACCCCCACAAAGAGACCAGTCACCAGAGCAGATCATACTGATCTATGTCAGGACCTTTTCTGAAGTAAAAGAAAATCCAAAAGGGCTCTGGATGACTAAGTTTGCAGAAGGCTGCAAGTTAGATGGAGTCATTGACTCCCCAAATGACTTTGTCATCCTACATAAAAAATAATTGTCCCACTTAAATAACTGGAGCCAAAATCATGGCTAAAAATACATTACTGTATCCTTTCGAAAGTTATCTATGCCATGGATCTAACAAAATATCAATATGCCCAGAAGTGACCTAGTTGTTCGAGATATGGGAAATGATGTGGGCAGTGACCTTACCATTGACTAACATTTGTCCATTGTTGTAAGAAAGTCCTTTTATATTGCACAGTTTATCAAAGGGATTGTGTCTAGATCTAGGGATGTTAGTGTCCCCCTTTAGTCAGCCCTCATTATGTCAAGCATCGAATATAATGCCCTTTTTGGTATTAATTTGTCCAGACATCTGCAATAACTGGAACTCTACAGAGGTACCTTACTAAGAGGAAACAAGGCCTAACCAACATGTACTATATGGACTGATTCAAAACCATGTCACTCTACTTAGTATCCTACGAGCTGCTAAGAGGTGACCTGTGTCTGGCATACAAGGCATCCTCAAATCCAGCACTAATGGACTTACTGCACATTAGCAAGTCAAACCAGATCAAAAGTACTCAAATCTAAAGAATCTAAACCCCTTTTGCAATATCAAAAGAATGGTTTGGAGGGACAGGTATAGAGGATACTGCTGCTCTGGAACTTATTCCCTATCAAACTAAAGCAAATTTCATCCCTGATATTGTCAAAGAACCATTTGGATCTTTGGTTGCAAAACAGAAAATTACGCCCTGAACTCTACAACTAATAGACAGAGGCAGTTCTTAAATGCTTTATCCCATGCAAGAATCCCCTCAAATTAGCCATGGTATTCCAAGTTATTATCATTAGAAGTAATATATAATTATCAATTATGTGATGGGAAGCCTAATGTCTAGACAAATGTAATATGTTAATTCAAGCAGAAAAAGAGAATTTGGCTAGACTTAAAATAGTCCTCAAAGCAACTAACCTACTATTTACCATTGAAAATATGAACCTATAATTTAGGGCTTGTCCCCTTTTGGAAATTTTTTTTTCTTTTTCCTTTTTTTTTTTTTTTTACTTTTATTTTTTGATTCAGCCACTGGGGATGCACAAGCCAGTGCATTTCTGTCCCAAGCGCGGATAATTAGGGAGGGTTGCATCAGGAAGTGCATCTGGCATAAAAGCTCTGCTAAATGACTTATGCGGAGAACATTTCATATTGCCATACCAGATCGGTTGAGGCCCAGGTTAACAACAACCGCCGCCAGTACTGTTAGCCAACAGGGAGCTGGCGGAAATTAGGCTACTGTTGGCCGAAGGACAAGTGGAGGAGGAAGACATGCCTGAAGGCAGGAAGAGAGGAGGAGGAAAGTTAGGAGTGTAGTAGTGAGGGTAGGAATGTTGGCAGTATGACTGGTATAGGGAGAGAGCTAGCTGATATGATGGAGAGAAGGAAGGTTGATATATTGTGCGTGCAAGAGACCAGATGGAAGGGAAGTAAGAGCAGGTGTATAGGAGGTGGGTTCAAATTGTTCTATCATGGTGTGGATGGCAGGGGAAATGGGGTAGGGGTTATCCTAAATGAACAGTATACCAAGAGTGTTTTGGAGGAGAAGAGATTGTCTGATAGAGTGATGTTTACGAAGCTTGAAATTGATGGTGTAATGATGAATGTTGTTAGTGCATATGCTCCACAAGTTGGGTGTGCAATGGATGAGAAAGAAAAAGTTTGGAGTGAGTTGGATCAAGTGGTATTGAGTGTACCCAAGGGTAAGAGACTAGTGATTGGTGCGGACGTCAATGGGTATGTTGGTGAAGTGAACAGAGGGGATGAGGAAGTGATGGGTAGATATGGTCTTAAGGAGAGGAATGCAGAAGGTCAAATGATTCTGGATTTTGCAAAAAGGATGGATATGGCAGTGGTGAATATGTATTTTAAGAAGAGGGAGGAGCATAGGGTGACATACAAGACTGGAGGAAGATGCACACAGGTGGATTATATCCTATGTAGGAGGGCCAGTCTGAAGGAGATTGGAGACTGTAAAGTGGTGACAAGGGAAAGTGTAGTTAATCAGCATAGAATGGTGGTCTGTAGGATGATGCTGATTATGAAGAAGAGGAGGAGGAGTGTGAAAACAGTGCCAAGGATTAAATGGTGGAAGTTAAAAAAGGGTGATTGTGAGGTGGAGTTCAGGGAAGAGTTAAGACAAGCACTGGGAGGCAGTGAAGAGTTACCAAACAGCTGGGTAACTACAGCAGAGCTAGTAAGGGAGACTGCTAGAAAGGTGCTTGGTGTGACATCTGGACAGAGGAAGGAGGGCTAGGAGATATGCTCAGAATTAGTTCAAAATGATGTAAAAATTACTGAACCTACAGACATTGCCAACATACTGGCTGACAGGTTCAGTCCAAACTTCTCCCCCCCTCCCTCCCAAAAGGTGAGATATCTATACCAGAGAATTATAGCCCCCCAAACATCTCTAATGCTCAGGTGAGAACTGCTCTCTCCAAGGCAAAAAACACAGCATCCATGGGACCAGATGGTGTCCCCGGATGTGTGCTCCATGAACTCAATGAGGAATTAAACCCGCAGTTAGGGCAGCTGTTTAATCTTAGCCTCACCTCAGGATACATGCCTAAGGAGTGGCGTACGGCAACTGTGGTCCCACTTCACAAAAGAAGGTGCCTCCACCGACCCGGGAAATTACCATCCCATCAGCTTGACAAGCTTGATCTGCAAATCTATGGAGAGGATCATAATGGAACTCATAAATAAAGACATAGGAGACTTGCAGACTTTGGATCCGACCCAGTTTGACTTTGTCAAGGGCAGATCATGCCTTTTAAACCTGGTGGACTTTTTCAAAACAGTCACCAAGGCCATTGATGAGGGAAAGGCAGTCCACACAGCCTACCTCGACCTGGCAAAAGCTTTCGACACAATACCCCACTCAGGTATCATTGAGAAACTCATCAGCTTAAATGTAAACCCATACGTCACAAGATGGGTTGCAAATTGGCTAAGTGACAGAACCCACAGGGTCAGAGTTGCTGGTGCCATGTCAGACTCAAAGCCTGTCACAAGTGTTATCCCACAGGGCTCATTCCTGGGCCCTCTCCTGTTCGGCATCTACTTTTCAGAAGTACAAGCAAACAAATAATAATTGTTATTATCCTTAATGGCCTATATCCAAAATTATAGTCTCCCCTTGTTTCTTGAGCTTCCCCTGTTCATTGTCATCCCATTCCACTTTAAAATATATTTTTATGCTTGTGCTATGTACAGGAACCTTTACTGTATTACTCTGAAATACCCATTCAAATCGGGTAATCAAAATCCACCTTGTTCTACTGAAAGAATCAATTAATTCCACTTGACTCTTTCCATCTTCCCTTCCCAGATGAAGTCCTTCAGCTCTTTATTGATTGTTGTCCACAACTTCTCCTCTGGTTGATAAAAGCATGCCTGACCTGTGTATAAGACTAAAAACATTTCAACTGCTTGTATCTTACTATCCATATAACAAAGCTTCCATTTTCTGAGTTTTTTTATTAACTTTTGTTTAGTTTCTTCTTACATATCTTGCACTGCAACAACAGAATCCTTTTTAATCCATCCTCCAAAATATTTTATTTTATGATGTCCCCATAAATAAAGTTTTTGTGGAACCATTTCATGTGTGGGTATATAATTTACTGCTATTGCCTTTTCATTAATTTTGTATCCAGCAAAGATTTGAAACTGTCTCAAAATGTCCCACAACACTGTGATGTCTCTTTCTGTTTTTCTCAGGTATAAAAATAAAAATTATATGGAGCAAGCCCCTTCAAAAATATGATATCACACCAATATGAGGTAAGGGCAAATTTTCTAATTTTTTTCAGTCTTGTACACTTGTCCATTAGCTGCCTAGTCAACCTTTCCCATGATCGATCATTGGAATACCACCCATAAATACATATATATATATATATATATATATATATATATATATATATATATATATATATATATAAACATATGTAGATAGATATGTATATATGTATGTATAGATAGAGATATCTATAAATATATTGATAGGCATATATTTATACATATAAATATCTATATAGACACATACAGATACTCACTTGCTCTCTCTCACACACACACACACACACACACACACACACACACACACACACAAGCACACACACACATACTGCATTATTAAATTATTTCATAGAGCCAGCAGAACTAAAATTGTCACATCAACCAACCAAACCTGCTGAATACTAATCTGCTTCACAGCAGCTGTTAAAAAAGAGTTTATTTTTAAGACGCATAAATGCAATGAGTTGACTATGGGTTACCTATGAGTGTTCAAAGCACAATTTCAGTTCTCCATTTATAGCTAGATGGATATCGAAAACTGTGAATCAAAAAATGTTCTTCTTATTCTTTCGGCTGCTCCAGTTAGGGGTCTCCAGAGTGGATCATCTGTTTCCATTTCTTCCTGTCCTCTGCATCATGCTCTTTCACAAAATTTGCAGATGACTGCAAACTGAGCACCATTTCTTCCTGTCCTCTGCATCATGCTCTTTCACAAAATTTGCAGATGACTGCAAACTGAGCACCATAGTTGAGAACACATCTGACACAGATATCCTTCAGAAGGGTCTTATAGAAATGGAAAACTGGTGCCAGAACCATGGCCTAAAGTTAAACGCCAAAAAATGCATAGTCATACCCTTCGGGAAAAACAAGGTTACCCATAGCTACCATATAGGCGGCAACCCACTAAGCACAGAAGAGGTTATCAGGGATCTGGGTACCCAGGTTGACAGTAACCTTTCATTTGATACTCACGTTGCCAAAGTAGTTAGGAAGACCTTCTACATTGCCCACCTGATAATGAAGGGATTCACATCTAGATCAAGGGAAGTCATCGTCCCCCTGTACTCATCACTCATCAGGCCAATGATTGAGTACAATGCCCCATTCGGAATGTATCTGACACGACACCTGCAGCAACTGGAAAGGCCCCAAAAGTTCCTCACCAAAAGGATAAAGGGTCTCAAAAATATGTCCTATGCTGCCCGACTGAAGGAACTTCAGCTCTACTCAGTCGCTTACCATCTGCTCAGAGGTGACCTGTGCCTGACATACAAGGCCATGTCCAACCCAGAATTGATGAACATGCTTCACCTCAAAAAATCTAGATCCCTCAGAACTACAAGGGCAGGAGACTTAAACCTTGACACGGTTATAAATAGGACGTGCTGGAGGGACAGATTCATCACCCAGAGACTCCCTATGCTGTGGAACAAAATCCCGGTACATGTGAGGCAGAGCACCTCGCTGGCTTTGTTCAAGAGAAATCTTGACCAATGGATGGGAGATCGCAGATATACCCCAGGGATTATCTCAGTGTCACTGCTTGACAGAGGCAAAGCAAAATAACGGGCATAGTATCCTTCAAACTAAAGGGGTGGTGAAAGCCACAAAACTCTGGCTAGGATTATAATTGCCCTTGGGCAGATAGCCTAGTATGAACCTATGAACCTATGAACCTATGAGACCTGGTGGTGGAATGAGGAAGTACAGGAGAGTATACAGAGGAAGAGGCTGGCGAAGAAGAAGTGAGATTGTCAAAGAGATGAAGAAAGTAGACATGAGTATAAGGAGCTGAGGTGCATGGCAAAGAGAGAGGTGGCGAAGGCTAAGGATAAGGCATATGGAGAGTTGTATGACAGATTGGACACAAAAGAGGGAGAAAAGGACCTGTACCAATTGGCTAGACAGAGGGACAGAGCTGAGAAAGATGTGCAGCAGGTAAGGGTGATAAAGGATAGTGAGGGAGACGTACTCACAAGTGAGGAGAGTGTGTTGAGTAGATGGAAAGAGTACTTTGAAGGGCTGATGAATGAAGAGAATGAGAGAGAGAGAATGTTGAATGATGTGGGGATAGTGAATCAGGAAGTGAAACAGATTAGCAAGGAGGAAGTAAGGACAGCTATGAAGAGGATGAAGAATGGAAAGGCTGTTGGCCCATATGACATACCAGTGGAAGCATGGAGGTGCTTAGAAGAAATGGCAGTGGAATTTTTAACCAGATTGCTTAATGAAATTTTGGAAAGTCAGAGGAGGCCTGAGGAGTGGAGAAAAAGTGTTTTAGTACCTATCTTTAAGAATAATGGTGATGTGCAGAGCTGAAGTAACTACAGAGGGATACAACTGATCAGTCACAGCTTGAAGTTATGGGAAAGAGTAGTGGAAGCTAGGTTAAGAAGGGAGGTGATGATTAATGATCAGCAGTATGGTTTCATACCAGGAAAGAGCACTACAGATGCAATGTTTGCTCTGAGAGTGTTATTGGAGAAATACAGAGAAGGTCAGAACGAGTTGCATTGTGTCTTTGTGGATTTAGAGAAAGCATATGACAGGGTGCCTAGAGAGGAGTTGTGGTATTGTATGAGGAAGTCGGGAGTGGCACAGAAGTATGTAAGAGTGGTACAAGATATGTATGAGGGTAGTGTGACATTGGTGAGGACTGCGGTGGGAGTGACAGGTATGTTTAAGGTGGAGGTGGGATTACATCAAGGATCAGCTCTGAGCCCTTTCTTATTTGCAGTGGTGATGGATAAGTTGACAGATGAGATCAGACAGGAGGCCCCGTGGACTATGATGTTTGCAGATGACATTGTGATTTGTAGTGAGAGTAGGGACCAGGTTGAGGAGACCCTGGAGAGGTGGAGATATGCTTTAGAGAGGAGAGGAATGAAGGTCAGCAGGGCTAAAACAGAATATATGTGTGTAAATGAGAAGGAGGGTAGAGGAATGGTGAGGATGCAGGGAGTAGAGTTGGTAAAGGTGGATGAGTTTAAGTACTTGGGATCAACAATTCAGAGTATTGGTGAGTGTAGAAAAGAGGTGAAGAAGAGAGTACAGGCAGCATAGAATGGGTGGAGAAGTGTCAGGAGTGATTTGTGACAGACGGGTACCAGTAAGAGTGAAAGGGAAGGTCTACAAGAGGGTAGTGGGACCAGCTATGTTATATGGGCTGGAGACAGTGGCATTGACAAAAAGGCAGGAGTTAGAGCTGGATGTGGCAGAGTTAAAGATGTTAAGATTTGCACTGGGTGTGACTAGAATGGACAGGATTAAGAATCAGTATAATAGATGGTCAGCTCAAGTTGGAAAGTTTGGAGACAAAGCAAGAGAGGCAAGATTGCGTTGGTTTGGACGTGCTGAGGAGGGATGCTGGGTATATTCGGAAAAGGATGCTAAGGATGGAGCTGCCAGGTAAGAGAAAAAGAGGAAGGCCTAAGATAAGGTTTATGGATGTGCTGAGAGAGGACATACAGGCAGTTGGTGTGAAAGAGCATGATGCAGAGGACAGGAAGAAATGGAAACAGATGATCCACTCTGGAGACCCCTAACTGGAACAGCCGAAAGAATAAGAAGAAAATTTTTTGATTCACAGTTTTCGATATCCATCTAGCTATAAATGGAGAACTGAAATTGTGCTTTGAACACTCATAGGTAACCCATAGTCAACTCATTGCATTTATGCGTCTTAAAAATAAACTCTTTTTTAACAGCTGCTGTGAAGCAGATTAATACTCAGCAGGTTTGGTTGGTTGATGTGACAATTTTAGTTCTGCTGGCTCTATGAAATAATTTAATAATGCAGTATGTGTGTGTGTGTGTGTGTGTGTGTGTGTGTGTGTGTGTGTGTGTGTGTGTGTGTGTGTGAGAGCAAGTGAGTATCTGTATGTGTCTATATAGATATTTATATGTATAAATATATGCCTTTCTATATATTTATAGATATCTCTATCTATACATACATATATACATATCTATCTACATATGTTTATATATATATATATATATATATATATATATATATATATATATATATATGTATGTATTTATGGGTGGTATTCCAATGATCGATCATGTGAAAGGTTGACTAGGCAGCTGATGGACAGGTGTACAAGACTGAAAAATTCCCGAAATTAGAAAATTTGCCCTTACCTCATATTGGTGTGATATCATATTTTTGAAGGGGCTTGCTCCATATAATTTTTATTTTTATACCTGAGAAAACCAGAAAGAGACATCACAGTGTTGTGGGACATTTTGAGACAGTTTCAAATCTTTGCTGGATACAAAATTAATGAAAAGGCAATAGCAGTAAATTATATACCCACACATGAAATGGTTCCACAAAAACTTTATTTATGGGGACATCATAAAATAAAATATTTTGGAGGATGGATTAAAAAGGATTCTGTTGTTGCAGTGCAAGATATGTAAGAAGAAACTAAACAAAAGTTAATAAAAAAACTCAGAAAATGGAAGCTTTGTTATATGGATAGTAAGATACAAGCAGTTGAAATGTTTTTAGTTCTTTTAGTCTTATACACAGGTCAGGCATGCTTTTATCAACCAGAGGAGAAGTTGTGGACAACAATCAATAAAGAGCTGAAGGACTTCATCTGGGAAGGGAAGATGGCAAGAGTCAAGTGGAATTAATTGATTCTTTCAGTAGAACAGGGTGGATTTTGATTACCCGATTTGAATGGGTATTTCAGAGTAATACAGTAAAGGTTCCTGTACATAGCACAAGCATAAAAATATATTTTAAAGTGGAATGGGATGACAATGAACAGGGGAAGCTCAAGAAACAAGGGGAGACTATGATTTTGGAAATAGGCCATTAAGGATAATAACAATTATTATGCAGAATATTATATCCATAAAGTAGCAAAAAGTATTCTTAGAACTAAGGTAACATGGGAATGTAGAAAGGGGATTCTGACAATAGGGATGACTGCAATTAGGGATATAGACAATATGCAAGATGGAGACGGAATTTATTGGGGAGAATCGGCAAAGGAGCCAAGGTATTGGGAGCAAATAACTAGGGAGAGAAAAATGATAGAATGTGAAGACAACAAGTATTTATTTGGACTGCAGGTTAGAGATTGCCTTCCCAATCAAGGACTGATATTAGAGTAGAGACAAAGCAAAGAAATAGTGGAGATCCTTAACGAAAGAACAGTACTTGTATAGTTGCTGGTGGAATCTAGAACAGAAGCTGCCATTAAAAAGGAGTAATTAGTAGAGAATATAAACCATTGCATGATAACTATAAGAATCAATTAGAGAAGATTAGAAAGGACTGGGAAGAGAGAACGGATAACCAATTCACAAAAAAAAAAAAACAATGGAAGAATATATGTATGTCTCCCAAATATGCAACAAAATCTAGAAGATTTAGGATTTTTGCTTGGAATTGTTTACATAGATATTTTATACCCCAGGTAGACTCCACAGAATTTTGCCTCAGGTAGACAGCAAATGTTTGAGGTGTGACTGAGAAGAAAACGGTAATTGGGAGCCTATTTTCTGAGAGTGTGATGATTTGCCATACTTTAAAAACTCCCTGAAGGATGCACTGTCAGAAATGCTGGGTGATGCAGATTGGTGTGACTAGGGAGGTGATTTTTCTGGTTATGATGCAGAATTGGAATTGTCTAGATATGGTAAGGCCTTGCTGTGTCTAATTATGGTGACTGCAAAAAAAAAGCAATTACTAGAAAATGGAAATCAAAATCTAAACCAGGTATACTAGAAATAGTGAATATAGTAACAGAGATAAAGCAGCTGGAACTGAGATCTTTAGAAAATGGTAGGAGCCAACCACATACGAAAAAATGGGAATTGTGGGAGCAATACATACAATGGAAGAATTTGGTTTAAAAGAAGCAGGACTTAAATGACATTTGTAATGTTTCACTGAAAATGACTTAGTATGGTTTGTGATGTAAAATGCTTGCAACTAGGATTGTGTTGGTATGGGTTGTTTTCATTTATATAAATGTATGATTGTCTATGTCTTAAATGATGGTTTAATAAAGATGTTTCTTATTTAATAAATGTTTTATTTAATAAAGAGCAGGAATTGAATACATTATGTAATGTTTATTAGGTTATATAATATGTTACAATATATTTGAAATATAATGTTTGTAAATGAGAAAGTGTTAGTAGAGATTGATTAGTTTTATATAAATATAAATTTGTCTGTGTCACAACTGATAATTCAATAAAGGCATTAAAAAAAGACAAGAGTATAGAAAATTACAGACTTGCTTTGTCCAAATGCAAGATTTTTTATCCTTATTCAGGATAACCTGGCAGAATGTTTTGCATTCACTTCTGGTCTTATCTTCCATTTTATTAGTGTTTTCAGTTTCAACTATTCAGGCATATATGTTAGTCCTATCCAATCCTGTCCCATCCAGAGAACCTTACTTCCATCCACCACAAAAAGGCAAAATCTCATTGTCTTATTATGGATTATCTACTCCCTGTAGACTTTACTCTCCTCTGTAATCATGTTACTCTACAGTCTTAGTGCATCTCATTTACTTCACTTATGATGATAATCAGCTTCTTTATTTCAGTGCTTCCAGCACTCAACACTCACCTTTCCCTTCTGTTGTTAAGTTTTATTGAAGTAACACACCAGTTTCACAGCATCTACAGCCACCTGTGAACCATTAAGTCTTGTTCCTATTGCCTGTCTGCTTCTGTATTTCTCTCTCTGCCACTCTCTCTGTCTCTCTCTCTAATTCATCTGTTCTGCATCATTTTATAACTATTTTATTTAGGCTGTTTTCCAGTATCCCTATTTATCCATGCCTTCACATTCTTTTGCCATAAAAGATGAAATAAACTTAGAGATTTTTTTCTCTTTTGTGTACTTGCAGATACTCTTCAAGACACTGATAAACTGTAAAGCACACACAACCATTTATGTGAATAGTTTTGCTGTCATTTCTTCCCTTTCCTTGCTGTGTATATTTATATGAATTAATGTGTACAAATATAATTCGGTTAGCTAATTGTTAAGGAGGTTTTATAGTGGTAGTGCTTAGCTGAAGGAGAAATTATCCGTCACAGTTATTCATCCATTTGTGGTCGATAACAACATGGAAGGCAGTGGTTGCTGTGAATTTTCTTGGTTCTTTAGTTCCAGTGATATTTGTTTCAGGATGGCTAATGAGCTTCTTTCTGTGATGAATACGATAATTACACAGGCACACTGACCATTGCATTTAGCTACTGGAACAAGGAAATAATGATAGGCAAGATATAACAGGGACCATAACAGGCCTAGCCATATACACCTTTAGGTAGGCACAGTTACAAGTTAATGGCTCCCTTTATGAGTACCAATAAGTGCCAATCTCCCAAAACAAACAAGGCTATACATGATAGCCCTGGTGTGAATTCATGTCGGCCCATCCAAATGGCAGTCAATGTGTTACTTTACTTGACCTACAGAAGTAACATTTTCCATAGGCTGTGTATGTGTTCAGTTAGGAACTTTGATTTCAGTGATTTGTTTATTTACTGGTGTAAATTTATATCATAATATGGGAGTTTGCAGAACCCCTGGCTTTACAAAGAAATACAATGACAGTGCTTACTTTTTGAATACTAGTTATGTGGAGCTGCATAATTAAAGCTTTTACAGTCTTAATGCTTCATGTGCATTCTGTTTCATTAAGAAGGAGATATAAAGTAGATAAAGTTATGCATTTTGATAAGTTATAGAATTCTTCTTTCTTCCAGAACTGCTATGGTTTCAAGTTAACTTGCATTACTATGTCCAGCTAAGAACTTTGTGGAATATAAAATGAAGTTCAACAGCACCAAAAGACTGTGTTTAACCAGTCAAATAGCTCAAATGGAAGGTTATTGTTAGGAATCATTTACAATTACTAGGTGCTGAGATAGTTATTTCTTTTGACTAACTGTTCAGCTTCAAAATCAATTCAGAATTCTAACTTTGCATGGACCATTCACTATACAGGTCAGAATTACATCAAAGCATTTGATATGAAAGACTGTATATTTTTAACATTTACAATTAGTCTGACTCTCTTAAGACACCCTAGGTATGAGTACTGACAGATAGATCATAAGTTTTTAAAACATGGTCATCAGAAATTCATTTAATTTGACCAACTCTTACACAGTTACAAGTCTATCCAGGATTTATGTTCTTTGAAATTGCTATACATTTAAGAAGTCTTTCCCATCTTCTCCCACATGTCAGTAGGGCTGCAGAAACTTTGAAGAAGGCATTCTATTGGGATAGCTCATAAGCTGGAAAGGGTCTTCTGAGACAGCTTTACTCTTTTCAGGGAAGGAAAAAGCAATATTTCCATATTTCATATATGAAAACTATTAAGCATCCATTTTGTTATGTTTGGATCGACATATTGTTGAACAGGTCACTAATTTTTTTCTAGAAATATTTTGTCTGTGTCCAATACCTCTGATGTTATCCAGTCCCTTTTCTAGGGAAGTTATTAATGGGAATTCTCTTTAAGATTTTTAGAGGACTCTGGCATTTGAAATTCTACTTACTTTGACAGCTGAACATTCAACTTTAAACATTTTGAACTGCTTCATTTAGTAATGTATGAACTGTTTTAAATGCATAACAGCATAAGCAATGTTTTAGCTATCTTATATATGAATTGTGTTAAATATTTTTAAAATTAAATTCAGTCATGATATTCTACATATTAAAAATCTAACTGACTCGGTTAGTCTCAAATCTTTTGAAAAACAACTATTTCCCACACACATGTTCTACCTACTTTACTAGCAGTAATCATAGAACATCAGATATCAGATACACAAAAGTGTACCCTGGGAAAAGAATAATGACTATCTATGGATTTCATTTGGTTTCCAAGTACATAATCTTTCAATTTGAAATTTCACAGTGCCATTTTATTTTTAGTATTTTTTTTAGCATATATCATGTTTGCTTTCATTATGTTGCTATAACTTTTTCAATGTTTTATCTTAATATGAATTTTTTAAAAGTATTTTTGCTGGATAATGTTTTGTACATTTTTGGAGTTATATGCAATCTCTCTGGAAAAATATGTACATAAACCTTTGAATATGCCCGATATTACCTACCATAAATATATCCCTTTCCTGTCTTTCTGTCATGCACATTCATTAAGATCTTCAGTGATATATAATGAAAAATTGTACATTGTCAGAAAACTGTTTTTGTTTCCCGTGAAAACACCAAAACAACCTGCAACTCTGAACTTTAGAACAAAATCTAAATAAAAATAGAAATAAATAAATAAACAAATAAACAAACAAACAAATAAGTAAAACCTCATGCTGAGAAAACAGATTGGACAAATGCTGGTCAAACCAAAAATAACAGCACATATGCTTTCGTGAGATATACCCTCTTCAACACATCCACCAAAACTAGACTCAGACAATCAACCCACAGTAAGTTGATGGCTAAAGAAATGAAGGGACTGCTACAATTCAAAGACCAAGTCTTGACCCAGTGGAAATATACTCCTATGTGAGGTCCTTCTTACCTCTTTATTGTTCCAAGCAATGTTGCCAAAAAGTCATTAAGTCATCATAAAGCATTCCTCTGGTAATCCTTCCTACATTCCCACCTACATTAATTCTGTAACCAGCAGACCCACTAAAAAAAAGAAATATTCTCATTACAACCCATCCCTACTTTTAAGGATGCAACCACCCCCATGATTCTTCATATAACATGTTGCACTCACCCATTATACTTGTTAGATGTATTTGCACTATAAAGATGATCCTCTACTTTAAGAAAGTCCTTAATGCAGCCCATATGTGTCTGATTCTGTCCTACCCTTTTTATAAGTATATGCAAAGACTAATACGTATTCCTCCATGAAACATTTTTATCCTATAAATCTCTTGTAATTTTTTTAATTTGTTGTATTCAGTTGTTTTGGAGTTTGTCTGCCTTTTCACTAAGTGCAGGTCTTTCTGTGAAGTTTAGCTTAGAATCTATTTAATTTTGCATTGATTTGATCCATATATATATCTATATATGACAACAGGGATCCCTATCATATGACTTGAGTTTTCAGAAACTCAAAATTTATATGGTCGGGACCATATTATCGAGTTTTTTAAAACTTGAGGGTTTTAAATGGAGATCATGGTACAGTATAGATCAGGAAATTTGCTCTTTTCCTCACTATATTGCAGTCTTGGAGTTGGTATATGTAATTTGCAGGAGTGTGTGAGGTGCAGGGGTTAGAGGTAGATTTTTGTAGTTTTTTTTTTTTTTTCATCAAGTTTTCACAAACTCATTCATATGGTCCTAACCATATAAATTTGAGTTTCTGAAAACTCGATCATGTGATAGGAATCCAACAATAGATATATGGCAACATAGATATATACCTAGATAGACAGAATAGAGAGACATAGGTTCATAGGTTCATAAGTGTGCACTAGGCTAATGGCCCTGAAGCCTTTACAAGCCTAGCCCATAGGATTACACTGGCATCATGCCACCCAACCTTTGTTCCCAGTGCCTCTGTCGAGTAGAGCCACTGAAGTGATCCCTGGGATGAATTTTCTATTTCGCATCCACTCATCAAGATTTCTCTTGAAGACAGCCAATAAGGTGCTCTGTTTGACATGTATGGTAAGTCTATTCCATAGCAAGGGCAGTCTCTGGGTTATGAACCTGTCCATCCATCATGCTCTGTTGACTGTGGTAATGAGGTTGAGGTCTCTGGAACATGTAGTGTGGAGGGATTGGGATTTTTTTTCAAGAAAGCATTTCAAAAAGTAAGACTCTAGTTGTTAATCTTTCAAAACGTTTGCTTTCTGATGCTGAATTTAGTGTTCTAACAAGAGGCTTGTCGTTTATACCTGCCTCTGATATGTCTATTACTGATGCTATATTTGACTTAAAGATTTTTACTAGGAATTTAAATTTGAAATTAATGTTTTTACATACTAATAATAAAGAAGAACAAGTTGTTTTTAAGAGACCTAGCACTTTTATACCTAAAACGAACTCTATTGTAAGTGCATTTGAACAGTTATGTATTACTGATTTTTACAATGTCATAGATAATAATATTAATTTTAATAAGAAACACAACCTTAGTAAAGATGAACTAGATACACTGAATACACTTGAGAATGATTTCAGTTTGGTAATTAGACCAGCTGATAAAGGGGGACAAATAGTTGTCTTAGATAAAGCAGACTATGACTCGTTAATGTATGAAATGCTTAATGATAACAATTTTTATCAACTAATAAACAGAGCATATGCAGATCAAATGATTCAAGAGATTACTAATGAAATTAAGAGAATGCAGTTTGAATGCCTAATTACTGATGAAATGGTGCAATATTTTTTGGTTTTTAAACCTGTAGTGCCTGTTATACAGGGGCTTCCAAAGCTGCATAAGAATAGTATTAGACCACCTATGAGGCCTATAGTCTCTGGGAGGGGATGGTCAACAGAGACTATCTCAATTTATGTGGAGAAAAAATTGAGACCTGTCTTAGATACTATGTGCCATGTGCTGAAAGATTCTGAACACTTTTTACGAGATTTATATGAGTTTACCAATCATGGGACTATTGATGGTGAACACATTTTGGTTACTTTGGATGTTGTCTCCCTTTTTACAGTTATACCCAATGAATTGGGTATAGACTTTATGAGGAAATTACTGATAAAAGTAGGCACATATAATGCTGCAGAGATTATAGTCATACAGAAAGTGATAGCCCTGGTACTATATAACAACATTTTTATTTTCAATGACAACATTTATTGGCAGAAGAATGGGGTAGCCATGGGCAGCTCCTGTTCAAACAGTTATGCCAATGCTGTCATGGCTACATGGGAGATAGAGTATATTTTCAATAGTATGTATGCACCTTACATTCCTTTCTTCAGAAGGTTTGTTGATGATTGCTTCTTTCTATGGAAAGGTACACTGGATGGATTGAAGCTTTTCATTGAATATTTGAATCAAACCACTGATTTTTTAAATTTACTTTTAATTATTCTTACACAGGCATCAATTTTTTAGATGTTTTTATTGATAAGGATATATTAGGCAATCTTAGTACCAGAATGTACAGGAAGGAATGTAGGGTGAATAATCTCCTATGTAGACAAAGTATGCACCCAGAATTTGTTTTTGATAATGTTGCACGTAACCAATTTTTTAGAGCATCAAGACTCAGTGTAGATCCTGTTGAATATGAGCATATGATGCTTACTACTAGTATGGAGTTAAAGGACCGAGGCTATCATACTAACAGCATTAGTAAAAATGAGAGGATGGTGAGACATATGAGATCCAATAAAGCTAAACCATATTTTTCTAATGCTGCTTCTAAGTATACTAAGAGCAGGGAACCCACACTTAATGTCTGTCTCACTTATGCTAGAGATATCAAACATTATACAGATATCATTAATAGAAATTGGCAGATACTAGTCACTGAACCTACAATCTCCTCTTTAATTGGTATTAGACCCCAATATACTTTCAAGAATAAGAAGAATTTGTATAGGAGATTGTGTGGGGTAAAAATGGAGAAACCTAGTATGGAGCATAAAGGTACACGACCATGTGGTCATTGTCCACAGTGTCCATATATAGACACAAGTTTATTATTTTACCACCCTGATACTGGAAAAATTTTTGACATCAGGGTAGGTGCCACATGTGAGACTGTACATGTTGTTTATCTGGCTGAGTGTCAACAATGCCATTGTTTCTATATAGGCAAGACTGATAGAACTCTCAGAGAGAGAATGAGAGAGCATTTATATCATGTCAGAAAGAAGTCCAGAATTAATGCCTTGGCAAAACATATTAATACTATGGGAGAAGATCACAAATTTACCTTTAGAGTTCTATCTTTGATTTATGAGAATAATAGGGGAGGTGATGTGAGAGCCAAAACTGAGGAGATAGAAGCCAAATGGATTGTTAGACTGAGATCTAACTTAGGACATGGCCTCAATGAATGTGTTCCTATTAAGCCCCTACTACGTAACAGACCATTAAATAGAAGATGTATTTTTTAGGCATTCAAGTTTATTTAAGTTCTATTTAAGTTATGTTTTTATATCAACCCATGTATATATGTATATATATTTTTATATGTGTATTTTATGAGTGTTTTTATAAATGTAACATGAGTTCTGTGTCTTTAAATTTGTTCCTAACTTCTGTCATGTGATTAATTAATACATGTATATAAGGTGTGGTTTTTAGATGGAAGGGTTACACCTGATGAAGCATTGTGAAAGCGCTTGTGTCTCCTATTAAACTGGTACCTGAATTATATCATCTGTGGACTTTATTTATACTTTTTGGTACATTCTCAGCCTGGATTTATTGCCTCTTGACTTCAGGGGGCTGTTTGCTTACTTTTTTACAACCGCATAAATGCTTCAACAGAATCACTGTGTTTTCATCTCAACTGCAACAGACTTCATCAGATGTGTGCAAAACAAGTAATTATATCACTTAAATCACCAAAACCCTTTAATACCCATGGATGAATTAAAAGATGCAATCAGTCAATTAAACTTACAATAATTATAATTTTTAAATTGTAGTAATGTAGATTTAAGCAATGAACATTTTAACTTATTTTCTAAAGGGCTCAAATTCATTCCAAGAAGGAAATTTGATGTTAGTAAAGTGATTATAGATTTTAAACTTTTTGTATGAAAAATTAACTAAGACATCATGATTTCTGGTAACCAGTTGAACAGAGACAATGAGGTATTAAGAAGGAAGAGTATTTATAATCCCCTCTTCACTGAGAATTAAAAAAAGTTGAGATTTTGTTGGAGAATGAATTAAGAAAAGGTATTTGAAACAATAGGTGTGGGTCTAATCTCACCCTTGAAGAAAGAAGAGTTTTGGATGAGATTAGACAAAATAAGAATTTGAGGGTGCTGAAACCTCATAATGGTGGGGGGGATAGTTTTTATGGACAAAATTATATACAAAGCCAAAATGATGGACATTTTAGGGGATAGTGGTAAGTACACTAGATTTGTGATAAATGAGATCAACATTGAATATAGATAGATAGACTTGGTCTTAAAAGACCTATCGAATGATGGTATAATAAGCCTTGAAATTTATAATTATTTAAAGAATGAGAAACCTAAAGTCCCATCTATTTTTCAGTATTCTGAAAATATACAACATCCTTAACCACCTTTAAAGCCAATAGTATCTGTAGTAGATTCTAAAATTTCCCATTTGGCTAAATATTTAGATCATATGGTGAAAAAAAATGGATGGGAGAAAGAGAAATTTTGAAGGACTCATTGGATTTTTTTGAAAAGTGTCAAATCTGAATTATTTGCTGAGTATGTTATTTTTGTTACTATAGATAGTGTTGATTTGCTTACTGTTATACCCCTTGATATGAGTATGGAATGGCTTAAAGAGGCTATGGTTCAGGGAGGGTGACTTAATAATAATGAGTTCCAAAAGTGTCTTGAACTCATAGAGTTGGTATTGAAAAATAATTATATTTTCTTTGAAGGGGGAGTTTTTTCAACAGTTGAAAGGTGTAGCAATGGGGACATGCTGTACTGTCACATATGATAGCATTGTAATGTCAATGTGGGAACAAAAATTAATTTTCAACTCCAGGTACGTGTCATGTTGGATGCTATATAAAAGGTAACTGAATGATATTTGTTTATTTTAGTAGACACGGAAAGTAAATTAGAAGAATTTAAAAAGTATATTAGTAGTACCACAATTTTTTTTAAATTGACATATATTAGTTACGAGAAGATGAATTATCCTGACATTACCATCCACAAGTTAAATAGCAAGTTGAAATATATAGTTTATCTAAAAAAAAACTTTTTTTAGTTTATTTTTTATATTTTACAAGTGCCCACCCACTACACCAGAAAAGAAGTACTGTCAAGGGGAAATATGTCAGGCCAAGTAGAATGACTTCAGATGATATTGATTCTGCAATAGAATGTAATTTATTAGAGGGTATATTTAAAAAAAGGGGATACCCATAGAATCTTATTGATCAGGTCAAAGATGATGCTATGAAGAGTAGAAATGGTAAATTCATTAGGACAGAATATAAATGATTTAAGGAGGGGTAATGAAGGTGAAGCTTCAAAGGAGCAGGATGACAAATTTCAAAAGGCTTTTGCAATCAATTATAATGGTGATGCTCATGTGATCAGGAATACTGTAAAAGGGAATGGGAAAGGTTTGCAAGTTTAACAGATTTAGTGAATGTTTTTGGTGAACCTCTTAAAATTATTTTTAGGAAAGGATAAAACATTAAGGATTTACTGGAATGTAATGGATGGCAAAGTAGTAATAGCAAACATGACAAGGGACTTTTAAATGTGCTTGTCCACAGTGTCCCAATATTAGTCACAGGGAAAAAGTGTGTACATTAGAAGTTATGAAAGAGTCATAGAGGGGAAAGCATACTCCAAATGTAACACAGTAGAAGTGGTGTGCCTAGCCCAGTGTGGGACATGTGATACATTTTACATTGGGAATACCGAGCATAGGCTTAAGAGAAGAATATATGAACATCATCATGATGTCCAGATTAGAAATGAAAAGAAGGCACTTTTTAAACACAGAACCACACTGACAATGAAAACAAGCAAAAAAACACAAAAATGGCAAGCACCTACTAAGCGGCAAGTCTGTAAAGGTTAATCCAGAAGATTTCTTATATGATGCAGATATCAAAAGAGCTGAACGCAAAATTTATTTAACAGAAAATAAGAGCGAGTCTCTGAAGAAGCTGCAGCTAGGGCTACAGCGAAAACGCTCTTATTTTCTGTTAAATAAATTTTGCGTTCAGCTCTTTTGATATCTGCATCAAGTTTGCTTCTTTTGGTGTTGCTAGGCGTTCATCATATCCCTGTAAAGAGGAGCAAGTTTTAGCTATAAGAAATCTTCTGGATTAACTTTTTAAACACAGCCTGAAATGTAGGGAGTGTAGTTTTTATTTTTTTGTTTTGGAAGAGGTGCCAAAGGATATCAGATGAGTGCCCTTGAGACAAGTATTGAGTACAAAGAGGTGTATTTGCAGATAATTTTAGATGCCAATAAACCCCCATGCCTTAATGAGAATATTTCTTTGCCCCCCATCTTAAAAATTAGGGTAGCTAGGTTATAAACCCAAGTAGTCGTATTCAGTATAATTCCTTAGATGAGAACCCTCTTTCTTCAAATAGTGCCCTTTTATCTTTTCTAGGGATTTAAACTTCCTTTCCCCCCATTATTAAGTGACATACAATACGCAATTTCATATCACCGACATTTTTATATATATATACATATTTTATTACAGATTTTTAAATAAAATGTTTTATTGTGTTTTGGTCATTTTTAATAAAGGTTTTTTGTTTATATTTTTATTTTTATTCAAATGGTTTCAATATTTTTCCACTAGATGGAACCATTGGATATAATGTTTTATTTGGCACATGCATTTTCTAATATTTTTTTAAATATATTTTATTGAGGGCTTCTATGCATTTCAGTGTGGTTTTAACCTCTTATTTTTAATTAATGTACTATAACATAGGGATTCTGATAATTTCATTTTATCTTATTTTATATATTTTCATGGTTTTATTTGATATTTATTTTACAGCAGTTCACTCAGTTTGAGTCCAAAGGTTTAATTGATTGATTAGATATTTTATTTCATTGGTGGGTATTAAAGAGTCTTTGAGGATTTAATTGATGTAATTAGTTGTTTTGAAACATCTGATGAAGTCTGTAACAGTGGAAACAAAAACGCAGTGATCCTGTTAAAGCATTTATGTGGCTGTCTATATTAAAGTTTTGTGTGGATTTACATCACCTCGCTCCTTCCTTTAGTGCCTGATCATTTTTTTTTTTTTTAGTTTGGTGTTGGACTTTTGGGCAGCACCTTCCATTTTTGTATTTGTGATTCTAACAAATAGTTTACATCTGGGTTTGTTAAAATTGGCTTACTGGCTTAAAAAATACAATCTTAATTTGCATCCATAAAGACAGAGAAGAAAAGCTCATGACTCCATACTGTTCCTAACGCTTTCATTCATGTTCATGACTAGCATTTTTATGCATTATTGTGAGAAATCATCCTATGTGTTTTGGATTCATAGAGGTCTTTATGTGTGTTAAGGCTGCTGCATTACCTACCATATCAATTGCAGAGTCCTGATCCTCATTCAGATACACAAATCATCTTTATATGAAATTTCCCAGTGCCTCAGTGATGGTATACCATATTTAATAAAACTTTCAATATAATGTATCATGCATAAAAGAAAGATGCGTTAGTGTAGATTAGCATATAATTTTTAAAAGTTTTATATGCCATTAAAAATTCTGCATGCTTGACATAGCTGTTTGTACTAATTTTGTGTCATATTATTCATTATTTAATTTATTCTACTGAGTGGGATTCATATCTCTGCCAATAATCACATTTACTGTAATTTTCTATTTCATTTAACTTCATAAAACATAGAGTTTTTATCTTTACTGTAATAATGCTTTTAAAAATTCAGTTGAAAGGAAAAGATTTATTTATTTATTTATTTATTTTGTTATCATCTTTCAGAACACGTTCAAATGAACTACAGGACAAGTTTTTTATTTTTGATTAATTTTGCTGTTTAATTCTAGTACTACATCTACAAATACAAAGACTGACGTACTGTGTAAGTATATTGCCATTTCTGCTTGAGCTTTCCTATGGCATTTTTAATGGTATAAGGCACAGGCAGTATCACTTATCAACTAAGTGGAATCGTCATTTATAAACAGTAAAATCCAAGATACATACAATAGAGTCTGATCCATGAAGCAGCTTATTTCGCTTAAACTTCAAGAAAACTCTATAAGCCACTTTCTCACATAATTTTGTAGCATTTGATAACACATTTTGTGCAAATGTAAAAGTTTTATTTCAGTGGCAACTTTTTACCTATCCCCCATGCTAGTCATTGTGTTGGGCATAAGATTGTGATAGGAATCATTACATTAAGGACTCTTTATGCATTTTTTTCCTAGTTTTTTTTTTTTTTTTTATATATATTGTCTACTACGTTATCTTTTTATGTTTGTAATGCTGGAGATTTTCTCATCGGGTCTCCACTGAAAACAGGCCATTGGGTCAGATGGACTAACCTGGTTAACAATTGGCAAATAAATAAATAATGAATAATTACAAAGTAAACATAGTACAAAACATGAAAAATGCCCGTTAAGAATACATATTTTAAATTACTATAGGCTTGTTTATAGTGCTAGCCACATATTACAATAGTCATACCTACAAAGCTATTCCTTTGTTAAAATGGATAAACTGCAGTTTCCATAGCAGCAGCAGCAGCTGTCGTGACTAACAACTTGGTTTCCTTCCCATTCCCTTCCTTAGGTAAAATGCAGGGTGTTGTGGGTAAGACAGACTGATAACGAAGGTAAGTGTCAGAAAGCTTTCAGTGCATTACCAACACTTTACAGTTGGGAAATAGTATGAGAACATTGAAGAAAATCAAAATAGACTCTACGTGTAAGTATAATCACTGTTTCATGATAATTGGTAATGTCGTACCCAGCAGTTTAGTCTGAGCTATACCAACCTGACATATTCTTTGATGAAACTGACTAAATGCAATGTTTCCCCTGCAGCAACTGCAGAAGTCCAGAACTATAAATATTTTAGGCATCACACAGCACTATTTAAGAATAATTACTAAATGACTAACTGATAAATACTCTTCGCCTAAAGCAGAGCAGGCTGCAAAGGCAGCATCCAGAGATACAGGATATATCACAAACTGCGTGGAGAGGGGCTAAGACCTATATGAAAGCTTCAAGTGGCATGTGCAAGATTTCATTGGCCGGATTAGTACTGAACACTAAACCACCAGAGATGTCAACCCTCTCAATATCAAAATCTGTCTGTTCAGGCCCTTTGGGCAGGGCTTCATATAATGAACTATGGGCCAACGTGAGAGAGGCAATAGTTCCATGTCCCGCCATTCCCCAAACATCTGTACACCCACCCTTTTTGTTTCAAATCTACCCCGTGTGTTTATTCATATCCTCCACATCTCTATCTGTTCATGTTCTGTTTGTATACCTTCCCTTCCATTTGGGAACACTATTTATTTTGCATGCCATTATGTTTTCCTAAACTCTCATTCCTTTCCAAACAAATCTTTCTTCTTTTTCACCATGTTTCACATCCATATATTTCAGAAAGGAGCTATTCTACCTCCTAAAAGATTATCTCATACCTCCTAAAAGATTATCTCATATCCCTCCTGAAGAACACTGGTTTGTAATCCTTCTGTGTTCCCGTGTCTGTCTCTCCACTTTTTCCTACTTTTCTGCCCATCCCCTTTCCATAAGTATAAAAGCCATATATGGTATATACAAAAGAACTACTGCATGGCAAGGCTGCTTCTTTAAGCTGCTAGCCAGCAGCACACAGCTCAAGTACATGCAAGTTCTTACTTAGAAGACTCTAATGATATTAATGTAGAGTTGCGGTTACCTTTGAACTACAAAAATATAAGAAGTTACTTAGGAACATACAAACATAGACAACAGCTACACTTTGCAAAGCATGCAGATTGTCTTGCATACCTCTTAACTAATTTTATACAGTAAAATCCACAAATCACTCTGGACTAAGAAACCCAATAAAACCTTTTAATCTTATAAAGCTTTTGGGATTTTTCCCTTCATCAGTATTAAAAGAGATTCCAAAAAACATCAGTTACTTAAATACCAAATTCAAATTTCATCAGAAAACACAACCTCCACTAAGAACACACAGTTAATTAAATTTAGTAAAAGATTTTAAAAAATACTCACCACATAACTTAAAATTCAACATTAGAAAACTACATCACCTGATATTCTCAGGCAGTCTCCCATCCAAGTACTAACCAAGCCCAATGCTACTTAGTTTTTAACATCAAACAGGATCAGGTTTATTTAAGGTAGTATCACTATCTAAGCAGATAATGACACTTAGTGTATACGTTCCCTGGATCCTGGATTCTCTCCTGTGAATTCAGAACATCGGGCAATGAGTGTCCTTTGCACTAGTTGTTTCCATAGGATGTACAGGTTTTACAGCATCGGGTTGCTAGCCCGAGGCCCAACTCTCCTCAGAGGGTGCACCATACACTCACACACACTCACATCTAGGGCCAATTTAGCATGTCCAGTCCACCAAATGTACGTCTTTGGAAATGTGGGAGGAAACCAGAACACCAGGAGGAAACACATATGAATGCAGGAAGGACATGCAAACTCCTCACAGAAGGCACCCCAGCCCCCACCCGAGAATTGAACATAATAACATCTTGCTGTCAGTGTATAAGTTATTTCAACTTATTTTGTTTCTGCTTCAGAACTGGTTTTAAACTAACAACTAAATTGATGCTTCGTTCACAGTCAGCCTGTATCCATAAAATCTATTCATATTCAATGGTTTCTAGTTTGTAGAGCATTTATCCAATACATAAATAGCCCTAAAGTTAAGTTAAATATATAGTCGGACACATGCTTAGCAAAGGAAATAGTACTAACTTTTCTCCTTATGTCTGATTGGTGTTCTGTAATACCTTCTTTTAGCTTCCTGGTACGTTTTCCTGCATAAAAACTAGTGCACTTTGAACAAGTAGCCATATAGACTTAGTTACTAGTACTGCAAGTGTCGGTGCAGTTAAAGCATTAGATCTTTCCTGTAATAGCGTGGACAAATTCCTGATTGCTACATATTAATTTGCAACAACTACAGTTGTAACAGGGAAAAGTGCCAACCTTACTACTGGATTCATATACAACACTGTCTTTAATATCTTTGTAACAAATATGCTGCTTAAGGTTCTGACTATTCTTACATGCAAAACTGGGTTTATTAACAATAATCTGCCTCAGTTCAGGTGCAGTCTATAAAATTGCCCAATTATCTGAGACAATTTTCCTTACTCCATCTATTCTTCTATTAAAGTTAGTAACATACTTTATCACTGTTTTTTTCATTGTTCCTAGAAGGCATGGACTCTTGGATCATATCACCTGTAAATTAAGGTTTTACAGTTCCTTTTCTGTCACTGTTAACCTCACATTTTAATTCTTGTACAGGTCAACTATCATAGCCTCTATCCTTAAATTATTATGTCATATTATCCACCTGTTCCATATAGGCATTAATATCTGTGATCACTCTATTGGCCCTTAACATTTGACTCTTTGCAATGTCTTTAAAAATATGACTGGCATGCATTTTCCGATGAAGATATCTGTTATCTTTTACTTCTTTTCTATATATGTTGGTGGACAGACCATTTTCATGTTTACCAATTTTAACATCTAAAAAGCAAACTTCTTGATGGAAGTAATTGAGCTTTAACTTAAAAAAAATAGTAGTAGTATTTAAATAGCTGACAAAGTCAATTGGTTCTTGCTCAACACCCTCCCAAAGAAGGTGTTTAAAAAATAGAATACAATTTGAAAAAGGAGAAGTAGGACTAAGGACATATTCAACTTCCCATTCATTAAGAGTCATGGTAGCATATGTGTGTGTGATGGGAGTCCCATTTGTCACACTGGAAATCTGTTGATAAACTTGATTTTCAAATATGAAAACATTGCTGGTCAATACAGTTTCAAGCAACCCACATGTAGTTTCAATATTTCTTCCAGTAAAAGTGCTATTGCCACTTAGAAAATCATGAAGTGCATCGATCCCATGCTCATTCAGAATAACTGTGAACAGGGCACTGATGTTGTGTTACTAGAATATAGTTGGTATTTTGTTTAGCTTGAGACCATTCATAGTGTTTATACAAAAAAATCATCTGTGTCTCGAACATAACTCTGGACCTTGGTCAAATATGGCCTCACAGCCACTTCTAAATGTATTGTGATAGGCTGAGTTACCCAGCCTCTTCCTGATACTATGTGCCTCATAGGTGCATGTCTAAGGTCTTTATGGATTTTAGGAAACCCAAATTCATATAACATTCTGCATTAATCTATAGCCAAAATATTTTTTTGCAGCCAGAACAAATTATGACATACCTCTCTTTCAAATACTTAAAATGAAATTCGATTTTTCTTCTATGTATTTAAACCTCTTCTTGTAGATTTCAGGTTCAGTCTGACTAGCGTATTTTATTTATCTTGTTATTGTTTGACCTAGGTATATGAACTTATCCAGAATGAACCCCTTTCCTACATTACAAAGGTTTAAGTTACAGCACTTAAAAATACCTACTATACCAATGAAATAGTGAATTAATAAGTATATATACTGACAGATATTCTGCAGCTGGAAGATTCAAATACAAAAAGCATATTAAATGCAGTTTATTCAAGAAGTGCATATGCGCAGCAGACACACAGAAGCAGCAGAAGGGACTTGAGCAACATAAATTTCTTCAGTAAAAAAAGAAGAAAGAAATACAGCTACATGATATCAACACTTTATGACTGCAGCCTGCTGAGCAGGACATGAACAATTTAATTCATTCTGCATGATCAGCTTTTACTGTAATAATTCTAATCACTTCACTATCAGTCTGTTTAGTAGCAATCTAGTGCTCCTGACAGAAATCTTTCTGTATTTTTTTCACAAGTGAAATGAATGAAATACAATATTTCAATAGTCAGTAAAACATATTTAATACAAAACCATTAAAACCAGTTTCTTTTCACATGGCATTTTAGTAACAAATTGTTTGCTGGTTATAAATTATGCACTACTTACAGATTACTCCTGCAATTACTACAAGGAGAAGGAGAGCAAGTGGCACAAGCTTCATGGTGGAGTTCAGTCTTCAGCAAAGTATCAATTCTGTCTTTCAAGCAAACCCTCTATTTATTGTCTTGAAGAAGAAACCACAAGCATAGAAATAAGGAAGTGATATGGTGACTCCATATCCTGTATAAAGTACAGTTTTGTACCTACCATAAATGTAGATGTTTGAGTGGTTATACTGCTGTAGTCATGACACTTGGGTTATCCTGTCGTCAGGCAGTCCCGCAGTCGGCCGAATCCCAAAGTCCTGGTCCAGCGTCGGTTGTCGTTGCCTCTTCCCTGACGTCAGTGTGACAGGGGTATAAAAGAGACAGCCTACGCCAGTTTCTTCAGTTTTTCTTGCCCCCGATGTCAGGTGCCCCCAACTAGGAAGGCAATACAATAGCTATGCAATAATATCTTAGTAGATAAACAATAGTAATAGCTGTTGGCAAATACACCTTATAGACATGCTTCCATTTGATTGATGTACATTGACTTGTAACTAACACCCTGGTATGTAGAGGGGATGGAGGGAGGGTAACCTGGACTGCAGCAGTATAACCACTCGAACATCTACATTTATGGTAGGTACAAAACTGTACTATGTTCATCATGCTATACTGCTGCAGTCATCACACTTGGGTAGAATCCCAAAGCTATGGAAGGGTGTCTGGTACTAAACTGGGTTAGGTGATGCTAGGATGCCTTGGAGAACTGCAGTGGCAAAACCAGCTCTGTTTTTTGAGTATAATGGAAGGTGGTAGTGCTTGGTAAAGGTGTGCACTGAACTCCGAGTAGCTGCCTGCAGAATGTCTTTGGTTGGAGCCCCTCTGAGAAAGGCTGCTGAGGTTGCAGTGACCCTGGTAGAATGGGATCTAATATTGGCAGGCACTGCCTTCCCATGGTGCGAGTAGCAAACGCGGATGCAATGTGCTATCCATTTGGAGATGGTCTGTTTTGAAATAGCCTTTCCTTGTGAACCTGCAGCATATGATACAAAGAGTTGGTCAGTTTTTCTGAAGATCTTTGTCTTATCTAAATAGTAATGTAGCTGTCTGTGAATGTCCAAAGAGTGAACAAGCCTTTCTCCTTTATTCTGTGGGTTAGGATAAAAGGTGGGTAAATGAATGGTCTGATTCAAAGCCACACTGGATACTACCTTGGGCATGAAGGTAGGGTTAGTTTGTAAAGAGACTCTGTCCTGATGGAAAATGATGAAAGGTTCCACTGCCATAAGTGCCTGTACTTCTGAGACCCTGCGTGCTGAGGTAATAGCCAGTAACAAAGCTGTTTTCCAAGACAAGTATTGTAGTTCTGCTGAGAAGGCAGGTTCGAAAGGAGGCAGTGTTAACTTTTCTAAAACGAAGTTCAGGTCCCAAGTTGGTGTTGGTGGTTTTCTGGGGGGGGGTCTTATATTCTTAGCCCCTCTGAGAAACTGCCTAAGTAAAGGGTGTGAGAAAATTGGAGGATCCGTATTATACTGAGCTGAATGGCTGAAGCATGGATCTTAATGGAGGAGAAGGAAAGGCCTTTGTGTAGCATCTCAGTTAGGTATTGCAGTATGTGAGAATGTTTGGTATCAAGGGATTTTGACCTTTAGCCTGGTGCCATGCACAAAATCTTTTCCTTTTGTCTGAGTAAGTCTTCCTAGTGCTGGGCCTCCTGGCCTCCAAAATGACATTCAGGACGTCCTTTGAGAGAAGTGTTGATTGATAATTTAAGGAATTCTCCATGCAGCTAAATTTAAAGTTCTGAGCTGGCTGTGATGGGTTTGAGAGTTTCTCTGAGTCAACAGTAGTGGCAATTGAGGCAAGATCCATGGAGGGCTGTGAGTCACGTTCCTTAGTAATGGGTACCAGTGCTGGCGTGGCCAGTCCAGAGCAATGAGGATCATTTGTGGTCTCTCTGATCTGACCTTCAATAATACCTTGGTCAATCGAGGTAGTGGAGGGAAGGCATAGACTGTCAGTGTTGTCCAACTGAATTATAGAGCATCCACTTTCCAGGTTACGGAGTGATAAGTCCTTGTGCAGAATTTTTGTAATTGGCAATTGTTGGGGGAGGCAAAAAGATCTATGTCTAGACATCCCCATCTTTGAGTTATCATTGAAAATACTTGTGGGTGTAGTCTCCACTCATGAGGGTCTGCCATATTTCTGCTTCATTCATCTGCCAATATGTTTTCCTTTCCTGGCAGGAATTGTGCTTGTAGTTGTACTTGGTAGGTCAATGCTGTGTTTCATAAGGTCATAGCCTGTCTGCATAAAGGGTAGGAGTGTGTTCCTCCCTGTTTGTTTATGTACCACATAACTGTGGTGTTGTCTGTCCTTATTAGAAGTTGTCCTGGATGCAAGAGGTCCTTGAAGGCTGTCAGTGCATTTTGCACAGCTAGCATCTCCTTTTGGTTGATGAGAAGATGCATTTGTTTTGCAGACCATTTGCCCTGTATGCACTGTCCTGCTATGTGTGCTCCCCAGGTGTAGTCTGAAGATTCTGTTGTCATGGTTTGGTTTGCTGGAGGTAAGACGGAAGGAAGACCCTTGTTTATTTGACATGCTTGAGCCCACCATAGGAACTCATTTTGAAGGCAGGGAATGATAAGTATACTTGTTTTGAGGCTGTGCCTGTGTTGAGACCATACACTTTTCAGGTACCATTGTAATTTTCTCATATGCAGTTTTGCATATGGGATTAGTTGAATGTATGATGCCATGAACCCCAATGCCTGCAGGATTTTCCTTGCAGTGAGCTGCGTAAAAGTTGCTATCCTTTTGAAGTATTGAGTCAATTGTTTTTGTTTGTCTGGCATGAGGTAAGCCATCTGGGCCATTGTATTTAAGCTGGCACCCAGGAATATTATCTGTTGCGAGGATATTAGTTTTGACTTCTTTTTGTTTACTGTATACCCTAGGCAACTGAGCAGCTGTGTTACAAAAGCCAGATGCTGTAATAGAATATCCTTGCTATCTGCTTGGATCAGGCAGTCGCCAAAATGTGGATAAATTTGTATTCCTCATTGTCTGCAATATGCAATTACTGATGCCAGGCATTTCGTAAATACTCTGGGTGCAGTAAATAAGCCAAAGGGCAATGCAGAGAATTGATAATGCATTGTACCTGCCAAAAATCTGAGGTATCTTCTGCAATCTTGTCTGATAGGGACATGCAGGTATGCCTCTTTGAGGTCCAACATTACCAGCCAAGACTCCTTGCCCAGCATGGGAAGGAGCTGCTGTAGTGTGACCATTTTGAATTTGGGTACCTCCAGGTATGTGTTCAGAATTGAGAGGTCTAAGATGGGCCTCCAGGCTTTGTCCCTTCTTGGGACTAGAAACAGTCTTGAGTAAAAACCTTGACCTTGCTCCTTTGTAGGTACCTTTTGAATTGCTTTCATATCCATGAGAGCTGAAATTTGCATTTGAGCCTCTGCCCATTGGTTTGGAGGCAGATTTGGCATGCCTCTCATCTGTGGTAAAGTGTGGAAATGAAATCCGTAGCCTCGGGTAATAATGTCCAAAATCCATTTGTCCTTTGTTATGTGCTCCAATTTTGTGGAAATAGATCCAATTTTCCTCCCAAAGGTGCTGCGAGGGCAGTTTTGCTTGGCAGGCGAAGAGGGAAGTCATTGTGTTTGTTTCCTGAAGGGTTGAGATCTTTTGTCTCCAACTCTTTGAGTTGTTGTATGCCATTTTCTAGGCCTGAAAGAACCTTGTGGCTGGTCTCTGCCCCTTGGGTGCCTGTACCTACCTCTTTGGGGTCTGTCTGATGCAGGAAAGGACCAGTTTTCTGATCGCCAGTTTCTGCTGAAACGAGAAGGTTGTACCTGTAAAAAATCTTTAACTGTTTCCATAGATTTTGCCTTTTCTTCCATTTTCTTTAAAACTTCCTCTGCTTTGACACCAAATAACACATCTTTCTGCAATGGAGCATCCAATAACTTTGCTTTGACATGTTCTGGTAAGGCTTGTTCTTTAAGCCAAGCATGCCTACATATTACAGACCCTGTGACAGCTGCTCTACATGAGGCTTCCAATGAATCAAAACCACACTGTAAGGTATGCTTTCCCACCTGTTCTGCTGCATGTAGTAAATCCTGCATCTCTTTAAAATCAAGTTGATCTGTCTGAGGGATCAGTTTCTGCTTTAACTGTGTAATCAAATACTGTTGGTATTTTAGCATGTGGAATTGGCAGTTTAATGCCCTCATGGCCCCATCTTTCTAATGCTCTGGAATCTCTTTCAGAAGGAAGTGGATTCTTAGCAGTAGAGGCCTTAACCCCTTTGGGACCCTGGGAAATGGTCTTGGGGTCTGCAGTAGGTCTTTTGTATAGAAACTTATGAGTATCAGGAACTCGGTAGTATCTGTCTGGTTTAGCTGGTGCTGGAGGTAAGGAATCTGGGTTTAAACTGGATTCAGAGAAAACATCATCCAAAATGTCTAAAACTGGAGGAATTGCTAGGGGTCTATGCTGTGGAAGAAGAAGAAACTCACTGAGTTTTTCTTGGAGTCAGAGTAATCTTGGCCTTCCCAGTGGAAATGTTCCCTCATGGTGTGTAAAGTATCCCCAAAAGAGTAGTCTTCATGGGGGAAGACATAGGGTATGGACTCTTCAGCATCTGAGTCTTCATAAGGAGGGAAGGAGTAATCCTGGTAGTCAGAGTTGCCTGAGGAAATGGATGCTTGGTCAGAGGAAGGATAATCTTCCTCCAGTCTAGGCCTTTTGTCAGGTGGGGGTTGGGATCCACTGATAAGGGTAATTAAATCATTAGCCATCTTAAGCATCTGTTTTTTAGGCATAGGGGCCTGTGGAGGGGAGTGTGGCCCCGATTTTCTAACTTTCAAGGGGGCTTTGAGTTTAGCATAAGGCTTGGCAGAGATAGTTGTCAGTTTGAAAACACCTTCAGAGACCGAAGGCCTATCCAAAAATTCCAGATCCCTGTCGGGGCTGGCGTCCGAGGAGTGAGGTGGAACTGGTTCCTGAGGCCCAACTGCTTTGGTTTGGGAGGCCGTCAGAATTTCTGAATTTGCGGTAGTCAGGGGCTGTGAAGGCGCCTCGCTGAAAACTGGAGAACCAGCGTCAGGCCTTGCTGAGGCCTCGGTATCTGGTCTTGGCCTTGGCTGCCAGTCCTTATCTTTGCTTTTTTAATCATTGCTGATGTTGGTTGCTCCAATGGCATGTTATAGTTAAATTTTCTTCCAAAATAATGCTGGGCGAATTCTGCCTGACGCTTAATTGTACATTTGTTTAACCTTAATTGTACGTTTGTCGTGGTCTGGGCCTAGGCAAGGAATACAATAAGAATGAAAACCCTTATGAGGTATTTGCTTCCCACAAGAAATACAATTACTAACTTTGTCTGACATCGGTCTGAGGCAAGAAAAGTTTCCCCAACTGAGTACTTAGCTTTAGAGAAGACTTTGAGCTGAAACTCGATTCAAAAATTTCAGGAGCTGGTCGACCGGCACTTGCAAACTGCTTCTGCTTCGGGCACTGTGCGGCAAGAAACACTGAAGAAAATGGTGTCGGCTGTCTCCTTTATACCCCTGTCGCACTGACGTCAGGGAAGAGGCGACGACAACCGACGCCGGACCAGGACTTTGGGATTCGGCCGACTGCAGGACTGCCTGATGACAGGATAACCCAAGTGTGATGACTGCAGCAGTATATCACGATGAACATCTGGCAATTCCACAGAGATTTCTTTAAACGGCAATATGACATTAATCACATGTAGTAAAACATTTATCATGTTCATATTTTATCAGTAAATATTCTTCTCTTTTAACATTCCCCATAACATTATGTAGCTAATATACACATGTGCTGCTGGGAACACAAATATCACAGTGTAATGGATGTCATACTCATTAACACTATGGGTGTACTAGTCACTTACAGATGTACAGAGAAAGTGTTTTGGTGGTGCTTTATAGAGACAGATAGTCATCTGAGAGTAAAGTTATGCTGTCATCTGTCACTCTCCAAGCTGCTACTCCGGGATGCCTTATTAGCTGTAGCTTGGGCTTAGAGGCAGCTAAACACCATGATTCCATAGACTGAATAGGAAGGTCTACTATCAGCAGGGAAAATGGCAATGTTATTGCTTACAACTAATGATAGTTATTTCTGAATTTCATTAATTCCCTCTCTCCATGTCAGTTGATCCTAAGATGGCAATTGATTTATTACTTTAATATCCACCTGGAATCTCTCTATTTTCCCTTTTGCCCTGTGTTTTTCTCCTTCTATTCCTTCTTATCCAATCCCTCTTTCCAGGTGCTAAGCAGACTTCCTCAGTCACACTCAGTAAACCCTTCCTCATCTTCCTTTCCCTAATCTGTGTTATTAAATTCATTGACTGCTTACTGTTGAATTTCTTCTTTCTCCACATACTGTTATTGCAGCTTCATTTCTTCCCACTTTGTGCACACATGCAGTCTTAGCAATCTGCTCTTGAATGTGTTCAGATATACTTTGATATGTATAATACATGTTTTATTTATTGTCTTTATTACATTTTCATTGTTATACATCTCTTGACAGGATATCAGACTTATAAAGGTCACAATAGGACTCCTTGCACATGACAGTTTATTCTAATGTATCATTTTATTCATACATAAAAGTGAGCTCATTGAGTGTTTTTTTTTTGCAGTGGAACCTTTGTCCCGGGGGCTCCCCTTATAATAATACTTCCCATTTAAATCTCAGTCAGCAAATGTACTACATACATATTTACCTACACATATATGGGAAGTATTATAATCAGGCATCCTGGTGTAGCAGCTTGTTCTAATTAGCTATGTGCTCTCTGTCACAAATGCTTGCAATAAGGCATTTACAGGGCTAAGAGATTCAGATAACCTTACCACCCTGCTGCATAGATTAGCTGTGCCAGCAGAATTAATTACTTCAGCCAAAAGGTTCACAGTCATCCATAATTCAGAATGGATGAGATCACATTGCATGTAAATGCTGGTGAGTTTAGCATACAGATAGTGGGGTGTGTGTGTGTGTGTGCGCATGTGTGTGTGTGTGTGTGTGTGTGTGTGTGTGTGTGTGTGTGCGTGTTTGTGTGCATGCGTGCACGTGCATGTGTGCGTGTGCGTGTTTGTGTGTATGTGTTACCAGACCTCTGAGCTTCTCTAAACTAATGAGCAAATTCTGCAATAGTTGGGTTTGGTAACACTAGACTCAAGCAATTTATATTATTATCCAAACTCACTTAAAAAAGTTAATTGAATAACAGGTATTGTAGCACAATGGGTGCTTGGGGAAGCAAGGGAACCACTAGACACCAGGAATTAAATTATTACCTTCTATCACTAGATAAAAGAAAAACAGAAAAGGCTTCAAACCCTATACCTTTGGCAAAGAAAACAACTTGTTAACAATGAAGAGCTTTAGTCCTCTGTGATGTTGTTTATATTTTACCTTATGTCAGTTAAAGAAGTTAAACAAAAGTAAGGAAAAAGCTTTAAGCCCTGTACCATTAGTTCAGAAAGCCACTCTAACAATCCAGAGCTTTAATCCACTGCATTAACTGAGGACTTAATAAAGTAAGAGGGTTTGCATTCTGATTTATTTTCTTAACAATAAGAAGTAAGAAACTCATAATGTCTGGATTTATTCATTGAATGCATCAGTCCATCAGTTATAAGGAGCAGAGCAGGAGCAAAATCAGAGACAGATGTACAGATGGGGATGTGTCGACTGAAGGGTCTACTTTTAAACACCCATAACTGAAAATCCTGAATTACATATTACCAAGACCACAATTTTGAAACCTCAAAATCCTGAAAGTTTAAAATGCTGAGTGTTAAAAGACTGAAACTGAAATGTTGACGTACAGAATACCGACAGCAATGCCAGAAGTAGTACTTAAGTGTTTGTCAATACAGGTATGTCTCTTTAAATTTTTGTAGTATCTAAAAAAATGGTGGACATTTCATACAATGCTCCTGGCAGTATTGCAGGTGTTTACAGTACATAAAGTTCACAAAAAAATATATGCCCTTTTCCTGACTGTAGTGCGATCCTAGAGTTGGTATATATTGTTAGGGGATGTGGGGCTGCAATAACACACATTGGGGCTGTGTGGGGCATAGCCCCTCACCTAGGTGGGTTTTTGATAGTACAGTCTGCAGAACAGAGGTAAGTTCACAGTTATAGAATCTGTGTGAGTTATAGAAAGTGTTTTGTAGAAGTGAATGGTATGTTACTTTCCAGATGATTTGTTGGGTTACGAGTCATGTTTTTCTTTGAAGGATTTGAATTTGATTTATAAAGAAATAGTCATCATTCTTGGTAGTTCAAAGTTTTGTTTTAATTATAGTACTGGCCTGTTAATAGGAGTTACATGTAATGTCTGCACAGTTGAATTCAGTATTCTGAATGTCAGCAATATCATATTTCATTGTTTTTAGGTTTCTGAATTGTGGCCTCTGTAAAATATAACTTTGGATTTTCATTTTTTTTTGTTTAAAAGTATATCCCCACTGGGGGAGGTTCACACCTCTACATATGTGTTGTGAAGACTTAGGATAAAGTTAGGAGGAATAGTAGACAATGCCAGAGAGAAATGTTAAATATACTCAGAGACACTTAAAAAGTTAATAGAGGAACAGGTCTACCATCCCAAAGCACTTTTGGAACAATAAGACAAATGAAACTCTAATGTCTGGCAGTATTGACTGAATGAAACTCTAATGTCTGGCAGTATTGACTGAATGAAACTCTAATGTCTGGCAGTATTGACTGAATGAAACTCTAATGTCTGGCAGTATTGACTGAATGACACTCTAATGTCTGGCAGTATTGACAATGAAACTCTAATGTTTGGCAGTATTGACTGAATGAAACTCTAATGTCTGGCAGTATTGACTGACTGGAATCATCCCTGATTTTCAAGGAGTGGGTAAAAAATAAGAGGCTACAGAAGGGATTTTCTTTAACTTCAGAGAAAGGCAAAAAGTATGTCAGTGTGTGTGTGTGTGTGTGTGTGTGTGTGTGTGTGTGTGTGTGTGTGTGTGTGTGTGTGTGTGTGTGTGTGTGTGTGTGTGCATATGATGTGTGTGTGAGAGTGTATGTGGTGGGTGAGGATATATATGATGTGTTTGTGTGTGTGTGTGTGTGTGTGTGTGTGTGTGTGTGTGTGTGTGCATATGATGTGTGTGTGAGAGTGTATGTGGTGGGTGGGGGTATATATGATGTGTGTGTGTGTGTGTGTGTGTGTGTGTGTGTGTGTGTGTGTGTGTGTGTGTGAATGAATCTGGGGTGCCTGTGCCAAATAGATGTACGGCCACTAGAGGTAAAGGTGAATACCAAATGCTGATTACCACTACCAGTAGCACCACACAATTCAGTGACGTAAATTAGTCAACAATGAGGTATTTCCTCATTGAGACTAACATGTTTCTGAATCACCTTTACTACAGTCATAGAAACTGCTGCTTTTGGACAAAAGTTTCTGCAAGTACAGAGTGTTCTCTCTAAATCTGATTGTTTCCAGAGCAAGAGAACATTTTTTTCTTTAGACTTAAATTACATTTTCAAGGGCTACACCTGAATTTATAGTGATAGTGATTCCAATGTTTATCATGAAAAATAAAGTAATATGCACCACCCCATGTATATACTTATTTGTTTATTTATTTATGTCAATGTGTGTACCATGTATGTATATGTTTATATATTGTTTTATTTTTGTTTGCTTGTTCCTAGAACCTGAGCAATATACAAACCAATGGTTTATATTCATCATGAGTAGTCCTACTAGCAATAATGTAGTAGCAGAGAGATACTGTTAGAAAATGTATATGGTTATACGGATGTTATGCTGAGATCTGAGTCATTCATCATATAACTAAACAATATTTTTTCATAAATAATCATTTATAGGCTTAGTCATGATGGTCCTTATCAAAATGTGCTATGATATTTTTATGTGCTCTTGTTTATGGTAGTGGAATAGGAAAACATGTAATAACCAGATGTGCAAAAAAAGGAAGTATTTATACATTTGCCATGATCAGGTTAATGTTAAGTGAGTGAACTTAATGATATTTTCATGCAGTTATCCTGGTCATTTTTAAGGGGTTTTTCCACCATTTATAGAATAAAAGTAAATAGACTTCAATTACATGTCAGCATTGCTTGAATCATTTAATATCTGAGTGTTTCTGTGTCTTCCATTTCTGAAAAATTACAGACCCTAATACAATACTAGGCATTTACTTTTCACTTTTTAGCTTATGACATCAAACAAGACTTCAGATCATTCTGTCTTCTCATTAATTTATTTTTTTATAAAATATTAGCCTTTTTACTCTGTTGATTCTCTTGCTACATATACCTATATTGCATGGTCTCATACCTTCTGTTTTGTAGGAATACACTTACTGTGTCATTTTACTTTCGCACTCTTTTGATAAAGGCTTTGAACAGCTCTTCTTCTTTGAATTATTTATATACTGTTAAGCATAACTGCAAAGATGTAGTCTCCAGAAAATAGTATAGTGATGTTACAAGGGTCCCACCAAATGTATGTTGCTATCTTTTGCTGTTGAGGCCTTTTCATTTACATGGTAGTACTACATTACTCTTTCTATTTGTACTGTTACTTTTTGTCCTTTCATTTAGGAGATTTAATATGGCTACTACCATGTCTCTTCCTGTCATTATTGTAGCTACTGCAACCCATCCAGATATATGCACTTTTGATAAAATGCAGTTTCCAACAATAATTATTTCAATACCTGCCACTAATTAATATGTCAAGCTTCTGAATTTTCCCCAGCTTGGGTACAACTCTGACTCACATGGACCATTTTCAGACTCACTCTAGTCTCTTCTCATCCCCAAGACTGACCACTATTTTTCTGGAAGACTGATCTCTGCTATATCAAATTACTTTATGTGTGTAAGCAATGTCTACAGCATGTACATTTGGTGCATCACAAATCCTCAGAAAAGAGAACATGTTTATTTCAGACACAACAGGGCCTAGACATATCTTCTGACTCTTACACAATCTAACATTTTGCTTATTTTGGAGGGCACTGTCTACATAAACTAGAAAACATTACTTTATTCTTAAACACTGGTTTGAAGAAAGAGGTTTTGATTCTCACATTTGTAGAGAAGTGAAGGATGAATTCTATGAATAGAAAGTACTTCACATCTTTAAATGAAGGTCAATTGACACACACAGAGGTGGAGATTAAAGCCAATGTTAAAGTCATGGAAGAAGAAAGGAACATTTGTACCTTGAATAAGATGTGCACACATGGCCATTTGCAATCATGTTTAAATGTGGGTGATAAATGTTTTGTATTCAAGTCTCAGTTGATGGCGTAGATATATTTTCCTTCCATCATGCATGAAGAAGCACTAAAATGTGTGTGTGTGTGTGTCTTTTCTGATGTTATAATAGCATTCTAATTACTCACAGGTGAAAGGAAAATGCAAAATGAACAAGGTGATTAATTGCAATAATTATTACTATCTGACTAAATAGTACTAACTGACTTTAGCTCCCTAACAGAACACTCTGCAATTTTTTTTGAAAACCTGTGTGGGGAACTACTTTAAAGACTGATACTAAAATAGATAAAATTGGGGTGACTGTTTTTTTCCCTCATTTAAATTCACAGATGGTTAAATCGCCCTGGGAAAAATAAAACCTGATTCAGCAATAGGACCAGATGAAATCAGTGGCCTATTTCAGTCTTCTATTAAGAACAGTTTTGTGAGCACCCTGCTTTATTTATTTCATCAAATTTTGGAGGTAGTCCCTTCACAGTGAAAACGTGATTTAGTTGTCTCGATTAACAAGGAAGGTGAAATATCTGTTGTGGAAAATTGTAGGCCTATCTGTTTGGCCAGCATTATAGAAAAGAAAACAGTTTTAAAAGAGTTTTGGTTTCACTAATGTTAAATAAAGTTGAGAGATTATATCATGGTATGCATCAACACTGCTTTTTCTCAGGAAGTTCAACCATTACTAATCTTGACATCATTTATGTAGATTTAGTTAAATTCCTGAATATGGACTTAGATATTAATGTAGTTTATCCAAATTTATACAAAGCTTTGTGTACAGTTCTGCATGATCAAATTATCAAAGCTTTATTGAGATGGCAATTTAATGCTTATATTATAAAGTGGATAATTTGGTTGGTTATCAAATAAGTTTGCAAGAGTAACTATCAAACAGTAACTATCAAAAGACATAGCTATAAAGAATTTAAAAGTTTAAAGGGAGTTCTTCAGGGATCTATCTTCGAGCCTTTACTCAGTAATGTATGAATTCCACATTCCAATTTAACAAAGAGTACTAGTCAGGAGGTTTGCGGATGATGTAAAGATTGCTGGCATTGTTAATTTCATACTGGAATGATACTTAGTGCAGTCATTAAACAGTCTCAACTTAATGTGACAAATATGTCACAAAGATTGTAATCTTAGTTACATCTTAGTAGTGAATCCTCCTCTCTGGAGTAAAACGCAAATAAAGGCCTTTTTTTCTGAACATCTTTATTAGTTAATGGATGAGCAGTCATGCAGGTCTTCAAAAGTTGCAACATTTTAATACAAGTTAAAGTGAGTTCACCTTTAAATATGTTTTGGTAGTGGCAGTGGTTAACAGGGCAAGGCCAGTGCTCGCATTTCATTAGCTGGATCAAGTCATCATTTGGAGGGATCCTGTTGGTAGGATTCCTCCAGTTTTTGTTTCCATATGAGCCCTTGGCTGTGCAACCCACCGTCCTTACCCTTACAAATCAATTAATCTTAAAAATCAAAAGTGTAAATATTTCCATTTCAGTGAAGAAGAAAATATTCAAGATAAAAGCTGGCATGTCCCTATTACAGTATATATTTTTAAACTTTTATTTTCTGCTTAATTCATGTAGTTTCATACATCAGTCTAATGTAGTTTAATCAAATTATTTTCTAAAAAGTATTTTTGCAGAAGCTTCATCAGACCCATGTAAAAATGTATTAACCCACATACTTTTCTGGGTGTTAAATCATTTTATTTAGCTTTTATCTAGCATACATTACTGGAATGCCAGTCAAAATCAAGTATAAAAACAACAAGCAGCACTCAACTCAAACCACTTCTTTTTGCAGTGCAGTTCCAATTATAATCTATATTCAGCTTTATAAAATTACCAAGTAACATGCTAAAAGTAGCAATCTCTGTGATACCCCCCACTTGTAAAAATGTTTCTTATCCAAAAAAGACCTGCTGCCTGGCAACAACTATCTACTTGTTTCATGGGGAAGACATGATCAAAGTAAAAAATGAACAGCAAACAAGAAACAAGCTCAAGATAAATTGCTTAAAGGATTACTGCACAAGTTATGGACCACACATGATAGATTAGCATTCTGTTTAGTTTACGGGTAAAGCCTGCAAAGATGATTGCATGTCTCCAACAAATGTAATGATCTTCTGAAAATACTGTAATCCTGTCCTTTATTAAAAATACTGTCATATGCATTTCAATACCCAAGGCTTATACGTTATCTAGTTATGTAAATATTCTCTGCATGGCAACAACAAAAGAGGCTTTCAGTGTTGGTAATTCTTTACCAGTATGCTTATTAAAACTTACTTGCATCTTACAATCTCCAACAAACTTACCTGATGGTCATTAAAGCATTGCTACTTAAACACAGAGCAACAGGGCACTGCGATAGCATGCATTTTCTGAATAATAAGAAGCATAAATCAACAGTATAAAATATGACAGAAAACCAGAACATTCTGCAAAATCAAGGACAGATGAAAAGCCACTGCCGTACTTGTGTCCCCCTTGGATGGGGGAATACTCTGCATACTTACACTGCATAACTGCTCCTTGTCGCTACATGGGGGAGTAGGGTGCAACAAGTATGTCACAATGTGAAATATCTCTGGCTGCGGTGATGGCTCTGACACTCATACCTCTCAACCTCAGAGCAAGAAATCTGGACAAAGCCATACACAGAAGTGGGACACAGGCCCAAAAATAAGGACAGTTTGTAAATATTGCTCTTATAAACTTAGAAAAATAATAGAATAGTAGGACTTGCATTAGTATGAATTATCTGAATGGTATGAAATCTGAAACTCAAATGTCTGCAATTATTTTCGAACTTCAGTCTTTAATGATTTGCCACTAATTTGCCAGAAAAGCACAATTTTGTGAAACACGGACAAAAAATGTGATGCAAAAATATAAAATTGCCACACAATACAGCTGGGAACCTGTCAAAGAAGGGACACCTTTTTAATATTAGTACTGTTAACTTGAGCAGCTGACAAAATTAGAGAATCTACATGCATCATTACAGTTATATATACCTGTAAACCCTCCATATTTTCTTCCAAAATTGTTATTTTGTAAAGGGATTATTAGGGGGAGAGCAACATTTTGAGCCAAAATTGGGGACAGTTGAGGTTTGGATATTCCTAATTCTATAAAGCGATTGAATTGCACGTACCTCTCAACCTCTGAATGCAGGAAATCTGGACAAGGCCAAATATATTGGGGAAACATACAAACAGTACTAAAAATTGCTCTTGTTTAAACTTAAGACAGTTGATAGAATAAGAGGTCTTGCTTTAGCATGCACTTTTCTAAAGGTTATAACTTCTGAAACTTAATGTCTGTCATTATTTAGTGACTTAATTCCTAAATGTTTTGCCAGGAAAGCATAAATTTTATGAAGAACAAACCAAAAATAAGAATCAACATCTATTCATTCTGCAAAAATCTGGACAGTTGAGAGGTATAGTTCAGCTGGGGCTGTCTTAGAGTTTGCTGCCCTTCCCTCCTCACAAAATCATGGTCAAATCGAACCTCCCCCCTGCAGCCATTACAATGTCCCATTCCTTGGTTATTTCACCCCATAAACACTGTAATGTGCATACTGCTTTACTTCTGCGATGATTTGGATTTCATTTGAAAGTTTTATTTTGCATTTTACAACACAAACACTTAAGATGTCTGCTAAACAAAGCAATGCAGTCTCACAATGAAAATAGACTTAGCATTAAAACTTCTCTGCCCTTGAAACTCACATTCATTGAAACAGCATTGAAACCAACATTCAAAGAAAATACATTTTTCCAGTGGCAGATAAAGATTAACTTTGGGCTGTTTTCAAATCATAGGCCCCTTCCACACAAAACGTACACGTGCTCTTTGATACACCTTCCTGATTGTATTAAATTAAATTATATTCCTTGTACAATACAGTACAGTTGTTAGAGGGCCTTTTAAATGTATTGTTTTGAACATTTTTCCAGTAAACAATGAAATAAAATGCATGCACAAATAATGACAACACTGCCCAATTCAGAACATTTCCATTATAAAAGTCTACTCAGACTTATACAGTCCACCAGTATCAGTAAATATGCAAAATCTCTTAAGTAGTAAAAGTCATCTAAATAATTCCACATTAAAGAAATCTTTAACTAATGAAGAGGTTGCATCTAGCAAACATCTTTATATTTCATTGTTTCATCTACAAATAAAGTGTTTGTTGTCCTTGAGGAATAAATTGCCTATGTTGCATTCAAAAAATAAGCTAGTAATATTGCAACATGGAATTGATGGCAAACTGATAGCAGCTTCATTGTTACTAAGTATCTTCACCAAAAAGGACTGCAGCATCCACCCCCCTTTACAACACAGTACAGTATCAACACTGCATCTACCTACTGTGGGAGTAGAACCCATACCCTTCTGCATCAAAAGCAAATGCACTACATGTTGTGCTATTAACAATAGAAGGACATTTCACATAAGCAGCAGTAAACTTTAGTTACCCTGCAGCTGTCAGCTCCTTGTAAAATCTACTCAACACGCAGTTGTATCTGTGAACTTTGCAGCACAAGAAATATGGAAAAAGTCAACATTTATTGGGAGGGAGACAAAATCCCAGAAATCAGGGACACATTTTAAACACTGCTTAATTAATGTTGGAAAGTTGGTAGAATAAAATGCCATGTTACTACCAAACATTTCACTGCTAAGTCTTGAACCCAGGACCCTGTGCAAAACAGTCAGAACAGCATACCACTACACCAAATCAGCTGTTTTATGAAAGAAAGGAAGACTGAAACTTAAATGGCTACCATTTAGTAAATTCATTTCTCACCATAGTTCTCAACCTCTTAGCAAAAAACACCTGGACAAAGCCAGTAATGGGGGAATACAGCCCCCAAACATATCCCATGAATTCAGTTCTCACCATAGCTCTCAACCTTAGCACAAAAAAACCTGGACAAAGCCAATAATGGGGGAATACAGTCCAAAAAATAGAGATACATTTCAAATATCCATCTTATAAACTTAGAAATTGCTAGAATAAAAGGTTTTGTGTTACTATGTACTTTCTGAAGAATATGAAGTCTGAAATTTAAATGCCTATCATTTTCACTTATTTAACATTTGTTAACCAGGAAAGTCCGACTTGGAACAAAAAACAATTTTCAGCACAGGGTCAGGGGGAAACAGTCCTGACACATGTCTTTGTAAGATGGGAGGACATGCAGACTCCACACAGAAGGCACTCCAGCCAAGAATCAACCAAAGACATTGTAGCTGTCAAGCAACACTCTACCACTGCACCACTCACTGTGTAAGGAAACAAAAATGCAGAAACCACAGAATTTATGAGGAATAGAACAGAACAAATATGAGGCAAAAATCTGTACTAATGTAGGAGGACATGCAGACTCGACAGAGAAAGCACCCCAGCCAAGAATCACACCAGAAAGGCTGTATTCGACAGGCAACAATGCTACCCCCTGCACCATTGACTGCACTACTGAGTGTGTAACAAAAATACAGAAACCACAGATTTTATAAGAAAAATCTGCAATCATTTGTACAAATGGTGGTGGATAGGGAATTCAGGCCCTTGCCACCTGTATCCAAGGCACAGGGTTCAAACCTGAGGTGTTCTCTACCTGCCGCCAGTATATATCAACTGGGAAATTTCGCACAAAGATCAACTCGCATGTATAGTTTTGATGGCTGTTCACTGCTCCTACATACTCAATTGTAGTAGTTGTTAGCATCTCTTAATGAGTTACAAACTTTTACAATCCTGCACAATTAGGTAGACCAGCAGACACCAGAAATCACACCAATTATTGTATTAGTTGCATGTTATGTAGTTTTATATATGTGTGTTTATATATATATATATATATATATATATATATATATATGTGTGTGTGTGTGTGTGTGTGTGTGTGTGTGTGAGTGTGTGTGTGTATATATTTGTGTGTGCACTCATTCTTTTTGTTTATGTGAGCCAGACAGATGTACAAACGCCATACTTGCACATACACAGCACAAAAAATAGAGGCAACATTAATTACAACATAACTTTGCTGTAAGCTTATCTGTAGGACTTAGAAGCTTGCAGAGCAATTTACATTGTGCAGAACTATTTGCCTGTATCCCTTTCTCTATATAGGATTTTGATCTTTTTACTACTGATGTAAAACTACTTAATTCATATTTTGTGTCTTAGGATACAATGCAGTAGCTACAACAAAAGACTAATAGACAAGACTTGAGGGGGCATGCAATGAAATAATAAAAATAGATAAAATAATAATCAGATCAAAATACAAGTTTTTATACTATAGCGAAGCACAGGATTGTTGAAAATAGAAAACATGCAATGAATTCATGTTCATTATTTGGGTGGTGAATTTAAGAGATAATCTGAAAAATGTGCTGTATTTTAAAATATGCAAAATAAAATAAACAAATATTTAGGATAAATAAACTAATTTAGAACAGTGATCAACAACCAGTGGCCCACAGCTACATGCAGCCCAAACCATGCTTTATGCAGCCCAGGAAAGTTTTCCTTCACTATTAAGTGCATGACACACAAAAGGGAGTTTTAGTTCAGCCAGTTTAGAAAGTGCAATGCATTTTAATAAGTTTAGTCCTGCTCCAGTCCTTAATGGTACTATCTAGTGTGGTGCATACTATACTTCGCAGGATGCATTTGTTTGCCTGTGATACAAATATCATGGCTACCCCCACTTGTAAGTGTTGGATGGCTATGAGTGATAACACCTACTTGTGTATTAAGTTTGAAAAATAGCTGTTTTGTAAGCTAATGTACAGCCACATTCTGGCAGCAGTATGCTACTGATATTTTCATTTCATTCTGATTTGAGTCTTGGAATGCAGTTGTTTCAGTTTATACATACAGGTAGGCAGTAAGAAAGAAAGAAGAATCTGTTTACCTTAATTTCCTGTTAATTTCCTGTTTGTTAACAGCCAGTATAAAACCTGTAGTGCACTATAGCTTGTTATGGCTGTGGTGGTGCAGTGGTTAGCATTGTCGCCTCACAGCAAGAGGCTCTCTGGTTCAATCCTTGGCTGGAGTGCCTTCTGTGTGTTGTCTGCATGTTCTCTCTGTGGTCGTAAGACCTTAAAAGACATGCAGGTAGGTGCATGAATGGGTGTGCCTTTTCTGAAGGCTGGGTGCTGGGCTGGCACCTTGGCACTATAAAAATCCACTGCCAATCATAAGCAAACAGGTGACCCCATGTGGCGATACCCTAACCGGGAAAAGACAGAAGACAACAACAGTGCACTGTAGCTTGTTATGTCTGTATTTACCTTCTTTCCAGGCAATCCCATTCTGATCCTTTATAGCTGAAGCCAAAGATTGTTAACCCACTTTAGTAACTACTCACCTCACCACCATACCAAACCATTAACCAATAACCACCTTCTTTAGTGGGGGAACAGAAGAGGACAATCCTGTCCCTCTTCTCCACCACCAGCCTGCTGTTCCCCCTCCTAAACCCTAGTCACAATCATATCCTCTAAAAAGAGTTTCAGATGCAAATTACAAAGATCCAGTCCCACGTCATTAAGGTGTACTCCATCAGTTCGATACCAAGGCTCCTTCCCATCCCCAAAATCTCTATGGTCAGTAGCATGCAAACCCCAAAATCCTTAATTGCCTAGCCAGCCTTTGATTAACACACCTTCTGATCCTTTCAATCGCCCTATAACTATATGCAGCCCTCCAACACAAACGCGGAACCAACTCTGAACACACAGTTTCCATACTCAGGTACAATGCCTGTAATCTCATCAAATCCTACAGCATAATGTCCACCAATTGTTTTTTAGAAACAATGCCCAAGTCATTGCCCCCTAAATGAATGACTAGTATACAAGGACAACCCACTTTCAGTTTAGCCCTCTCAAATTCATGCAACAACCTGTCCCACATAAGACCCCTAACACCATGCCAGGACACTGACCATCCTAAATGTGCTAAACCCATATTTACCCCATCATCCCTAACTAAAGCACGCTTCTCTGCCCAGTGGATGAACAAATGCCCCAAGATGATAAAAGAAAAGAAGAAAAATTAATAATCAGACCACAACTTATTTAATATAAGACAAAATGCATTAGAAGACCACCTCCCCACTCTTTTAATCAATTCAGTGGAACTACTCTCTCTAGCTAAATCTGAAGCCCTACCTGTCCTGAATGAGTGAGCTGCAAACCTCTCCACCAGAAATCCCATACAATGTAAAACCTTCCTCACCAAAATTATGAATCTACTACTCGACACCACCTTCCCATCCACTGAACAAAAAATTAACTGAGCCACACTCTCCTTCCACCTCCTCATAAATTCTTTTTCCCACATTACTGGACAAATGCAAGGATTCTTGTCAGTTTTAAGCACCACCACACATCCCCTACCCAACTGATCTGTCTTACTCCTCCTTAATGCAATAGTAACCTCACCCTCCCCTATAATGACATCCTTCCAACATAACGAGCCTAACAACTCTGAAATATGAAAAGCACCAAAATATAACCATGTACATAACGTACCCCACATAAAATAATCCATAGACCCCTTTTGCAACAAACCTAACCCTTTCAACAAAACTTTCACTATAACTCTCGTAAGCGGCCATCGAATATCCTTACATTCCACCACCATTCTCCCCCAACCCCTCAACATGCACCCTAATGTCCAAGTCCTGCAACCCCACTACCTTAGCGAAAATGCTAATTGCAGTCAATCCACCTTAGCTGTCTGCAAAGCCTTGCCTAAACCCCAAGCACGAGCTACATATTGCAGTAGTAATTCTTCCGACGATACCCCTTCCTCCTCTGGCAGCTGCAAAATAAACTGATTAAAATCAAAAAGAGCCCTACCATATGCTTTCCTTGCAGAAGTGGCCCAGGAATGCTGTATCAACCACCTGGCTACATCGAACCAAGATTCTACATCTCCTCTGGCAGGATTTCTGGCATTTCCTCCACCCATGGAACCAACCCTCGAGGCTCGAAACCTGCTTAACTGAAATTGGGGCAAGCTATCAGTAATCTCATTCCTAACGCCAGGCACATGCACTCCTGTAAAAGAAAAATTCATTAAAAGGCTCTGCAAAACCAATTTACATAATACCAACAATAACAAGCCCAACTTAGCTGTCTTCTTTTGCAATACCCTCACTACAGCTATATTGTCAGAGTGAAAAACTACACATTTGCCCCTCAATTGCTCCATCCACACCACCGAAGCTGCCCATATAGGCATCAACTCTAGAAAGGCCACATCCTGCTTCCATACCTCCTCCCAATCCCAAGGCCATTCAGCCGCAAACCACCGACCCCTGAAATAGGCCCCCATGCCAGCACCCCTAGCTGTGTCCATAAACAACTGAAGTTCCTCATGCCCCACCCAGTCTGACTGCCAAAAAGATATCCCATTAAATTGTTGCAAAAACCCATTCCACAACCCCAATTTGTCCCGCACCAGTTGGGTTACCCTAACCCAATGGTGTTTGCTTTTACCCCCTTTCAGCAAATATGCCAGTGACCTGCAAAAAGCTCGCCCTGGGTGCACCGCTCAACAGGCAAAATTCAAAAGCCCAAGCAACTCCATAGCTGAACAAATCTGAATCTTATCATTACCCAACACCCAACATATCACCAACCTAAGCCTCTCTATTTTATTCTCTGGTAAACAAAACAGTCCCCACTCTGCATCAACTGTTAATCCAAGAAATTCTAATGCCCTTGCCAGACCCTCCATCTTATGCTGAGCCAATGGTACCCCTAACTCTTCATACATAATTGTAAACTCCCACAAACCCTCCTGTGCTCCTACCCTTCCTTTGTCCACCAACAAAAAATCATCTAAATAATGCACTGCCTTTGAGTCCCCACTTTCTGCTGCCAAATCCAATGCAATACTGTACTGAACTTCTCAAAAGTCGCACATGAAACTGAACAACCCATAGGCATAGCTTTATGAAAGTAGTACTTATGTCCTACCCGCATCCCCAGAAAAAAGCCGACTCAATGTCAACCTTAACCAACCATGGCTCCCTAAATTCTCTAATCACTTTCACTGCATCATCTAAGAAAGCGTAATGCACCCCAACCTTCTCTTCTGCAATAAAATCATTTACTGAATTCCCTTCCAGATAAGACAAGTGATGCATCACTCTGAATTCCCCTTCTCGCTTCTTCAGCACCAACCCCAAAGGTGACACCCTGTAAGCACTAAAAGGCGGTCTGTCAAAAGGACCCAATAACCACCCCGCCCTACACTCTTTCTCCAGTAAAGCCTCCAAGATGTTCTCTTTACCTTGAACAGATCATAAATTCTTGCAACCCCCGCCCATCCCTTCCCACGGTGGACTTAATAGGAAAACCCCCTTGAAATCCCTGTATTATCTCCTCTTTGATGGCCAAACCAGGAAACCGATGAAGCATACCCCAGAAAACCTCCACCTTAATAGGGAATAGCGCTCCTCCCTCTATTGCCTCTAAGGAACCCGAGTCCAAATCCCCAGGACCCACAAAAATTAACCCTCCCCTGGGCCAGCTGAAAGCCTTGCCCATCAAATCCTCCTTCATGACCCATAACATTAGAGTTCCAGGGCAAATCCTGCCGACCATAGCCAGTGGTCGAATGACCCCCTCCACATCTTGAACAAACATGGACAAATTTGCACCCCATCCATGAACAGGAGCACTATTAAATGACCAACACATACCCGCTGTTTCTGGCCCACTCAACCTTCTGTTAAAGCTGCCATAACTATCCATCATCATAGCCAACCATAGATCTGGATGACGCACCTCCCAATGAAGTGACTGGTCTACAGCCTTCCATTTGCGGAAACACTGATCATACCAGAGCCATGCAATACACGGCCTTAACCATTGTGCCTCATCAATGGTAAGGAAATAGCCTAGCAGCAGCAGGGCCAAAGACCCATCCTTCTCCAGCTGCACTGCCATAAAATAAATAATGCCAACCACCCAATTATCTCATGTCCTAGGGTGAAGCTTACCTACCCTCTGCCTTCCCAATGCAGCTAAAGCCACTAACAAGTCCTTACTGTTAGAGGACTCTGCTTCCACTAGCTGTTGGACACCTTCTGCATCGATCAGCTCAAACAAATCCACATACACCCCTTTCCAAATTTTTTCCTTAACCGAACCCGTTATGTGCGGAGTCAGGAAAACTGCTCCTGTCCCCTGCCCCAAAGACTGGATAGCCAACCAGTCCCCAGGCCACAGCCCACAATTAGAGCCTACCTCCGATCCCAAGAACGAACTGTCCCTGGAACCCACACCACCCATCACATCTCTAACCGGGTACCTGGCACCCTGTGCTAGTTGCCTCTGCATGTCCTCTATTCCTTGCACACCACCCCCGAGATCCCCAACTGACAAGTCATCATCATCCCTCCCCACAATCCTCAACCCCTAGCTCCCCCAACAATGTCCTTTGTCTTGCGATGTGCTGGGAACCGGTGTCTCGACTGCTACCACCTGCTGTTGATTTTCCCCCCCAGCTGGGGTTCTCACCACTGTGTGTCACCTCTTCTGACCTGGGGTCTGTTCAGGTTCCTGTACCACCTCCAATGTTGCCGCCTCCTGGAACAGCTCATCCACTTGGGCCACAGTTGCTTGCCACCTCTGCTCTAGCTCTGGTCATTTGCCCATCTGTAAAAGAGAAACAAAATATTAAAACTATTCTATAAGTCCAGCTGCCCTACTCCCTCCCACCCCTAGTATTGCCTGGCCCCCGCACCTTAACTTACCTCTGCCTACCCACACTTCACCTTTCAACCACCCTGTCAGCCACACCTCCTACCATTTGCATCCCTTCCTAACCCTAGAATACCCCCTATTAATATCCCTCCCCATGTGTATCTATGAAAAAAAAGAAAAAAAATGAATTAATCCTGTCCCTCTAACTAAATCCCTATCTGCCAGCCACCCAATCCCATTATCATTCACACAATCAAGCCTAAAAATACTTACCTTTACTCCGAGCATGATACTCCATAGCAGTAACGGCTAAGTAATGCAGTGCACATGTGCAAACCAGCACTTGGACCCAACGGCCGAAAGAACGGCTGAACCAACCCACTAAACCACCAGGGAGTACAGAGAAGATATTCCACCACCACCACCGAATTCCAGGACGAAGGGACACCTAAACAATCATGATGCCTTCCTGAAGCCGGAAGGAGTGGAAAAGACAGACTGACACCCAAGAACCCACCAGGAAGCATGAACAGCAATCTGCCACTACCACCAATGACGATGAAGCAATGATGGGCCCCTGAATGCCTGCCACAACCACCGGGATAATCTATAAGGGCACAGCAGCCCAAGAAACCACTGGGGAGAAATATTCCACCACCACCAAATACTAGGACGGAGGGACATCCAAACGACCAAGATGCCATCTTGAAGCCGAATAACTGGAGAAGACAAACGGACACCCATGAACCCCCCCAGGGAGCATGAACAGAAATCCACCACTACCACCAATGCAGATGAAGCCAGACGCAATGATGGACTCCCGAGGAGATGATCCACCATTCTCCCCCAATGCTACCACCTACCACGACCACCGGGAGAACCATTTTCCCCAGAAACTGACATGGCCAGCCCACAAACCCACCAGGGAGCATGAGGGGTGATCCATCACTACCCCTCAACCTAAATGGGACTGGATTACACCAATGGATCCCTTTATGCCTACCACCGGGAGAACACCTTCCCTTTTTTTTTTTTTTTTTTTTTTTTTTATATTACCCTGACTGCATGGCACCAACAGCCTACTACCTGACAGAGCCAATGACAGGCCCAGCCTCCCCCCATGGATGTCACTCGACCACATGGCCCCACCAAAAAAGGCCTGACGAATCCCCCGGAGACTAGCGGACGACATGGAGCAAAGAAAACCTCAACACACAGGTAAGCCTAGCACTATTCCCATCATTATATCTATGTATATATTTTTTTGACCACCCCCCAACCATTCATTCACACACACACACACACACACACACACACACACACACACACACACACACACACACACACAGTATTCTATCACCCTTTACTACCAGTAAGCTCAAACTATACTCCTAGACTCCAGCCCCCCTTAAATTAACCTCTAGAAAACACCAAAGGGGAGACTGACCCAGACAACATAACCCCTTCTTTCCCCACCATCCAAGGCCTACCTTCATCCATGATACCTACAGGTCATCTGGACATAAACTAGTTGTTACTGCACCAACTCACGCCAAATGTGCCTACTTCGTTTAATCCATAACACTTAGTACTGTCAGAAGTCTCTCCTACTCCTACCTGACTTCCTTTTACATCTCCCTCTCTTCTTAACCCTTTCACCACCACAAACTCACTATCCTATCCAACTACAATCCTTACCCTACTTTCTACCTTTATACCCTCCCCACACCCCTTTACCCCCTTACTTGAGGGACTGGGACAACTTAGTTTGTCCCAAACTACATTTAGTTGTACATTTAGACCTGCTGATGGAACATGTATTATATAAAAGGAAAGGAAAGGAGAAGGATATTCTTGCCATACCTAAAGAGAAGCTAGCCCTTGTTTATCAGATTACAAGAAATGGAGAAGTGGCGAAGAGGCACAAGATATGACCCCAAAACAATTCACGCAGGTTAGACATTCTCAAAGTGACTGACAAGGCTTTGTGGCATGTTTAAACTGGCATCACCCAGAGGACTGGCCCTATAGCACACATGCAACTTAAGCATTTTTTAAAATAGAACTATGAATGACTGCCAGACATTGCATCCATAATCACAGTGAACTGATAAAAATGGACTGACAAGGATGAAAGTATTTGATATTTGAACACTTTAGCACTTATGTGTAACTTTGATATTAACTGTATAATGAAAACAGATGTATATCAATAAAGCTGACACACACACACACACACACACACACACACACACACACACACACACACACACACACACACACACACACACACACACACACACACACACACACACACACACCACTGTCCCAGTCAACATACTTACCTATATAAATGTGCAAATTCCAAAGCTCCGTGAATCCATTTGAAACTTTGAAAGTACGTCCCATCAGTACCATGCACACTCCAACAAAAGCTCTATGAACCCAAAAGTACAGTCTCCATGCAAAGGCTCCATGAACCATTCCAAAATAAGTCCCATTAGCTCCACGAACCCAGAAGTACCGCTCACACTCCAAAGTCCCATCTGAATAAGTACACACAAAAGTACCGTGCACACAGAGTAAAGTCCCGCCTGTGAGAGCCTGATTGGTACAGCTGCAGAAAACTCACCTCCTCAGTGGTTCAGCCTGCAGATGATGCAGTCCGATGTTCCTCTGTTCTGTGCGGTCGTCACCGCACAAACTTCTGGGCATCTGCGGGGCATCTCTGCCTTTACCCCTATCTGGACTGCTTTCAAAGCAGCCTGGAGTTGTGTCTGTGAGTCCAGTGCTTGTGCACATGCATACAGAGTGTTCAGGACTCGTAATTTTTAGTTTTCTATTTTTTTAATATGTTTATGTTTCTTTTTATTTTAAATACTTTTCATTTTTTTAATATGTTACTTTTTTTCTTTTTCTACAGAGGTGGGAGGGCTGCAGTCCTGCAGTCCTCTAGCATGAGCCGCCTCTGATCCTGAGGAAGGTGCATCAAGTTATAAAGACTTTGTTGATAGGAGCTACTTCTAGAAATGAATTATTAATGGCCCCAGTCTATAAATCAGTAAGATCTCTAATGGATTAATAGTTCAGGATTTTGTATCTACCCAAGAACAGACATAAACAGGTTGGTAAAGGTCCAGAGGTATTTTAAGAGAAAGATTAGGGGACTTAAAACATTTAACATATGCAAAACAGGTTAATCAGACAAAGTTTTTTCCCCCACTAATTCTGAAATATGTGGTGTGATCTGATTTGGATTTTTAAATGTTTGAGAGTTCCTGAAATTGCTTATTTGAAATAAACTGTGTATACAGTAAGTATACTAGGAGCAGCCAGTTGTTGGTTGATATCAGGGGCATGCATTCCAAATTAGGGAATTATTAGGGGATGCAATTATTTTCCATTGGGTTTTCCACTGGAGCTAAGGCAAGTCAATAGTTTGGGATTGTTTAAAACTAAAATAGAATTAAGGTTTGGGGAAAAGGTGTTTTGACCACAAGTGAGATACATAGATGCAAATAGTGATCATTGATGAGGTCTATGGCCACTGTTTGAATCCATGAATATGGATGACTCACATCCTGGCTGCCAAGAGGCTCTTTGATGGTCCAGATGCAGTGATGGTAGCACAGATAGTTCAAGGTCCTGGATTCAACAGGCATTTACAGCCCTAATGCTTCCTTTCATATTTAAGGATTTAATTAATGCCTTCTCCTAAGTCTTTAACAGCCTCACTGCATATGAAGTCTGACCTTAACATTTCATCCTAGTGATTCATAGTTGAATGAAAAAAATTGCTATTTTAATGGAGAACTAATAGGCTAACTAGTTTTTAGCTATTTGATGTCCACAGGCATTGACATCAACATGGAGTGTTGAAGGAAAAAAATAGACATAAATTAAAAAATATATTGATATAAAATATTTCAGAGTAAACTCACAGGTGGATACTAGATTAACTGCTTTGAAGAGCCATTTTAAGTCTAGCTAATAACCTAAGATCAGGATCAAACCCTGTACTTTTTGTCTATGAGGGGAGCCCTTAACCATTATGGCAACTCCCTCACACACACACACACACACACACACACACACACATACTACTTGAGTCCCTGTAGGAAAATTTTAAATGCATATGCTTTAATGACAGTGGCTAGGCTGAGTACAGACTCCCATATTCTCCCCACCATTAATTAGTCACTTCCAATCAGCTTCAAATTACAATATTTTCACTCTCAGATATACATTCTCCCTCTCAAAACACACTTGCTCAGTCTTCCCTATTTCTCTCAATGTAGACTGGTTCTCATTTTAGTTCATATCCATCCCCCTCTGCCTCTGGCAGGCTTAACAGTTCTGTATATTCTTACTTCACTGTATTTATTTGTTCTGCTTATTTGTGTTTGTTCTTTATGCCGTATGTACATATTGCACAAACCTACATGGAAGTTACATGGTTCATTTCACAGCACATGATTTCATAGACTCATGTCTTATTCTATAGCTCCTATCTGAATACATTATGGATGTTTACTTCTTAGAACTGCTAGAATCCCTACTGACCACAACAGAAAAATGTCTGTTATAACTCACAGAAAGTGGTTAAACAATGTATGAGATTTCATAACCTTACACCATTCATTGCCCATTAAAAAGGGACTTCAGGGACACTTCATTCTGGAAAGCAGCTGTAGCATTACTTCTGACATGCAGTTTTCATATTATACTTCAGCGATGTTCCACTGCTCTGTATACAGGTCACCTGCAAGTAATTTTGTGCATTCTTTGCTTATACATGAACAGTTTTACTGATATGTAAAGTTGTGTACTGTATTGTATGCTATAGAATGAAGTATGTGACTTGTATGTAATTTTGGACTGCATGTACTAAAGTCATAGCTGAAAAGGATTCCAAAACCAGTCCCTCTACAAGAGTAAAAACATAACAATAAATACTATAAACAAGGTTTTGGGTTCTTGTCTGAATCAATCATCTAAGTTTTACTTTTATATTTAATGATTCAATTAAAAATGGAAAAGGAAACAAAAGCTCTGAAACATCTATAATGATAAGAATATAAAACAAATTGCTGCCAATTATTCTCATAGTCACAGATTTACAATGACAAATTTCTAAAAAGAAAAAAAGAAAGTGAAAAAGTAAAAGCTGATTGGCATTTATAACTAGAATTAGTCCCAGACTTACACTGTCCTTTTCATAGAAGAGTTCATGGAAATGTGTTAAGAAAGGTTCAGGCTACAGCCTGCTTACTATGTGAGTCTTGTGTCTTTTTATCTGTTAGTTGTCCTGCATGTTAGTATGCCTGGCAAATTAAGGATTTTCATACAATTTATAACAAGAATAAAAGTATTAAGTTTATTTCATAAAAATTGAAATTGTAGGGATAAACTGCTGTTTGAGACCTTGAGAAAACCTCTGTCAGTGATTTCTCAAGAACTCATGGAGAACATTAGAAAGTACATAATAAGTAAAGAGTACTCATATACCTGTGTGGGACATATTTTAATATTTTTTTCAATACTGTAAATATACATGTGGGACTTTCTGGTTCATCTAAGTGATGGGGATAATATTCCGCTGCTCTTGTAGGTTACGTAGAGAAATATCAAAACTAGACTAATGAGTAGCTCATAAACAGCTGCCCTGGATGAACTATGGATCATAGGATAAGTTATCAAGTAAAGTACATGGCAGACTTCTAATAAATTAGGCTGAACTATTTTCAGAGATATTAGATTATCTGAACAGTACATTATGATCGTATTCAGTTGCTACTGCAGGATTTGGTCATTTATCATGTTGTTCATGCAAAATCCACATGAGGGCAGCCTTCCATGTGAAGAGATCTTCAATATGTGTACACAGATGTTGTTCTTTCGGCTTTTCCCGGTTAGGGGTCACCACAGCGGAACTTTGGTCCGCTAATGATTGGCAGTAGATTTTTTTTTTGACGGTGCCAGCTCGATGCCCAACCTTCAACGAAGGCATGCCCATTCACGCATGTCTTTTCGAACACCACTCAACCGCGGGGAGGACATGCAGACTCCACACAAAAGGCACTCCAGCCGAGAATCGAACGGAAGAACCTCTTGCTGTGAGGTGACAATGCTACCGCTGCACCACCATGGCTTTTAATCTGTGTATACAGATGAAAGGTAAAAAAAAATATTTAGAATAAATTTGAAGTTTAATTTTGAATCAGTAGTATTGCAATTTGACACAGTGAATGTGCTCTTTCACTCAATATGTTAATTGGTTAAATATGTATTTGATTATTTTCACTATCAACAAATAAATAAAATAAAAAAGCTATGAAGAGCCTTTATTCCTCAAAGCAGCAGATGTATGAGGTCCTACATAGATTATACCTGTTTTTCTAATTTCTCCAAATCTTTTGGTTATCTAATACCATGATGGGAATGGACCCCACTCCTAAGTCAAAGTATGAAAAAAGTTCATGAAATTAGTATTGCTTCAGTCTTTGATGTCAGCCAAAAGTGCTCTTCGCATCACCCGCAATGTGCACAGTAATGATTCCTTCTGCAATTGGTACAGGGTTACATGGATTGGTAACATATCTAAATATGATTGTAAATCCTTTTTTATAAGACCTGTTGCTCCTACTACTATTGGAACTGTTTCGGTATCTTTCTTTCATATTGCTCTTGTTTCTGCCTGCAGATCCCGGTATGTTATGACTTTGTGTCTCTCTCTGTACGCAAGGCACTATAGTTACATGGGTGTGGTCATTTCAATGATCAATGCTACTTTTGTCTTCTTTTATTGGACCACTCTATCTGTTTTTCTAGCATCTATCTTTTGAACTGTTGGTAATGGGTGTTCCCATGTAATATAAACATCATAATTTTCTATGATGCTTTGTGGCTCATGTTTCCAGTGTTTTTCAGCCACTTCAATACCATAATCTTGGCACAATTCCAAGTGCAACAGTCTCACCACAGTTTCAGTATACAGTCCTTCTGCCATCAGTGTGTTGCAACCAGCAACAAGGTATGTGACTGTTTCCAATTGCATTTTACAAAAACCTACATTTATCTGTTTTTCCCACATGTTCAATGGACTTTGTAAACCAGCGTGTATGTAGCCCACTGTCTTGGGCTACCAATATTAACCTTTCATTTCTTGGTTTGAATTCACCTCTCCTTAACCATTCCTGTGTTCATTCTTGATAAACAGGAGGCTCTTCCAGAAATTTTCTATACTTGCAACTATATTTATGTTTTTTCCACATTTCTTGCCTTCTCATCGGGGTCCTTCACCTTATATTCTTTCTTTTGTTTTTTGGCACATTCAATTGCTCCCTGTTTTTTATCTACTTCTGGTTTGATTTCCATTCTTGCTTGACGCTGATATGCTTCTGTTAAATTAAGCAGAGAAGTAATCTTAGATTTATTCTCCTTATGTTTCAAAACTTTCACTACATTTGGATCTTGTGAGGTCAGTAGATATGTGTGGAGTCCCACGATTGCAGATCTATACATGTAATCAATTTCAAGGAGGCCCATCCCTCCTTTGGAATGAGGAATATATAATCCTAGTACACACTGATATTTATAAATCATTAGGTGAGCATGAAACATCCTTCTTATTTTAATATCTAATATATCCAACACTCTTTGGGGCCAGTCAATCACTCTACAATTGTATGTTAGGACAGGAAGAGCAAAGTGATTTATAGCTTGGATCTTGTTCCTAGATGTCAGTGCTGTTCTCAGGATTAATTTAAGTCTTCTAAAGTATTCCTTATTGAGTTGTTTTGCATTTGTTCATGTTTTATTGCTGATCCTTCATCAGTTCAAAAGTATTTTTACACTCTTGCTCATGTTCTTTTATATCACATTCTTGTTCCAAACTGACGTTTTCCTGATACTGCAGGTTTCCTGCTTTAAAGTTTGCTTTTGCACGTTTATCAAGACCAAATGACATTCTAATATCATTTGAAAAAGTTTGACAACCTGCAGCTGTGCTTTCAGTTCCTCATCTGATGAGCTATACAGTTTTAAATCATTGATAAAGAGACGATGAGAAGTCATTAGACTTTGTTGTTTTCTAGGAGCCAAATTGCAGCCATGGCCTAAGCTGTTAAGTAAACAGCGTAATAGATTAATGGCAAGGCAGAATAGCAACAGTGACAGAGAGTCACCCTGGAATATCCCCCTTTGAAGTTTTATCCCTGGGATAATAATCTGTCCTTTATCATGGCTTAATTGCAAAGTGGTCTGCCATTGTTTCATGTTATCAGTGTAGGGTGTATGTTATACATTTTTAAGCACTCTTTTATCCATGAATGTGGGATACTATCAAATGCTTTTTGTAGTCAATCCATGCCATACCTTGATTCTTCCCACTTTTACAGTTCTCCACTCTAACTTTATTTAACAACAACTGATCCTTGTTCCATATGATATTCTTTTATTGCCCTTTTGTTCTACTGCCATAACTGAGTTTTCTTCTAAATGACTATAAACCCTGTCAGTGTCAATTCCCGTGTATAATTTATACATCATCGGAAGGCAAGTTATTGTTCTATAATTTTTAGTTAGCTGGCAGGTTCATTCTTAAGTAAGAGCATTGTTTTGCCTGTTGTTAGCCAGCGTGTTGTCTGTTTGGGGTGCACATATAAATAGTTCTTGCTCATGGCTAAATCCTCGTGCAAAGATGTTAATACCTTAAGCAAACATTAGGTACTGCATCTGGGCCTGGGGTTTTCTAGTTAGAGGCTTTTCTTAACTTTGTTTCAATCTCTCTGGGTGTTATTTCATCCCATTTCATATCCTGTACCTTTAAACTTCTTATTCTTTCTTTTACTTCTTCTATCCATTTAGCATATTTGTTATGTTCCACAAGATTTTCATAGATACTTCTCCAAAATGTATCTACTTCCTCTTTTTTTTGGTGGTCTTCCAATTCCTTTTACCTTATTCCCCAATTCTCTATAAAACTTTTTTGGATCATCAATAAATTGCTTATTATGTACTTTTCCCTTATATTTATCTGTGTATCTTCTATGTTTTTCCACCTGTGCTGAAAGTTTTAGTTTATTATTTGCGATAGTGCATGATAGATCCTTATATGTTCTAATTCTGTAAATTGCTTTAATCACATCTATCTTTCTTAGTATTTTTGTTGATCTATTCCCTCTTCTATAATCTTCTAACAGTGGCACTTTTTGTCTTAATTGCTTTATAGTTTTCTCTGTTCGATACTTCCATGGTGGCATTCAATTTCTCCCCTTCCTTTCCCTCACTACCCTGTGATCCTGTGGTAGAATTTTATCAGTTATTAATTTAACAGCACAGGTATATATCCCTTTTACTTCTGTTATAACACATGGATCTCTATGGGCGGTCCTAATTACTGCATTACTTTGTTTTATCAAACTTCTTACTTTTGGGGTTTTAGTGACCTCCTGCAGTCTATTTCTCTCATTTATCTTAATATATCTATCCATGTCCATTAAATCAAGCAACTCTTCTCTTAGTTCGTTTTCTTCCAAAGTGAGGGCACAACCCTTGTTTTCTGTTTCCTGCAGGCATTCTACAGAAAGTTCAATAGCATCATCCTGTGGCACATTCTCTTCAATTTCATCCTGTGTCATCTGTTGCTCTGTCATGTGGAAAGTCACTTGCCTATCACTCCTAAACATTGGCTGCATCAGAGTTTCCTCATTTTCCTGTTCATTTCCTTGCTGTCTAGCTTTAAGTGAAGTACTGGTTTACTGTGGAAGGCTCCAAAATATCTTGATATGGCACCTGACAAATTGCTTCCTGTTTCAATGTTTTCCCTTTCATTTGAATATCCATTGCTTTATCCTGTTGTGGTGCTTTCTGCATTCGATTTTCTACGCTGAATCCTTCTCTTTGCAGCTGCTCCATAACCTCAACTTCTATTTCTTTGACTTTTCCATTATTAATCTATTTTTCTACTTTTCCTCTTAGTCTTCTTATTTTTTGTATTGTAAAATTTTCCATATCCAGATTCCTTTGCCTGTATTTCTCTTCAAATATCTTTGGTGCTGCTCTTTTTGTATTGATTAGTTTTGCTTTCTCCTTTGCATAACTATTACACCATATTAAATCTCTTTTCCTTTCCCATGTACATATTTCTTCTTCACATGTCTCCTGATCTTCTTGCTTTTCCTTATTCTGGGGACTCATTTCATCATGCTGTGATGCAGTCTGTGTTAGACCTTCTGCACTGAATCCTTCACTTCACAGGCACTCCATAACTTCAACTTCTATTTCTTTAACTTCTGCTTTACTAATCTTCTTTTCCACATTACAGATTTGTGATATTATTTTTTTATTGTGAAATTTTCCATATCTGGATATCTTTACCTGTATTTCTCTTCAAATATCTTTCTCTATATTAGTTAACTTGGCTTTCGCCTTTGCATAAATATGCACCATATCAAATTTCTCTTCTTTCCCATGTCCATATTTCTTTTTTATATTTTTCAAATATCTCTAGGTTTTGTTGTTTATATTTTTGCACTTCTTCAGATGCTTCTTTTTCCAAACAGATCAAAGTTTCTTGATCTATGTACTAAAGTAATGTCTTTTGGCTTTTCCCGGTTAGGGATCGCCACAGCGGAACTCCGGTTCGCTAATGATTGGCAGTGGATTTTTACGGTGCCGAGTTGCCAACCCAAAGCACAACCTTCATAGAAGGCACACCCATTCATGCTTGCACCTACTTGCATGTCTTTAATGCCACTCGACCCCAGGGAGGGCATGCAGACTCCACACAGAAGGCGCTCCAGACGAGAATCTAATATTTTTTTCAAAAATCTGTTGTATTAATGAACGCAAATTTTTATTTGAAGCTTCTGACAGTTTTTCCTGTGGAAGTATTTTTCTTTTCTCTAATTTCTCTCTTTATCATTTTGTATTTCTTGTCTTTTAGAAATTCTGGGCTTTTTACATAATAGTAACAATACATATTTTATTTCTTATCCTCAATAGTCCACTTTATCATCTTTATGGCTCTTCTTTGGCCAATTGATTTTTGTGATATTTGTGGACTAATGCTTCCTTCTACAACAGTGTGGCCATCTTCCCCTAGACCTGGTCAGGCCCCATTATTGAAATGTTTCCATATGTTGAGGATTCTACACTGTCGTTGTTTTCCAGTCCTGGCACCAGTGTGCCTACCATAATTGTACACTTTTTTGTCCTGTGCCTTGTGCACCCAGCTATCTTTTTTTTTGTTTGTTTTTGACTTACTTCTGTCCATGATATATGCTATATAAATACAGTCTATATATCAGTGCCACCTTGTTGAAATTTTGTGAACAACAGGGTCCACTTTGCTAAGGTACTCACCAAGACTTGAGGATGATTTCAGTTTCCGCACTACTACTATCCTATGCTTGCTGACTTTTCATCTCTCCACTCAGACCCCTAATAACTGCTATGATGGCTGTGTGATGATGTCTATGTCCCATTTAAAATTTGTTAGCACCTTTTGATTTTTTTTTTTTTGGCTCTCAGTATCGTTTATGAAATAAAAATAATATGTTTTATGGACAGGTTTGCATCACAAATGAATATCTCTTCTATTGAACCATCTTCCACTCTGTATAAAATTAAGTACTTCTCTTACTTTATTCAAATGTAATTTGGATGAAGAGATGGGTAACCACAAAATCACCATTTCTTGGCACCCCTGTCCTCATAGATATAGAGCCATGTAAATGTTCCAGCATACACTTGCTCGGTACATCTCTGTGTTATTCATGTGCACTCGTAAGATGAACATAATGGAAATTACCACTCTGTTGGGTATATGCAGTCCCTTGGAATTGTACTAGTATGTCCTCTGTGTCATGGCATACAGAAATGTGATTGAAAAAAGGCAAACTTTAAGGATCTGCAACAAATGTTTGATTTCCAGATGCTGAAAACCACAGTATCAAAGTCAGGAATTGAAACATCTTCTAGATCATGTAGGCTGCTACTCACACCCAGACATGAATATGAGTTCAGGCAAGCAGCCATGGGGAGGGAGCAAGAGAGGGAGTTTAGGTTAAAGAAGTAGGAAGGGAGGGTTGGGGTTAGGGAGTGGGAATGGAGTTTTAGCATTAGGGAGGGGATTTTAGGGTTAGGGAGTAGAAAGGAAATGTTATGGTGTGGGAGTGGGAGGGGGATTTTATGGTTGGGGATTGGAAGGGGAGCTTCAAGTTTATTGATCAGGAATGAAGTTTTAGAGTCAAGGAGCAATCAGGAATTTATATTTATGAAGGGAAGTGAATTTTTAGATTTAGGGAGCAAAGAATCTGATTGGGAACTCAGTATGAGTTTTAGGGTTAGAATTTAGACTACAGTAAGTCTGCAGTTTTACAGGGTTACATGTTGGGAGGACTGTATAGAAATGGAAGATCAAGTTAATGGGAGTTTGTGCATTGCTTTTTCAACTAAGTGGCAGTGAGCAAGTCTGTTGCAAGCCATTAGAACTGGATCTCCCATAGTAATCCCAAATGTTAATACCAACATCAGAGTTTGAAAGCAGGTAATTCACTTTTAAAACATTTTTACATTTCTTTTTCCCTCATATTCTCCCTCTCAATCCTGATAAAATGCATTAATTAGTGCCTGCCGCTGGGGACTCAGCGAGATGGCTTCTTGCATCAAATTGAACCATTCAGTCTGCAATACATCTACACTGTGGTGATTCATAGGTTTAGGTTCATAGGTTCATAGGTTCATACTAGGCTATCTGCCCTAGGGCATTTATAAGCCTAGCCAGAGTGTGTGTGGCTTTCACCACCCCTTAGGATGAGAATACTATACCCATTAGTTTGCTGTGCCTCTGTCCAGCAGTGACACATAGATGATTCCCGGGGTAAACCTACGATCTCCCATCCACTCGTCAAGATTTCTCTTGAACAGAGTCAGTGAGGGGCTCTGCCTCACATGGACTGGGATTCTGTTCCATAGTATTGGGAGTCTCTGGGTAATGAATCTGTCCCTCCAGCACGTCCTATTTATATCTGTGTTGAGGTTTAAGTCTCTTGCTCTCGTGGCTCTGGTGGATTTGGATTTTTTGAGGTGGAGCATGTCCATTAATTCCGGGTTGGACATGGCCTTGTATGTCAGGCACAGATCACCTCTGAGCAGACGGTATGCGACTGAATAGAGCTGGAGTTTCTTCAGTCGGGCAGCATATGACATATGTTTGAGCCCCTTTATCCTTTTGGTGAGGAACTTTTGGGGTCTTTCCAACTGCTGCAGGTGTCGGGTAAGGTACATTCCGAATGGGGCATTGTACTCAATCATTGGTCTGATAAGTGAAGAGTACAGGGGTGCAATGACCTCTCCTGATCTGGATGTGAATCCCTTCATTATCAGGTGGGCAATGTAGAAGGTCTTCCTAACCACTTTGGCAATGTGAGTGTCAAAAGAGAGGTTACTGTCAACTTGGGTCCCCAGGTCCCTGATAACTTCTTCCATGTTTAATGGATTACCACCTATGTGGTAATTAGGGGTTACCTTGTTTTTCCCAAAGGGTATGACTATACATGTTTTGACATTTAGCTTAAGGCCATGGCTCTGGCACCAGTTATCCATTTCTATGAGACCTCTCTGGAGAATGTCTGTGTCTGATGGAGTGTCAATTATGGTGCCCAGTTTGCAGTCATCTGCAAATTTTGTCAGCCACAATCCCCCTATGTTTGTCTGCACTTCAGAAAAATAAATGCCGAACAAGAGGGGGCCCAGGACTGAGCCCTGTGGGACACCACTCGTGACCAGCTTAGAGTCTGACATGGCACCAGCAACTCTAACCCTGTGGGTTCTGTCCTTGAGCCAGTTTGCAACCCATCTTGTGACATATGGGTTTACATCTAAGCTGGTGAGCTTTTCTATGATGCCCGAGTGGGGTATTGTGTTGAACGCTTTTGCAAGGTCAAGGTAGGCTGTGTGAACTGCCTTACCCTCATCAATGGCCTTAGTGACTGTTTCGAAAAAGTTGACCAAGTTCAAGAGGCAGGATCTGCCCTTGACAAAGCCAAATTGGGTAGGAACCAGTGTCTGTAGGTCCCCAATGTCTTTATTTATGAGTTCCATTATGATCCTCTCCATAGCTTTGCAGACAAGGCTCATCAAGCTTATGGGGCGGTAATTTCCAGGGTCCGTAGAAGCACCGCCTTTGTGGAGTGGGACCACAGTTGCCGTATGCCATTCTTTGGGTACATATCCTGTAGTAAGGCTAAGATTAAACAGCAGCCTTATGTGTGGGTTTAGTTCCTCATTGAGTTTGTGTAGCACACAGCTGGGGACACCGTCCGGTCCCATTGATGCTGTGTTTTTTGCTTTAGAGAGAGCAGCTCTCACCTGGGCATCTGAAATGTTTGGGAGGCTACACTCTGCTGGGATAGATATTTCTCCTTTGGCGGGGGGGGAGAAATTTGCACTGAACCTGTCTGCCAGTATGTTGGCAATGTCTGTGGGTTCAGTGATTTTTGTATCATTTTTGACTAATTCTGAGCATATCTGGGAGTTTCCACCCAGGTTTCTAACATAGCTAAAGAAGGCCTTATGATTGTCTTTTGTGTCTTTAGCGATTTTTCTCTCAAAGTTGGCCTTGGATGATTTTATGAGTGATCGTAGTTTTTTGCTAGTATTGATCAGAGATGCCTTCCCTTTTAGGGATTTTGCTCTGTCATGTAGTAGCTTTCTCCTCTTGTTGTAGAGTTTGTTTATGGCTGGGGTCCACCAGACCGGGCACCTGCCTTTGGTGGAAAGGGTCTTGATTTTATTAGGTATTGCTTGATCCATACATTCCTGGAGGTGCTCGTAGAAGGCATTTGTAAGGGTTTCAGCAGCGTGGTTGTGGTTTCCACTGGTTCGGGGGCCTTGAAAGGATACCACTCCAGTCTTAAGAAGTGCGAAGTTTGCTTTTGAGATTTTTTGCTGGGGGTGGGGGCATGATGTGGATCTCCAGTGAGATTAATTTATGGTCTGATCTCACCAATGAGGGATATACTTCCGGTGTGGAGCATTTTGTCCCCATGTTTGTGATGATCAGGCCTAGTATATTTTCACCTCTTGTGGGAATGGTGACTAGTTGTTCCATAGCATTTGAGTTTATGAACTCCAGGAACCTTTGGGCTAGGGTGTTGGGGCTTGAGTAATGTTCCCAGTCTATGTTTGGGTAGTTGAAGTATAGCTGGAAATAGGGGATCCAGCCTCTTCAAAGCAACTCACACCCACTGCAGAATCTCTTTTGACCTCTACTACCTACTGCCCTCCACCTGCATGCTAATTTCCCTTTGGTGTGGAATTGAACATGGCAGCTGAGTTCTGCTTTGTTCACTCTCCATGGAGTGAAACATCTACTGCTCTCCCTGGGTGCCACCCAAGTCGTATGCTGCAGCCATTTTTCTTACCACAGAATGGGTCAGTGAGCAATGGCTGTTGACTCGCATGCTCCCATGCAAGCTCCTATAGGAGTTTAGGCTACTATGCCTACTCCAGTAACCTAAAACATGGGACTTTATCCAATATGCCATAGAGCTAGCTACTTTGGCTAGTTATAGTTCTTGTTCTTTTTTAGAAAAGGCTTAAATCATCAAACTAGTAGAGGCTTCCTTCACTGCAAGAAGTTGGCAAAAAACATAATATAGCCATTTTTAAGTCTACATTACTTATTTACTTGTGTTATTTAGTTAGTTCATTAATTTTATTTTAAACTTTATTAATCCCATACAATATATATTGCATGCATGTGCAAGCCTCATGTACAGGCACCATGTCTAATCAACGGTTGGCTGCTTTATTTTCTGTCCAATACCTGTCCCTCCGTTTCCATTTGGGTTCACTCTCTCGTTTCTCTTTTTATGATTTTCACTCTTGTAATAAGTCTAATTTATGTATTTATTTATTGATATTTGATTACCAAATTCCAACTGGGAGGGCTCCATTTTCAGCAGAGACCCAGGGAGAAAACTCCAAAGTATTACAAAAACATTTTAAGAACAATAATCTTACAAGCTTCAAAAATGATATAAAGCATCTACATTTTAAATAAATATACCAAATCAGACATAATGCATTGACATTATTTAAAAATAGATCCGACTTATATGACAATACTTACATTTTATAGAGAAATTAAAGCTAATTTAGTATAATATGAACAGAAATTGCAATGTGAAGTGAGAGAAAAAAATAGGGTTATGGCATATTTAGACAGAGTCGAGGAGAGAGACTGAATGAAATTAGGAATTGAGTGATGAAGGGTGAGTAAGGAGGTGTGAGGTATGAATAGGTACTAGTTCATATTTAGGGATATAGTTTACCCAAGAGTTGGCAAGAACAGAACCAGATTTTGGCTGTGAAGTAATTCAGAATGGCTTTAAAGAGCTGATGGGTGGGTATTGTCCTGATGGATATAAGTAAAGAGTTCCAGGCTTTATCAACATGGTATGAGTACAGGCCAATGCAAGCTGATTTATTAGGCTTGTGGGCAGACAGAAGTTTTTATTCATTGGATGGTAACAACTGAGTGGGGACATAGTTGTTTAGAATGGTATTTAGTGTCAGACATGCAGATGGATGCTAAATAATTTTATAGCTGCTATGAAGCTATTTATATGTTAGTTGATGGGGTAGTTATATTGCTTTTTCATTTCCCATCCTTTTCTTTCATCATTTGAGCCAGTTTTTGTCATCTTCCCCCCATGTATTGGAATCACGTCTAATTCATACTCCTGTATAGTTTTTGACCCCCTCCCAGTTTTGAGTGTTGGTGACTGATTTTGTTTCAGTACTCAGCTGTCTGATAATGTTCATTTCTCTTTCTAACCAGATGCTGTCCTTTTTCTTTATGTCCCACATACAATTGCCAAGTAAGCTCTGATTCATTTGAAATGTGTATCTGCAAATCTTCTGCACTTGCTTACAGGATTTTTGTGTCCCAGAATACATATGTGATTCCTATATTTTCCTCCAGACACCTTCAGCATCTATTATCCTCTTTTCTGCCTTCTTTTAAAATGTTGTGGGGATTAGATGTTATCTATAAAGTGTTCTCAGACTTTGATCTCCACATCATGTACTTTCTGCATGTGCTTCACAGCCTGAACTGTCTTTTATCATTAATCAGAGACTCCATTCCATCCTTCCTCTCTTCCCAATTCATTATTCTTCTCTTTTTTCTGACCTTGTCCTTTCTTTCCCTTAATGGTTCATAAATCTGTTTGCTCATTTCCATCCCTAACCACTTCCATTTTTTCCAGGGTCCTCTCGTTTTTTGCCCTCCTCCTGCCCATTTCTTTCTCCTGTTCCCTCTCTGTAGTCTTTTTTCAGGTCTTCCTCAGTGCCAAGTAGTTCCACCATTTGGGCTTCAGATATTCCGTATTTCTGTATTAAATCCTCTGCTGTTTTAAATCTTTCTGAACAATGATTTTCTCTTAATACTGAATCTTACTGGAGATATT
>NC_056735.1:797346869-797436360 GCF_019279795.1 Protopterus annectens
ATCCTTCAGAAAAGAAACCAGATCGACTCCAGAAGATGAGAGGTGGGTTTGATGTTCGAGATTAAGCAATTTTAAGCAGTATATAACAGCATATTATAAATACTAAAAAGTTGTACAGTATTTCACAGTCTTTATTGTCATCATAAAACCAAAAAAATCTCCATGAAAGAGGAAGAAAAAAAAAGCTAGGAATCAATACATTTTAGCGCTTTCTTTCTCTCACTTTAATTCAAGAACTTCATCAGAAATACAAAATATCAATGAAACACTGTTTAAATATACAAAGTAACCAATCTAAAATATAAAAATGGTAACATCACTTCCTATTTATTCGACTTTAAAATACATTTGATGTTGAGGCTGTCATTCAGCCCAGGACGTTTATCAGCCCCATGCAAAATCTGTCATCTAAGTTCTTTAGTTTGTAAGCAGGTATTAATATCACCAATGAAAGAAGGCACTTTCTCTAAAATGAAAAATCTAAATTCAACAAACTTAATACAATTGATGCTATTTTTGGCCACTGTGTTGTTGCAGTCTTTGTTCCTAATTGCCTGATAGTGTTCTTTAATGTGATCACTTAAATGTCTATAGGTCTTACCTTCATAATAGGCATTACATGAGGAACAGAGAATAAGGTAAACTACTTGAGTGGAAGCACAGTTAAAAAAAAAATTTAATTTTAACAGTAAACCCTGTATCTTCTTGTATAAGTGTTCTACACACTTTAATATACTTGCAGCAACAACAATGATCACAGCAAAACATCCCAACTGAATGACATCTGATTTCAACAGAAAAACCTACTATTAAAATTAAAGATTTTTTTTTTAATTGTGCTTCCACTCAGGTAGTTTACCTTAGTCTCTGTTCCTCATGTGATGGTTTTTAATGCCAGGAGCATTAATAACACATTTTTTAATGTAACATTTGCTATGTTCCCACAAGATCGTTGTTGTTACTGTTTGTGAAACATGGTTAAAGTACAAGAACTGCAAAAAGAATATTATGCTGTTGGTAGTGTTGAAGAAATGTCAGGAATAAGTCCAACTTTTTCTTCTACATGGTTCCAGAATGTCACACAAGATATATATATATATATATATATATATATATATATATATATATATATATATATATATAGTTTATTGGCTGTTTGGGCAGTTTTTTCCATCTCTTTCAACTTTCAAGTTTAAAAGCCTGCATTTGCGCTTGTTTCCCACCTTTCTTGTAACTAGTCTAGACCAGATACAGATTTACTGTATCTAAGACTGTTTGTAAGCTTCGGAGCCCCCACAAGCCTTTCTGTGTTTTTGGGCAATCAACAAAGCAGATTTCTTTTTAAACAAGCTTGGTCTTCAATATCAGTTGCCATTGCTTATTGTTCTTTATTTCCATGTATTCATTTATTTAATTACTTATGTACTTACTTTGACTTAGTGAACCAAATAAGGTGTTGACCCATGTCAGACACATTTCAGATACAACCTAGGTGCATTGTAGAAATAATTATGCATATGGAAAACATTAACTACTGTTGTGGTTGTAAACAGAACTGGTTTAATTATGTATACATAGATCATCAGGACTTAACTTAGAGGTAGCCAGGTTTGGCAGATATAGTTTATTAAAACAGAATGAGTGCTATGCATTCCTGGTTGAGAAGAGAGAAGACAGAATTTTGCCTTTTAGGGCTGGAGTCTTGACAAAGTGATGCTATGCATTTATTGGCTGCATGCAGTGGGTAGCAAAGAGTGTGAAGCAACATCCTTTGGATTGGTGTGTTAGCTGCTAAACTAGCTATGCCTGAAATTATTTATAACCAATAGCATCTCCAAGGGAAGGTGGAAGTGGGTCTGAAACTAAATGGCCTTGGAAAGAAAATAAATGGTTGCCATTATGGATGATGTCGTGGGGATCTTTTTAAGATTGTGCCTGCATTACACTGAGGATTGTGATTGCAACTGTATAAAACTGGTGTTAGTTTGTTGGCCAGGTAAGGACAAACTCCAAATTTTAGGAGTTTAAACAGTAAATAGGCTTACAGCACAGCTTCCCTTTCTTTAACTGACAAGCAGTTCACTTTTTGAAGGGATCTAATTTAGAATAACAACTTTCTGAAATGTCAGACTGTATATGCTTGAACCCACATGATCAAGGTTACGGAATGTTGAAAACTATAAAAATACAAAAAAAAGGTATTTTTACAGGGGGTGGCAATCCCCCACCACCACCTCCACACCCCCTGCTAATTATATATATTAAGTCCAATGTTGCACTACTATGTGAAGATAAGAAATTTCCCAAATCCCACTATGCCAAGTTCTCAGTGCAAACAATTCAGTGTTTTGGAAAGTTGATCATATGGCCTCAAGCATATGGAGTTTGATGTTCTGAAGTATCAATAATCTAAAAGGGACCATTTTGAAGTGCAATCCATTAATGTTCTCATTAAGTATAGGTTAAGGAAACTACACATTTGGCTTGATGCTGCTTGTTTTTTTTTTTTTTTTTTTTTGCTGCACTGATGCATATTTGGGAGGTTGTATTACAGCTCAGATGGTTACTGTCTCTAATCCTCAACTGAGTCTGATTGGTCCAACCAACTACCTAGATATGTGAAGTGAATAGTGGTATCAGAGTTGTTTCTTGGTGGGACTGTGATAGATCCAAACACACAGCAACATGAAATATCCAAAAAATACACTCAGGAGGCAGTCACTGGAAACAAGCTCCAACTTTTAATGGTGCTTCTGGTACCCCGGCATTCCTTAAAGGCTGTTTGCCTTTGCACCATTAAAAGTTATAGATTGTTTACAGTGACTGCCTCCTGAGTGAATTTTTTGGTTCTATGATAGACAAGCAAGAAAGGATTTGTCTGTGGTGAACTTTACTTCAAAAGTTAAATGCATACGTTTCTGCGAGATTCATTATTGTCATTTTATTTTGTAACCGACGTCCTGGATGACTGGCATTCTGCTCAAGATGTTCATTAATTGATTTGTGGGATGGTACTGATTTGTGCATTACCATGTTGTCTGCATATACAATAAATTAGAAATTAGGAAACTTGGAGGGAAAGCATTTCATTAAAAAGAATAGCAGAGGCATGAATACATATATTTTTATAACTTCCAGATTTAATGGATCTCAGTTTGCTGATTTTGACTGCTCTCCAGTTAGCTTGTGGAGCAGATGTAAAGACCTGGAAAAAAACAAAAGATTTGTTCATCTTTCAAAAGGAGTTAATGGTTTATCAGATTAATCTTCATTTTATTCAGATGAATAAATGTTGGTGTTGTTAGGATGTCCTCATCTCTAGTTTGGGCAGCTTAGCTGCCAAAGTGCACAATGTCATTATCATACTCATCCCCAGCACAGACACACACACATACACACACACACACACACACACACACACACACACACACACACACACACACACACACACACACACACACACACACACACACACACACACACACACACACACACACACACACACACACACACACACACACACACACATACACACACACACACACACACACACACACACACACACACACACACACACACACACACACACACACACACACTCACATGCACGCACACACACGCACACACACACACACACACACACACACACACACACACACACACACACACACACACACACACACACACACACACACACACATATACACATTTACCCACTTGTGCTGGTATCTAGAAAGTATGCAATAAATTTGTCTATATTCATTGGTGTCACAATAGTCTATTATACTAGCTTTTTGTTAAAATGGGATTAAGGCAGAAGGGTTGATAATAGGTAATGTAGTTAAGGTAAGATTTTTGGAGATGGCAGATTAGTGTGAGTTGCCATAATCCAGGTTAAGAATTCCAAATGATAATTAAGTTATAAAGGTGAAGAAATGATGTTTTAATGTGATATTTACAGTGTTTGATGAATAGATGTCAAAGACAATCTACTCCAGGAGAATCCCTGTTCAGGAGTTGATGTATTACTTAATCTCCTTTTAATGTTGGATATGCTTAACATGAAAGAAGGCAAACAGGGATGGGTGAATATGTATGTTGGAGCTCTGGACAACAATAAGATAGCGGAGTATAAGTAAGAAGGGTCCCTATTAATTATTTGAACATTTTAAAGTTTGAATGTCATATGGTAGACACCATATGATCCACTTTAAAAAGTTTGAAGATGAAAAGCAACGGCTCCGTACAGCATAGAATGGGAAAATTTCCCTTTGTGATCTCTGAGTTGGAATATTTAAGTATGGGGGTGTAGGGTGCAGGGGGGCTTGCCTCCCTGCTCAGAGCATTGAGGTATGTTTTTTTTTAATTTTGTATTATATTTTTAATGTTTCAAACTTCACTCATATGTTGTCAAACATATGAGGATCAAAGTTTTGAAACTTTGAATATATAATATAGATCCAGTAAGAAAGCTTGATTCTTTTAAAAACTGTTCTTCATGTATAGGTCTGTTTGAAACTAGCAGGGAGTTGAAATTAAGGGTAGAATGTTATGGAGTTACGCTTCTGAATATATTGATTTCTAGAAGTATTTTGGTTTACAGAATGGTGAGGGCTTCTTTTCTCGTAACAAGTACCTTTATTTTAACTGATGGCTCTTTTCTTTGCTGACTATGCTAAAAACAATATTTCTTTATTTTTTGGTAGAATAAAGCCAACCAGATGTTCCATGCCTCTTTTCTAATATCAACTAGTACGTTTAGATCTGTGATCAACAAACAGAATTTTACACTTGCATAATCTTGACATTACAAAGTAAAATATGTTGCCAAGATATGTTGATTAAGTTATCTTTTGACATTGTATCTTTGGATAAATATACTGGGGACCAGTCAATGGAACTAAAGGTTGAGAGGAAGCCCTTTCTTGCTTTTCTGTGAATTAATTTAAATGAAGGATATGAGGGAAAGCACATAATTAAAGGAATAAACCTGAGAAAGCACCTTTGTCAAAGGAGGTGTACTGTTGTAGACCGTGTGTTGTCTTCGTTGTGGTAATGAGCTCTTAGAGAGAGAGTGTTGTTAGAGATGAGACTTGGTCCACTGAGTTCATTTATCAGATAGTAATGGCAGAGATTGTTTGTGGGATCACGTCAGTTTAAACAACAGCAACCAGCAGTTCAAATCACCAAACAACAGCAACCAGCACTTTGTGTACCTCCACTGACTTTTGTGTTCCATCACATCAGTTTAACAATGAAGGTCTTCAAAAATATTATTATAGTCTTGTTCCTGGGTATCTGTCCAAGCATTTCTTGTAGAAGTCATAATGTGCTTCTTTTTTAGGAGGGAGAAGAAAAAAGGCAGCCTAATGCAGGGGTGTTTTAGCAAACCTACTGCAAATTAGGTCGGCAAGCACTCAGTTCTGGCTGTATTTATCTAAGTATGGGGGACTCTGCTATGAAATTCGCTTGCTTTTATTTATTTCTTTTATATGTATTTGTTTTCTAGAGTAGACCACTAATCTCCGTGGACGTTTTCTGACTCAGTCCAGGAGCAATATCTGGTTAAGTGACTTACTCAGAGTCAAACAGTTAGGTTACGGAGTCTGGGGGACTCAAACCTTGCACTACTGCACCATAGGAAAAACCTTGTTAATAGCTCCTTACTTCTCAAAGTCAACTGCCACACTACAACTATGATGTTAGGTTTGAATAGCTGGGATATTTAGCTACATATATGTTTTACCAATGTCATGATTTAAGCAAACCATGGAAATAAATGTTGTAAATTTGGAGACTAATATTTAATCCCAGATTGTGTGAAGGTTTCAAGGTTTGGTTTGTATGTTCAGTTATCTGTAAGCTAGATCTAGATCACTGAATACTGTTCCTACTTGATGTAGGCAAGATTTTGGGAGAAGTGCTATTAGTAAGAGGAGTGTTAGTAATTGATGTATAGCGTGGTCTGGACTTGTGTTCAACAGCACTGCATTTCTGTCCCATCACACCCACTCTTGTGACTAGCAGCCAGCTCATCTAGCAACCTTGTGAACAGCTATCATCATCCAGAATGTTTACTAGGCCAAGAGGGGGAAAGGGAAGTAGACTGTCAGGCCTTTCATCTCTATCTCACACACATGAACACAACCACACCTACAGACAATTTATAAGTCAGTGATCTGGCTACCACATGTCTTTGGACTCTATGTGAAGTAGGATATGTCGACTGCACTGAAAATAAAAAGTAGAGCCAACAATCAAACCTTAGAACGACTTCTTGTGTAATGATAATACCACTCACTCCTATTCATTACAAATAAAACAATATATAGACCATTTTTGTTGAACTTTTTTTTCTTGAAATAAAAGACTATTCTCTAAGAGGGTGACAGGTTTATTCTGTTAAGGTATATCCAGACGGAGGCATATTTGATATATAATTCTATAATTTACATGAAGCAGTAAGCAACTTTTGTTTGCATAGGAGTAAATGGCTTAATTGTCTCAAAAAAGGAATTTGCAGAAATATTGTTAAGGAATTTATTAGCTGTAATTAATCAGTTGAGAAAAATCTGTTATGCAATATCAATGATCCTAATAATTTATCTGCAGCTTTTTTAATATCTGAGTCCTGCACCTGTCACAGATCCATATCTGAAAGGTGGTCCCAGAGACTGAGGGTCAAGGAAAGGAGGGGAGATTCATCAGCTCCAGCAAAACAGAACACTTTGTGTGAACCACAGGAATTAAAGCAGCCCTTACTAGTTGCACAATACGATTAACAAAGTGCCAGACATTTGAACGTGTCTCAAATCAGAGCATAACCAAACAAACAATTTTAATCACTGCTTAGTCTTCCACAGGGAACAGTTGATTAAGGATACAGACAATACGAACTTTGTGTCATAAAGTAACAGTATCCACAAACATCCCTACCTGGCCTTCTCACTGATATTGATAAGATGTCAGCAGCTGGCAGTTGTGAAGGCCATTCATCTGATATCACTGTATGTGTGAGTGTGTGTGTTTTGGGAAAGGTAATTTTTTAACTATCTGGCTATTGATTGTGTTTACATTGTTTGTGATTACCTTACTTAGGGCCCTTCTTTACCTTGATTTCAAAATACTGTTCATGTTGAGCTGATCATCGAACACCTGGCTATATCCTGTGTGTGGGCCCAGAGTGCATATTACTATAGTGGGGTGACTGAGATGCTGTCTGACTGGGACACTTAGTATCTAGGTATCACATGACTCTTTTACAGATGAAGTGAGGCACATACATCAGGATTATACAAAGTGCTGAAAGTCCCACTGTAGTACAAGGTAAATGTCATTGATATAACATTTAAGTTCAGAGGAATCCACTTACTAGGTTGGCATTAGTGATTTTTATAGTGAATCAAGTTTAGATTCATGAATAATAATCTACACATTCATGAAATGCAAACAAATATAAATATGCGAAAAATAAATGTGAGGAAAAGTAATCACTTCTGTTAGGACTAGAACCCCAAGCCTTTGGAATACCATGTTTGCATCAATGAAACAGGTAAGACTTTCATGTCTCCAAGCATATTATTCCTGATTAATAATGTACAGGTAAGATGATATAGAAAATAAATATTATTCATTCATAATATTGTGGAGTGAACATTTTGAGACATATATGCCTCCAGATACAAAAAAATACTTATAGTTTTGATGCTTATTTACTGGATTTTGTAAACCATTAAGATACACTAGCATAAACATAGGGATTTTTTTAAATAACATTGGAAATCAAACTGATTATAAGCAGCATAAGTTACCAAAAGAAAATGCATGCTAAACAGAAAAACTAAGGCCCTGCAAAATTTGACTTTAATTTAAGTATGCGAAGCTCAGCTCAGTGTGAGATGTTTCATCTATTGCTGATGGGTGAAAATAACTTGCAACACCATGTTTATAACTGCTATAACTCCTCTCAAAGTTAATGAGGGTTAAAGTATCTGTTTCTTGAAGGTTATATTTTTTGTTAACATTGTTAGTCTAGATAGCAGTACTGTATCAAAGAATCTCACTATTTAATGTAATTTTTTGAACAACAGTTTCACACGGTTTTGTAAAGAATGTCATAACTGTAAATTCTGTTATGTGATAATGAATACAAAAGTTGCAGCCACTGTATTGCTTCTTTTGATCTTAAGAAACAGGAATCTAATTGCTAAAGGGTATTTTCTCAATTAGTGTATGCTATTTGTTGAGAAAAGTTTTGTAACTTAGCTAACAATTTGTAAAATAACAGAAAAAGTGTAAGTTGAAAGAATTATGTACAAAATATATATAAAAAACAAAATACAGAATACATTACCCAGAATCTGCAAACTATCTTAAAACATTAACAGGACTGACTAAAACAGGTGCTCTGATTTTTGTGAAAAATGGGGACACTCAAAATGTATAGAGTAGCTTACAATGTACTGCATCTTAAAAAATGTAAACTGAATGTAAGACCAAGGAGGTCGTAACTCTGCTGTTCTCAGCCCTTATCAGACTACTAATTGAGTAGAATGTTCACTTCTGTATGTACCTCTCTAGACACCTGCAGCTACTGTAGAGACCACAGAGGTTTCTAACAAAAAGAATCCAGGGCCTCCAAAACATGACCTACACAGAAAGACTGAAAGCTGTGTCACTGTACTCTGTATCATACAGGCTGCTGACAAGTTACCCGTGCCTGGCCTACAGAACAGGCTCTGGCTCTACCCTAACAGAAATGCTGCACATCTGTCACTCACTTCACTGATCTCAACCTAACCTGTGACATTAACAGGACATGTGGGAGAGACAGATATAGCTCCCAGAGATTGCTGCTACTCTAGAATAAATCCCCACTTCATGTGAAGTAGAGCTCCTCAATTACCCAATTTAAGCAAAACATGGACAACTGGATGGGTAACTGTAAAATCACTTTGGGGTAGAACCTATATCCCTCATGGGCAGGGTCAGTCAGTGCTGATCATAGAATTCATCTGGTAAAAATTATCATCTAACTACGGGCCAAGTTTGGGAACATGTGTTTTTTTACATGACTAGGCTTGTAAAGGGCCTATGGCCTTTAGCCTAGTAACCTCCTATGAGACTAAGAACCAGTAAACTTAGGTAAGGGTTGAGTAGCATATCTATAATATGTAGAAGCTGAAAATTAAGTTCCAAGGACTGCAAATAGTGCCCAGCAATTTGTGCCAAGGACCTCCTTTAAACAGTATTCTTTTTGATCCCTATGGCACTGACCATTTTTCATGTGCCACTATTTCTATGAGATCTAAAACTTTTAAAACTACAGCCACCCTGCTACAGGCCCCATGAAGTGCTCAGTGTCTCTCCAGTGAAATCCCTCGGCAAATTGCCCCCCAACTGAAAGGCCTACAACACCAGAAGGTCACCTTACTCCTGAAGACCCTAGACAGGAACTTTAATTTCTCTTACCCCCTCACTCTGAAAAGCTAACAAGGTGAAATCCCCTCTGTAAATTGGTCCACATCTGAAAGGCCTACAACATCAGAAGGACACCTTACTTCTGAAGACCATAAACAGGAATTTTAATTTCTCCTACCCCCTCACTCTAAAAAGCTAACAAAGTTATTATATAGATACTGATCCGAAGGATATTGCCAATATCCTGGCAGATCGATTCAGTGCCAATTTCACCCCCCTCTCACCCCCTAAATGGCCCATCTCAATACCGGATGATTGCCAAATTCCAATAATAATGGCCACACAGGTACAAAACGCACTCTCTAAAGCCAAGAATACAGCATCCATGGGACCAGATGACATACCGGGCTGTGTACTATATGAACTACAATATGAACTGGCACCTCACCTAAGTGTCATGTTTTATCATAGCCTCACCTCAGGTTTCGTGCCACTGAGTGGTGCAGAGCTACAGTTATCCCAATCCACAAGGGGGGATCCACCTTGAATCCCGGAAAGTACCGTCCCATCAGTCTGACAGGCCTTATCTGCAAGGCAATGGAGTGTATTATCATGGAACTTATAAACAAAGACATTGGCAACCTTCAAACACTGGACCCCACCCAGTTTGGGTTTCTGAAGGGCCGATCTTGTCTCCTGAACCTGATTGACTTCTTTGAATCAGTCTCCAGGGCCATGGACAAGGGTAAGGTGGTCCACACAGCCTATCTAGACCTTGCCAAGGCCATTGACACTATCCCCCACTCTGGAATCATAGATAAACTTACTAAGTTGGGCATTAATCCCTATGTCATCCAATGGGTTGCTAAATGGCTTACTGATAGAACCCACACTATAAAAGTAGCCGACTCCAAATCCAGCTCCAGACAAGTGACAAGTGGAGTACCTCAGGGTTCAGTCCTGGGGCCGCTCTTGTTTGGCATCTACTTCTCTGAAGTACAGGTCAACACTAAGGGACTCTGGCTAACAAAGTTTGCAGATGACTGCAAAATGGGAGCCATTATTGAATCCCCAAATGATGTGGATACTCTACAAAAGGGCCTTACAGAAACAGATGCTTGGTGCCAGAGCCATGGGCTCAAGCTCAATGCCAAGAAATGTATTGTTATCCCGTTTGGCAAAAAACATGTATCCATGAATTACCATATAGGTGGCAGTACACTAAACACAGAAAGTGTGAAAAGAGGCTTAGGGACACAGGTGGACAGTGGTCTCACCTTTGATAACCACATCGCCACAACAGTCAGGAAATTCTTCTATGTGGCACACCTCATCACGAAGGGCTTTTCATCCAGACAAAAGGAGGTAATTGTCCCACTGTGCTCATCCCTCATTAGACCCATTATAGAATACAACGCCCCATTTGGTATGTACCTCTCAAGACATCTGCAACAACTAGAAAGGCCTCAGAAATACCTCACTAAAAGAATCACAGGCCTAAAGCAGATGCCCTACGCTGACCGCCTTAAAAATCTCCAGCTATACTTTGTCACATATCGTCTACTCAGAGGCAATCTCTGCTTAACATACAAGGCCATGTCAAACCCAGAGCTGTTGGACATGCTACACTTAAAGAAATCCCAATCCCTCAGAGCTACACGCTCCAGGCATCTAAACCTTGTCATCACAATAAACAAAACATGCTGGAGGGATAGGTTCCTGACACAGAGACTCCCCAGACTCTGGAATAGATTGCCCATACATGTCAAACAGAGTGCCTCTTTGGACCTCTTCAAGAGGAACCTTGACGATTGGATAGGAGAAAGGAAATTCACTCCAGGGATCACGTCACTTGCCCTGCTAGACAGGGGTCCAGGAAAGTAAATAATGTGAGAAGAAATAGCCAGGGAATTATTATGGCTAGGCTTGTATAGGCCCTAGGGCTGATAGCATAGTACCAACCTATGAACCTATGAACCTATAGGTTCATAAGTTGACACTAGGCTATCTGCCCTAGGGCATTTATAAGCCTAACCAAATTGTGTTTGGCTTTCGCCATCCTTTTAGATTTGTAGACTATGCCTTTGAATAGTAGGTCACAGAATATAGCCCCTTTATGGTTAGTTTATTGCACTTCTGTCTAGCAGGGGCCCAGAAGAGATCCTGAGGGTATACTTACGATCTCCCATCCACTCATCAAGATTTCTCTTGAAGAGGGTCTGTGATGGGCTCTGCCTAACCTGGACTGGGATTTTCTTCCAGAGTGAAGGGAGTCTCAGGGATATGAATCTGTCCCTCCAGCATGTCCTATTTATTTGTGTGCTGAGGTTTAAGTCTATGGAGTGTGTAGCTCTAAGGGATTTGGAATTCTTGAGGTGGAGCATGTCCATTAATTCTGGGGTGGACATGGTTTTATTTGTCAGGCACAGATTGCTTCTGAGTAGACGGTAAGCAACTGAGTAAAGCTGGAGTTTCTTTAGCCTAACTGCATAGGGCATCTGTTTGAGTCCCTTGATCTGCTTGGTGAGGTACTTTTGGGGTCTTTCCAGTTGCTGCAGGTGTCGGGTAAGGTACATCCCAAATGGGGCATTGTATTCAATTATGGGCCTGATGAGTGATGAATAGAGTGGCACAAAGACCTCTCTTGATCTAGATGTGAAACCTTTCGTGATGAGGTGGGCTATATAGAAGATCTTTCTAACTACTTTGGCAATGTGATTGTCAAAGGAGAGATTACTATCTACTTGCGTCCCCAAATCCCTAATTACTTCCTTTGTACTTAATGGATTACCACCTATGTGGTAGTCTGTGGGCACTTTGTTTATCCCAATGGGTATGACTATGCATTTTTTAGCATTTAGCTTCAGGCCATGGCTTTGGCACCAGTTATCTGTCTCTGTGAAACCCTTTTGGAGGATGCTTGTGTCAGCCGGAGTGTCTATTATGGCACCCAGTTTGCAGTCATCTGCAAACTTGGTCAGCCATAGTCCTCCCATGTTTGCCTGTACCTCAGAGAAATAAATACCAAACAAGAGAGGTCCCAGGACTGAATCTTGTGGGACACCACTTGTGACTGTTTTAGAGTCTGACAAGGCACCTGCAATTCTGACCATGTGGGTTCTATCCCTGAGCCAGTTCGCAACCCATCTTGTGACACAGGGGTTGATATTTAAGCTAGTGAGCTTATTTATGATTCCTGAGTGGGGTATTGTGTCGAAGGCTTTTGCGAGGTCCAGGTAGGCTGTGTGGACTACCTTACCTTTGTCTATGGCCCTGGTAACTGTTTCAAAGAAGTCGACCAGGTTCAAGAGGCAGGATCTACCTGCAACAAAGCCGAATTGGGTAAGCTCCATAGCTTTGCAGACAAGGCTAGTCAGCCTTATAGGGCAATAGTTTCCGGGGTCTGTTGTGGCACCTCCCTTGTGGAGCGGGACTACCATTGCTGTACGCCATTCCTTGGGTACATATCCTGTGTTAAGGCTGAGCTTGAACATCGACTTAATGTGAGGGTTAAGTTCGTCTTGTAGCTCATGTAAGACGCAGCCCAGGACACCGTCTGGTCCCATTGATGTTGTGTTTTTTGCTTTGGAGACGGCAGCTCTCACCTGTTCATCTGTGATGTCTGGGAGGCTACACTCAGTTGGGATGGAGATTTTCTCTTTTTGGGGGGGGGGATTTGCACTGAACCTGTCTGCCAGGATGCTGGTAATGTCTGTGGGTTCAGTGTATTTTTTGTCATTTTGCACTAACTCTGCGCATATCTTGGTGTTGCCGCCCAGGGTCCTGACATAACTAAAGAAGGCCTTGTGATTGTTCTTAGTATCTTGGGCAATTTTTCTTTTGAAGCTGGCCTTAGATGTTTTTATGAGGGATCGTAGCTTCTTGCTAGTACTGATCAGAGATGCCTTCCCTTTATGGGATTTTGCTCTGTCATGTAGTAGCTTCCTGCTTTTATTGTATAGCTTATTTATGGTCGGGATCCACCAGACAGGTCTCCTGCTTTTGGAGGAGTGAGTATTGGTTTTATCTGGGATAGCATGATCCATACATTCCTGTAGATGTCCATAGAATACATTTGTGAAGGATTCTGCGGTTTGAACAGTGTTTTCCACTGGCTTATGGGGCTTTGAAAGATAACACCTTGGTTTTGAGAAGTGTGAAGTTTGCTTTTGAGAAGTTCTTCACCATGGTTACCTTGGCTGGGGGTGGAGACAGGATATGGATGTCCAGTGAGATTAATTTGTGGTCTGACCTTACCAGTGAGGGGTATACCTCTGGTGTGGAACATAGAGTCCCTATGTTTGTGATGACCAGGTCCAATATGTTTTCCCCTCTTGTGGGGGTGATTACCAGTTGTTACATAGCATTTCAGTTTATAAATTCTAGGAACCATTAGGTGAGGGTGTGTGGGCTTGAGTAGTTTACCCAGTCAATGTTTGGGTAGTTGAAGTCACCCAATATAATGGTGTTTGGAGAGACCTTCATGTTCTCCAGTGTTCTGAGGAAGGCCGAGTGGGGTTCCTGCGTTTGGGAGGGTGGTCTGTAGCAGGCTATAAACTGAAAAGCAGTTGTTCCCACTGTTAGCTTCACATGGATGGTTTCCGTTGCTTCATGCAGTGCTACTAACCTGGAGGTGTGGGTATTTTTGATGTATATGGATACTCCCCCTCCTTTTGTGGTCCGGTCCGAGTTTTGTGGCCAAAAAGCATAGTATAAAGTATAACCTGGTAGTGCTGGAGTGCTTTCTGGAGCCTTGAACCAGGTTTCTGTTACTGCACAGACATCAATGTTCTCCATACTGAGGAGAGTCTCGAGTGTGTGCATTTTGAGGGTTTAGACTTCTGGCGTTGCACAGCATTACCCTTAGTTTCTTTTTTCTTGTAGTGTCTATGGAGCTGGGTTTGTCTTTTGAGCCTTGCCTAAAAAAGGCACTATGGGAGTGGCAAGAGCTTTAGCCAGTATTCGAAAGCCCAGGGGCGACAGGTGCAAGCCATCCCTAGCGAAGCAATGTGGCCTGTCGAGCATGTCATCCCAGGCTGACAGACACTGGATCTCCTTTGAATGACACCAATAGTTTAGCCAATTGTTAAAACTTATCATTTTGTCTTTATACTGTGGCATCAATTTTGGTGAGGGTAAGATGCTACTCAAGGTCAGGGTCATACCAGCCTGGGCTACAGGATCAGAAAACTCCTCTATGTCACTTTTCATGTAGTCCAGGAAGATACATCTCAGGTCCTTCACACCAGCATGGACAATGACGGAGTCATATTTGTACTTGCTTTGGAGTGACCTGAGTGTGTGTGTTATGTGGCGGATCCTGGCACCCGACAGACAGCTTACAGTGACCTTCTCCTTGTTCAGCCTGGTGAGTGGGACGTCAGTGTGTCTGACTACAGAGTCACCTATTACAAGTGTATTAGGTGTGTTGTTTAGTCTTAAGGGCTGTGACTGTGTGGCACACTGACTTTGTGAACTATGTGATACGTGGGTATTGTTGTGGGGTAGCAGTTGTTTGGGTGTCTGCTTTAGAGGTCTCTGCTGCTTAGGCAGATTTTTATTTAGAGCCTCCGAGCATGTTTTTGTTTGCTTATGTGTTTGGTTTGTTGTTGCTATAGGTCTATGTGAGACTGGATTTGTGATGTGTGTGGTTACCTTCTTTTCCTGATTGACTGTGCCAGTCATGGGTCGAGAGAGCTCAGCCTCCAGTTTGGCACTCATTCATAATCTAATAAGTAAAGTCAGCTAGCCCTGCATCAATGACACTGTGTGGTGTTCCCTACTCCTCTTTAGCAGTAACGTCTACAAACGCTAAAACAATATTTCTTTATTTTTTGGTAGAATAAAGCCAACCAGATGTTCCATGCCTCATTTCTAGTATCAACTAGTACGTTTAGATCTGTGATCAACAAACAAAATTTTACACTTGCATAATCTTGACATTACAAAGTAAAATATGTTGCCAAGATATGTTGATTAAGTTATCTTTTGACATTGTATCTTTGGATAAATATACTGGGGACCAGTCAATGGAACTAAAGGTTGAGAGGAAGCATTTTCTTGCTTTTATGTGAATGAATTTAAATGAAGGATATGAGGGAAAGCACATAATTAAAGGAATAAACCTGAGAAATCACCTTTGTCAAAGGAGGTGTACTGTTGTAGACCGTGTGTTGTTTTCGTTGTGGTAATGAGCTCTTAGAGAGAGAGTGTTGTTAGAGACGAGACTTGGTCCACTGAGTTCATTTATCAGATAGTAATGGCAGAGATTGTTTGTGGGATCACGTCAGTTTAAACAACAACAACCAGCAGTTCAAACCACCAAACAAAGCAACCAGCACTTTGTGTACCTCCACTGACTTTTGTGTTCCATCACATCAGTTTAACAATGAAGGTCTTCAATAATATTATTATAGTCTTGTTCCTGGGTATCTGTCCAAGTATTTCTTGTAGAAGTCATAATGTGCTTCTTTTTTAGGAGGGAGAAGAAAAAAGGCAGCCTAATGCAGTGGTGTTTTTGCAAACCTACTGCAAATTAGCTTGGCAAGCACTCAGTACTGGCTGTATTTATCTAGGTATGGGGGACTCTGCTATGAAATTCGCTTGCTTTCATTTATTTCTTTTATATGTATTTGTTTTCTAGAGTAGACCACTAATCTCCATGGACGTTTTCTGACTCTGTCCAGGAGCAATATCTGGTTAAGTGACTTACTCAGAATCAAACAGTTAGGTTATGGAGGTTGGGGGACTCAAACCTTGCAGTACTGCACCATAGGAAAAACCTTGTTAATAGCTCCTTACTTCTCAAAGTCAACTGCCACACTACAACTATGATGTTCGGTTTGAATAGCTGGGATATTCAGCTACATATATGTTTTACCAATGTCACGATTTAAACAAACCATGGAAATAAATGTTGTAAATTTGGAGACTAATATTTAATCCTAGATTATGTGAAGGTTTCAAGGTTTGGTTTGTATGTTCAGTTATCTGTAAGCTAGATCTAGATCACTGAATACTGCTCCTACTTGATGTAGGCAAGATTTTGGGAGAAGTGTTATTAGTAAGAGGAGTGTTAGTAATTGATGTATAGCATGGTCTGGACTTGTGTTCAACAGCACTGCATTTCTGTCCCATCACACCCACTCTTGTGACTAGCAGCCAGCTCATCTAGCAACCTTGTAAACAGCTACCATCATCCAGAATGTTTACTAGGCCAAGAGGGGGAAAGGGAATTAGACTGTCAGGCCTTTCTTCTCTATCTCATACACATGAATACAACCACACCTGCAGACAATTTATAAGTCAGTGATCTGCCTACCACATGTCTTTGGACTCTATGTGAAGTAGGATATGTCGACTCTGCACTGAAAAAAAAGTAGAGCCAACAATCAAACCTTAGAACGACTTCCTGTGTAATGATAATACCACTCACTCCTATTCATTACAAATAAAACAATATATAGACCATTTTGGTTGAATATTTTTTTCTTGAAATAAAAGACTATTCTCTAAGAAAGTGACAGGTTTATTCTGTTAAGGTATATCCAGATGGAGGCATATTTGATATATAATTCTATAATTTACATGAAGCAGTAAGCAACTTTTGTTTGCATAGGAGTGAATGGCTTAATTGTCTCAAGAAAGGAATTTGCAGAAATATTGTTAAGGAATTTATTAGCTGTAATTAATCAGTTGAGAAAAATCTGTTATGCAATATCAATGATCCTAATAATTTATCTGCAGCTTTTTTAATATCTGAGTCCTGCACCTGTCACAGATCCATATCTGAAAGGTGGTCCCAGAGACTGAGGGTCAAGGAAAGGAGGGGAGATTCATCAGCTCGAGCAAAACAGAACACTTTGTGTGAACCACAGGAATTAAAGCAGCCCTTACTAGTTGCAAAATAGGATTAACAAAGTTCTAGACATTTGAACGTGTCTCAAATCAGAGCATAACCAAACAAACAATTTTAATCACTGCTTAGTCTTCCACAGGGAACAGTTGATTAAGGATACAGACAATACGAACTTTGTGTCATAAAGTAACAGTATCCACAGAAACCACTACCCAGCCTTCTCACTGATATTGATAAGATGTCAGCAGCTGGCAGTTGTGAAGGCCATTCATCTGATATCACTGTATGTGTGAGTGTGTGTGTTTTGGGAAAGGTAATTTTTTAACTATCTGGCTATTGATTGTTTTTACATTGTTTGTGGTTACCTTACTTAGGGCCCTTCTTTACCTTGATTTCAAAATACGGTTCATATTGAGCTGCTCATCGAACACCTGGCTATATCCTGTGTGTGGGCGCACAGTGCAGATTAATATATTGGTGGTGACCAAGATGCCTTCTGTTTGGAGCACTAATTATCTTAAAAAAGTATCACATGACTCTTTTACAAATGAAGTGAAGCACATACATCAGGAATATACAAAGTGCTGAAAGTCCCACTGTAGTACAAGGTAAATGTCATTGATATTAACATTTAACTTCAGAGGAATCCACTTACTAGGTTGGCATTAGTGATTGTTATAGTGAATCAAGTTTAGATTCATGAATAATAATCTACACATTTATGAAATGCAAGCAAATATAAATATGAGAAAAATAAATGTGAGGAAAAGTAATCACCTCTGTTAGGACTAGAACCCCAAGCCTTTGGAATACCATGTTTGCATCAATGAAACAGGTAAGACTTTCATGTCTCCAAGCATATTATTCCTGATTAATAACGTACAGGTAAGATGATATAGAAAATAAATATTATTCATTCATAATATTGTGGAGTGAACATTTCGAGACATATATGCCTCCAGATACAAAAAAATACTTATAGTTTTGATGCTTATTTACTGGATTTTGTAAACCATTAAGATACACTAGCATAAACATAGGGATTTTTTTTAAATAACATTGGAAATAAAACTGATTATAAGCAGCATAAGTTACCAAAAGAAAATGCATGCTAAACAGAAAAACTAAGGCCCTGCAAAATTTGACTTTAATTTAAATATGCGAACCTCAGCTCAGTGTGAGATGTTTCATCTATTGCTGATGGGTGAAAATAACTTGCAACACCATGTTTGTAACTCCTATAACTCCTCTCAAAGTTAATGAGGGCTGAAGTATCTGTTTCTTAAAGGTTATATTTTCTGTTAACATTGTTAGTTTAGATAGCAGTACTATACAAAGAATCTCACTATTTAATGTATTTTTTTGAAGAACAGTTTCACACGGTTTTATAAAGAATGTCATAACTGTAAATTCTGTTATGTGATAATGAATACAAAAGTTGCAGCCACTGTATTGCTTCTTTTGGTCTTAAGAAACAGGAAGCTAATTGCTAAAGGGTATTTTTTTAATTAGTGTATGCTATTTGTTGAGGAAAGTTTTGTAACTTAGCTAACAATTTGAAAAATAACAGAAAAAGTGTAAGTTGAAAGAATTATGTACAAAAATATATAAAAAACAAAATACAGAATACATTACCCAGAATCTGCAAACTATCTTAAAACATTAACAGGACTGACTAAAACAGGTGCTCTGATTTTTGTGAAAAATGGGGACACTCAAAATGTATAGAGTAGCTTACAATGTACTGCATCTTAAAAAATGTAAACTGAATGTAAGACCAAGGAGGTCATAACTCTATTGTTCTCAACCCTTATCAGACCACTAATTGAGTAGAATGTTCACTTCTGTATGTACCTCTCCAGACACCTGCAGCAACTGTAGAGACCACAGAGGTTTCTAACAAAAAGAATCCACGGCCTCCAAAACATGACCTACACAGAAAGACTGAAAGCTGCGTCACTGTACTCTGTATCATACAGGCTGCTGACAAGTTACCCGTGCCTGGCCTACAGAACAGGCTCTGGCTCTACCCTAACAGAAATGCTGCACATCTGTCACTCACTTCACTGATCTCAACCTAACCTGTGACATTAACAGGACATGTGGGAGAGACAGATATAGCTCCCAGAAATTGCTGCTACTCTAGAATAAATCCCCACTTCATGTGAAGTAGAGCTCCTGAATTACCCAATTTAAGCAAAACATGGACAACTGGATGGATAACTGTAAAGTCACTTTGGGGTAGAACCTATGTCCCTCATGGGCAGGGTCAGTCAGTGCTAATCATAGAATTAGTCTGGTAAAAATTATCATCTAACTACGGGCCAAGCTTGGGAACATGTTTTTTTTTACATGACTAGGCTTGTAAAGGGCCTATGGCCTTTAGCCTAGTAACCTCCTATGAGACTAAGAACCAGTAAACTTAGGTAAGAGTTGAGTAGCATATCTATAATATGTAGAAGCTGAAAATTAAGTTCCAAGGACTGCAAATAGTGCCCAGCAATTTGTGCCAAGGACCTCCTTTAAACAGTATTCTTTTTGATCCCTATGGCACTGACCATTTTTCATGTGCCACTATTTCTATGAGATCTAAAACTTTTAAAACTACAGCCACCCTGCTACAGGCCTCATGAAGTGCTCAGTGTCTCTCCAGTGAAATCCCTCTGCAAATTGCCCCCCACCTGAAAGGCCTACAACACCAGAAGGTCACCTTACTCCTGAAGACCCTAGACAGGAACTTTAATTTCTCTTACCCCCTCACTCTGAAAAGCTAACAAGGTGAAATCCCCTCTGTAAATTGGTCCACATCTGAAAGGCCTACATTATCAGAAGGACACCTTACTTCTGAAGACCCTAGACAGGAATTTTAATTTCTCCTACCCCCTCACTCTGAAAAGCTAACAAAGTTATTATATAGATACTGATCCGAAGGATATTGCCAATATCCTGGCATATCGATTCAGTGCCAATTTCACCCCCCTCTCACCCCCTAAATGGCCCATCTCAATACCAGAAGATTGCCAAATTCCAGTAATAATGGCCACACAGGTACAAAACGCACTCTCTAAAGCCAAGAATACAGCATCCATGGGATCAGATGACATCCCGGGCTGTGTACTACATGAACAACAATATGAACTGGCACCTCACCTAAGTGTCATGTTTAATCATAGCCTCACCTCAGGTTTCATGCCCACTGAGTGGCACAGAGCTACAGTTATCCCAATCCACAAGGGGGGATCCACCTTGGATCCCAGAAAGTACCGTCCCATCAGTCTGACAAGCCTTATCTGCAAGGCCATGGAGCGTATTATCATGGAACTTATAAACAAAGACATTGGCAACCTTCAAACACTGGACCCCACCCAGTTTGGGTTTCTGAAGGGCCGATCTTGTCTCCTGAACCCGATTGACTTCTTTGAATCAGTCTCCAAAGCCATGGAAAAGGGTATGGTGGTCCACACTGCCTATCTAGACCTTGCCAAGGCCGTTGACACCATCCCCCACTCTGGAATCATAGATAAACTTACTAAGTTGGGCATTAATCCCTATGTCATCCAATGGGTTGCTAAATGGCTTACTGATAGAACCCACACTGTAAAAGTAGCCGACTCCAAATCCAGCTCCAGACAAGTGACAAGTGGAGTACCTCAGGGTTCAGTCCTGTGGCCGCTCTTTTTTGGCATCTACTTCTCTGAAGTACAGGTCAACACTAAGGGACTCTGGCTAACAAAGTTTGAGATGACTGCAAAATGGGAGCCATTATTGAATCCCCAAATGATGTGGATACTCTACAAATGGGCCTTACAGAAACAGATGCTTGGTGCCAGAGCCATGGGCTCAAGCTCAATGCCAAGAAATGCATTGTTATCCCCTTTGGGAAAAAACATGTATCCATGAATTACCATATAGGTGGCAGTACACTAAACACAGAAATTGTGAAAAGAGGCTTAGGGACACAGGTGGACAGTGGTCTCACCTTTGATAACCACATCGCCACAACAGTCAGGAAATCCTTCTATGTGGCACACCTCATCACGAAGGGCTTTTCATCCAGACAAAAGGAGGTCATTGTCCCACTGTACTCATCCCTCATTAGACCCATTATAGAATACAACGCCCCATTTGGTATGTACCTCTCAAGACATCTGCAACAACTAGAAAGGCCTCAGAAATACCTCACTAAAAGAATCACAGGCCTAAAGCAGATGCCCTACGCTGACCACCTTAAAAATCTCCAGCTATACTTTGTCGCATATCGTCTATTCAGAGGCGATCTCTGCTTAACATACAAGGCCATGTCAAACCCAGAGCTGTTGGACATGCTACACTTAAAGAAATCCCAATCCCTCAGAGCTACACGCTCCAGGCATCTAAACCTTGTCATCACAATAAACAAAACATGCTGGAGGGATAGGTTCCTGACACAGAGACTCCTCAGACTCTGGAATAGATTGCCCATACATGTCAAACAGAGTGCCTCTTTGGACCTCTTCAAGAGGAACCTTGACGATTGGATGGGAGAAAGGAAATTCACCCCAGGGATCACGTCAATTGCCCTGCTAGACAGGGGTCCAGGAAAGTAAATAATGTGGGAAGAAATAGCCAGGGAATTATTATGGCTAGGCTTGTATAGGCCCTAGGGCTGATAGCCTAGTACCAACCTATGAACTTATGAACCTATAGGTTCATAAGTTGACACTAGGCTATCTGCCCTAGGGCATTTATGAGCCTAGCCAAATTGTGTTTGGCTTTCGCCACCTTTTTAGATTTGTAGACTATGCCTTTGAATAGTAGGTCACAGAATATAGCCCCTTTATGGTTAGTTTATTGTGCTTCTGTCTAGCAGGGGCCCAGAAGAGATCATGAGGGTATACTTACGATCTCCCATCCACTCATCAAGATTTCTCTTGAAGAGGGTCTGTGATGGGCTCTGCCTAACCTGGACTCTGATTTTGTTCCAGAGTGAAGGGAGTCTCTGGGATATGAATCTGTCCCTCCAGCATGTCCTATTTATTTCTGTGCTGAGGTTTAAGTCTCTGGAGTGTGTAGCTCTAAGGGATTTGGAATTCTTGAGGTGGAGCATGTCCATTAATTCTGGGGTGGACATGGTTTTATATGTCAGGCACAGATCGCTTCTGAGTAGACGGTAAGCAACTGAGTAAAGCTGGACTTTTTTTAGCCTAACTGCATAGGGCATCTGTTTGAGTCCCTTGATCCACTTGGTGAGGTACTTTTGGGGTCTTTCCAGTTGCTGCAGGTGTCGGGTAAGGTACATCCCAAATGGGGCATTGTATTCAATTATGGGCCTGATGAGTGATGAATAAAGTGGCACAAAGACCTCTCTTGATCTAGATGTGAAACTTTTCGTGATGAGGTGGGCTATATAGAAGGTCTTTCTAACAACTTTGGCAACGTGATTGTCAAAGGAGAGATTACTGTCTACTTGGGTCCCCAAATCCCTAATTACTTCCTCTGTACTTAATGGATTACCACCTATGTGGTAGTCTGTGGGCACTTTGTTTATCCCAATGGGTATGACTATGCATTTTTTAGCATTTAGCTTCAGGCCATGGCTTTGGCACCAGTTATCTGTCTCTGTGAAACCCTTTTGGAGGATGTTTGTGTCAGCTGGAGTGTCTATTATGGCACCCAGTTTGCAGTCATCTGTAAACATGGTCAGCCATCGTCCTCCCATGTTTGCCTGTACCTCAGAGAAATAAATACCAAACAAGAGAGGTCCCAGGACTGAACCTTGTGGGACACCACTCGTGACTGTTTTAGAGTCTGACAAGGCACCTGCAATTCTGACCATGTGGGTTCTATCCCAGAGAGAGTTCGCAATCCATCTTGTGACACAGGGGTTGATATTTAAGCTAGTGAGCTTATTTATGATTCCTGAGTGGGGTATTGTGTCGAAGGCTTTTGCGAGGTCCAGGTAGGCTGTGTGAACTACCTTACCTTTGTCTATGGCCCTGGTAACTGTTTCAAAGAACTCGACCAGGTTCAAGAGACAGGATCTACCTTTAACAAAGCCGAATTGGGTAAGCTCCATAGCTTTGCAGACAAGGCTAGTCAGGCTTATAGGGCAATAGTTTCCAGGGTCTGTTGTGGCACCTCCCTTGTGGAGCAGGACCACCGTTGCTGTACGCCATTCCTTGGGTACATATCCTGTGTTAAGGCTGAGCTTGAACATCGATTTAATGTGAGGGTTAAGTTCATCTTGTAGCTCATGTAAGACGCAGCCCAGGACACCGCCTGGTCCCATTGATGTTGTGTTTTTTGCTTTGGAGAGGGCAGCTCTCACCTGCTCATCTGTGATGTCTGGGAGGCTACACTCTGTTGTGATGGAGATTTGCTCTTTTGGTGGGGGGGGGGGATTTGCACTGAACCTGTCTGCCAGGATGTTGGTAATGTCTGTGGGTTCAGTGTATTTTTTCTCATTTTGCACTAACTCTGCGCATATCTTGGTGTTGCCGCCCAGGGTCCTGACATAACTAAAGAAGGCCTTGTGATTGTTCTTAGTATCTTGTGCAATTTTTCTTTTGAAGCTGGCATTAGATGTTTTTATGAGGGATCATAGCTTCTTGCTAGTACTGATCAGAGATGCCTTCCCTTTATGGGATTTTGCTCTATCATGTAGTAGCTTCCTGCTTTTGTTGTATAGCTTATTTATGGTCGGGATCCACCAGACAGGTCTCCTGCTTTTGGAGGAGTGAGTATTGGTTTTATTTGGGATAGCATGATCCATACATTCCTGTAGGTGTCCATAGAATACATTTGTGAAGGATTCTGCGGTTTGAACCGTGTTTTCCACTGGCCCAGGAGCTTTGAAAAATACCACCTTGGTTTTGAGAAGTGTGAAGTTTGCTTTTGAGAAGTTCTTCACCATGGTTACCTTGGCTGGGGGTGGAGACAGGATATGGATGTCCAGTGAGATTAATTTGTGGTCTGACCTTACCAGTGAGGGGTATACCTCTGGTGTGGAACATAGAGTACCTATGTTTGTGATGACCAGGTCCAATATGTTTTCCACTCTTGTGGGGGTGATTACCAGTTGTTACATAGCATTTCAGTTTATAAATTCTAGGAACCATTAGGTGAGGGTGTGTGGGCTTGAGTAGTTTACCCAGTCAATGTTTGGGTAGTTGAAGTCACCCAATATAATGGTGTTTGGAGAGACCTTCATGTTCTCCAGTGTTCTGAGGAAGGCTGAGTGGGGTTCCTGAGTTTGGGAGGGTGGTCTGTAGCAGGCTATAAACTGAAAAGCAGTTTTTCCCACTGTTAGCTTCACATGGATGGTTTCAGTTGCTTCATGCAGTGCTACAAACCTGGAGGTGTGGGTATTTTTGATGTATATGGATACTCCCCCTCCTTTTGTGGTTCGGTCCGAGTTTTGTGGCCGAAAAGCATGGTATGAAGTATAACCTGGTAGTGCTGGAGTGCTTTCTGGAGCCTTGAACCAGGTTTCTGTTACTGCACAGACATCAATGTTCTCCATACTGAGGAGAGTCTCGAGTGTGTGCATTTTGAGGTTTAGACTTCTGACGTTGCGCAGCATTACCCTTAGTTTCTTTTTTCTTGTAGTGTCTATGGAGCTGGGTTTGTCTTTTGAGCCTTGCCTAAAAAAGGCACTATGGGAGTGGCAAGAGCTTTAGCCAGTGTTCAAAAGCCCAGGGGTGACAGATCTCAGCCATCCCTAGCGAAGCAATGTGGCTTGTCGAGCATGTCATCCCAGGCTGACAGACACTGGATCTCCTTTGAATGACACCAGTACTTTAGCCAATTGTTAAAACTTATCATTTTGTCTTTATACTGTGGCATCATTTTTGGTGAGGGTAAGACGCTACTCAAGGTCAGGGTCATACCAGCCTGGGCTACAGGATCAGAGAGCTCCTCTATGTCACTTTTCATGTAGTCCAGGGAGACACGTCTCAGGTCATTCACACCAGCATGGACAATGACGGAGTCATATTTGTACTTGCTTTGGAGTGACCTGAGTGTGTGTGTTATGTGGCGGATCCTGGCACCCGACAGACAGCTTACAGTGACCTTCTCCTTGTTCAGCCTGGTGAGTGGGACGTCAGTGTGTCTGACTATAGAGTCACCTATTACAAGTGTATTAGGTGTGTTGTTTAGTCTTAAGGGCTGTGACTGTGTGGCACACTGACTTTGTGAACTATGTGATACATGGGTATTGTTGTGGGGTAGCAGTTGTTTGGGTGTCTGCTTTAGAGATCTCTGCTGCTTAGGCAGATTTTTATTTAGAGCCTCTGAGCATGTTTTTGTGTGCTTATGTGTTTGGTTTGTTGTTGCTATAGGTCTATGTGAGACTGGATTTGTGGTGTGTGTGGTTACCTTCTTCTCCTGATTGACTGTGCCAGTCATGGGTCGAGAGAGCTCAGCCTCCAGTTTGGCACTCATTTATAATCTAATAAGTAAAGTCAGCTAGCCCTGCACCAATGACACTGTGTGGTGTTCCCTACTCCTCTTTAGCAGCAACGTCTACCTCCTAAAACCCAGTTTCAGAACAGAGTATCTGCAACCTCTTACCCCCTGAAGCGTAATGCTACAAAACAGCTGGTGTTACCCTCCCTAACATTAGTGTAATGCTAAAGACTACATTCGTGTAAATTTTAACCTAACTTTTAGTATTTTTACCTAGCTAAAAAAATATATTAGCTAAACCATACATTGGTATAATATAATCTGACTTCTTAGTGTTTGTTAAAAGTAATTTGTCTGTTTAGAGTTATTTTAAGCTGAATTTTAGCTTATCATTTTAGCGTTTCTACTTACAACTTGGAAAAATCTTGTAGCTTGTTTTAGCCTTGCTCCCACACAGTCCCACCCCTTTTTTGTTATTGTTACTTAATGCAAGGTTTTTTTATCCCCCTCAATGTCTACCATTTTTTAAATGCCCCAGTGATAGTGGACCCAGGCTGCAGCATATTAAAGTTGTATGTTACCTGTATTATCCTAGTCTAGGTATTAAATAATTGTTTCATTTACTTTAATGAAAATGTTGCTATATATGTTCATCTGATTGATCTAGAGCTGCATATAATTCATCTGAGTGTTGCAAGAGCTACAGAACATAGCGCAATGTATCTCGGCTAGATAACCGACTAGTATAGCCATATAAAGTTTTAGTGACTGCTCGAGTCAGATGTTTGGAAATCATTTAGATGTTGAAATAGTCTTATATCTGCTAGATTAGACACTGAATTTCTCTGGTGTTATCTAGATGTTATTTACTGAAATATTCCAGCTACTCTATTACTGAACTTGTCACTAAGTTGTTAAAGGTATATTGTACATATTTACAATCATTTCTATCAAATCCTTGCCAAACTGCTGAAAGAAGGACTAGATGCTAATCACTTATAATATTGTATTAATTAATGGAAGGCTAGACTCTAAAAATGCAAGCTGTTTTTGTAATGCATGTATAGTGTATACTATCCCACAGTTCTGATCTTCAAGATGAGCGAAACTACAAAGTTGCCTGTGCTCTAATACTATATCCTCCACCAGGTGAAATCCCCTCTGCAAATTGCTCCCCACCTGAAAGACCTACAACACCAGAAGGACACCTTACTCCTGAAGACCCTAAACAGGAATTTTAATTTCGCCTACCCTTCACTCTGAAAAGCTAACAAGGTTACTATATGTGCTTCTAATAAGTAAAGCCAGCTAGCCCTGGTCATTCCCTACACCTCTTTAGTGGTAACCTCTACCTTCTACAACCCAGTTTCAGAACAGAGTATCTGCAACCTCTTACCCCCTGAAGCGTAATGCTACAAAATGGATGGCGCTACCTTCACTAACATTAGTGTAATGCTAAAGACTACATTGGCGTACATTGTAAACTAACTTTTATTGTTTTTACCTAGCTAGAAAATATATTAGCTAAAACATACATTGGTGTAATGTAATCTGACTTCTTAGTATTTGTTTAGAGTAATTTGTCTGTTTAGAGTTATTTTAAGCTGAATTTTAGCGTTTCATTTTAGTGTTTCTACTTACAACTTGGAAAACTCTTGGAGCTTGGTTTAACCCCGCTCCACTCACCCTCGGTTTGCTCGGCCGTGCTCTGCCCCCACCCTGCCGCCTATTCCTATCCACCCCCAGTACCAGTAAATTTATATATCCATAACCACTCCCTTTAACTCTCCTACCAACCATCTTCCTACACATTACCAGACAACCCTCTCCTCACTTACCTCTTTCTCCACCTCCCTCTAATCTCATCCTGGTTTAACAATATATCCTAAACTAACTAGGCCATGTACAACCCTAGCACCAAAAAATACTATAGTACTATCTCTCCTACCTCTCATGATTAGTTTTTATCTCCTCATCACCTATGAAGGTCACCACTACCTTGGAATCCATCACTCAAAATGTCAAACATCCACCTTAGACTTCTCCAGTACTACAGCCTTCTTAAGCATACCTTTCAGATTGAAACCCTGTACCCAACTAACATATCACCATGTTAAAACCTTAAATTCCAACCCCAGGGACAAGCAATATCTAAAACTTCTAAATAAATTCTTAAAGCTTATAAATAAACTGCACTATAAACTTATTGTAGATGGTGATATTCATCCTAATCCTGGCCCATCCACACCTATGGACAATAACTCCTGTATCAACACTCTCACTAACATACTCCAGAACAGACCCCCTAACTCTCTCTTAACCTTTCACTTAAATATCAAAACTCTGAATAATAAAGTCACAACCTACACACCCTTCAAGCAGTACACTCCGCCGACATAATGTGCCTCACAGAAACCTGGCTAAAGCCTTCTACTGATGGCTGTCAGGTTCTACCACCAGGCTATAACATGCATGACGCTAGACGCATGGGAAAGAAGGGAGCAGAGGTAGCAGTGTTCTATAAAAACACATTATGTGTTACTAAGGATTCTATACAGTCACCCCCATTTAATAATGTGGAAGTCCTCACTACTAAAATTTAAAACATTATCTGTATCTATAGTCCTCCAGGAAATATCATAAGCACCTTCAAAAATATTTTCCAATGGACATCTACAACCTATCCCCAAGAAACCATTATACTTGATGACTTCAACATCAACTGGAACACCTGTTTAGCTGAATCCCTTGTCACTCATGTTAATCTCTTCAGATTCACACAAATAAAAACTGCCCCTACTAGGATTAGTAATCCTTCTGACAAAGAAAGCATATTAGACTGGATACTCATCAACCATCACCCCCACATGTATAAATCTGGTACTCTCCCTGATACCCTCAGTGATCATTCCCAAACCTACATTATTAAGCAAACACAGGAAACCCCCCACCAGACCAAATTTAAAATAGTCAGGAATAGCAACAATTTCAACACTATCCACTTCTGAAAAGCACTCAGCTCTGTCAACTGTGCAACCCTTAAACACTGGCCACTAGAAGAACCTGTAGCACACTTCAGTGCTACATTCCCAGGTATCCATGACACTCATGCCCGTGCATGAATTATTAGAAGAAAATCAAACTCTGCACTTTGGCTCTCTAAAGAAACCAAGTCAAAATTAATCTTAGAAATAAATCCTGGACATATGGTGTGCTACTAAAACCCCCTCAGTCATCTAAGATATCGTCAGCATAGGAACGATACATAAAATCCATTCTAATTGACAAAAAAAGAATACTACCACAACCTCCTGCAAAAACACCAAAACAACCCCCAGAAGTTCTGGTCAGGTGTAAACCAACTTCTATATCCAGGACAATCTATCACTCCAACCCCATCAAACCTCACCCATAAACCCCCTGAGACTACTTCCAATGCCTTTAATAACTTTTCATTGACATTATCCAGTCCCTAGACAACCAACTAACCCCCACAAGTTCTACCCCCCACTCCTGTCACACCTATTACCCACCCCCCCTTCAAAGTCCAGCCAGTCTAATCACCCTCATCCGATCCCTAATTAAAAAATTAAAACTCACCACCCTATCAGCTGACCTCCTCACAGCTGAGTACCTTCAAAAATCAGCAGATACAATAGCCTACCCTATCTCCATCCTGATCAACAGGACTCTAATAGAAGGTGCCATCCCCTCTATCTGGAACATATTCCATGTTATCCCACTCCATAAAGGTGGAGCTTATTCAGAACTGTCAAACTACAGACCTATAGCCATTCTTTCACCATTAGCCAAAGTAATGGAGAGGTGTGCACATAAGCAACTTATGCACTGTCTCACCCACAACAATCTGCTGGCCAACTCACAGCATGGATTTAGACCCCATCACAGCACCACCTCCACTCTCCTTTCATTTACTAATGTCATACAACAAAAATAAGAACAATAATATGCTATCCTCTGCTCTCTTCTTAGACCTCCCTAAGGCCTTTGATATGGTTAACCACCAATTATTCATTCACTCTCTGGAATCTATTTTCCTGGACGACCATGTTATCTAGTGGTTCCTCTCTCACCTCAGCAATAGACAACAGGCAGTAATATGGCAGAACAAACTGTCCACCCTATTATCTCTCAGCCTTGGTGTCCCTCAGGGTTATATTTTAGATCCCCTACTCTTTTCTATCTTCATCAATGACCTCCACACTGTCATCCCAAAAGCAACCTGTATCCAATATGCAGACAATTCCACCCTAATTTGCTCTGCCTCCTCCACATCAGAACTGCAAGCCTTAACCCAGAATACATTTCACATAGTTGAACACTGGCTCTCTAATCGCAGGCTACTCCAGAATACTAACAAAACTAAATTGCTTCAGTTTGCCAAAATCAGTAGATCCACCCCACGCTCCATCTGCAGAACCTTCAACAACAGTACCACTATTGCCCCTGAGCCATTGCCCACTCTCATCTCATGTCCACCCTGCTATATGTTTCCCCCATACTCTCTAATTTGAATAAATCCAAACTCAACAAACTCTCATGTTCCTATAACCACATTGCCAGATTTGCCACAAACTCCACATACAGGACCCATCACTGTGAAAACCTCAAATGTCTAGGATGGCTTGAATTACCCAATGTAATACTGGTGTAACAGCTTATAATAGTACACAAAATTCTCAACAGACCTGAAAATACTCCTGCACTCACAAACATACTAAAACCTTATAATAACTCCAGGCCACTACACTCATGCAATAAACTCCAGATCTAAACGCACACAGCTAACAATGCAGCTGGATCCTCCCTCTTTGCCAGCTTTGTTGGCAGAACATGGAATTCTCTACAAGCCAACTTTACCCTGGAACCCTCTCTAAATCTCTTCAAAAATGGCTTGAAACAATACTTTAGAACACATTGGCTCTGCCTCTGTACTAACCCAGATTAACTACCACTCTGTCCATCAAAGACAAAAATTAGGGTGTGCATTCTCTCCTCTTATCTAATTAGCAAATTGTTGACAAATTATGTTTATGTAAAGTTACTATGAATACTACGAGTTCCTTCCTATGAACTGCATTTTGTATATACTTGTAAATTTGCATGCCTCTTAACTGTTTTGCCTTGTGTGTATCACTGGAGCTTTTCTCTGGGCCTCCCTTTAAATGGACATATATCCAGTCGGACTATCCCAGTCAACAAATGTAAAATAAATAAATAAATAAATTACAAAAAGCACCTGACACATGTTCCCAAGCCACTAAGATTCAACGCCAAGCTATGCCTGTTATAAGACATCTATGGCACAGTGACTGGGTGGCATTAAAGAAGCACTGTTTAAAATCAAGATGGTCAGGCATCAGTTATGGGTCATTTTGTTTGAGATGCTATAATGAGGAACAAAGGAGATTTTTATATTAACATCTATGATGAAGTGGCATGAAAAGATTCACAGTATAAATCGCCAAATATCTGCAAGTCTTCATTGTGTTCTAGATTAAGAGGATGTTCCTGGATGAATTCTGCTATAGATACCCACCTCTTTGCAGACAGTAACCAAGTTTGCCTAGGGAAAGATGCGCCATATTCATTCAGCCATTATCCTGTCTGCTTTTTATGACTAATCCCAAACAACTTAAAAACCAGGCAGTGATAAAACCTTTGTTTTTTGCAGTGATCATCCAGCCAGGTGAAGAATATAGATTACAAACTATGACACACTGAGGGTGGCACTGAGGAACATTTGTCCTTTTAAAAACTATGAGCATTAATAGTGCTTAGGTTATTTACTATCGTTATTATTTGTTTTCTATTTGTTAACCTGATCAGTGAATTAGTTCCAAGGCCATTTTCCAACAAGACCTAGGCAAAGAACCACATAAAATGTAAAAATACCCATTCTAATGACTTTAGATTATACAAAGCTGTTCCTTAGCTGAGAATTTTCATTTTATTTTATACCTTGTTGCATGGGATATTCCCACTAGGCTAGTAGGTGGTATTTATACTATTAGTGGAAAATTATCAGTGGCATTGGGGAACTTCCTCTAATCATCATTGCTGTAAGTGATTCCAGGTACAGAGATGGCCAGAAAATAGGGAGGCAGGAGAAGAGAGAAAGACATTATGGAGTGGTGAAAGACATGTGAGAATCAAACCTTATGTTTGAGTCAAATGTGGCACCTTGTGTCTGTAAGGTAAACACCTTAACCATTCTGTCAACCTCATATGAAGGGGAAAGCAAATATTGAGACAAGAGAGTGTGTGTGTAGGATTCTGAGGAAATGTTTCAAAGAAACCTGTTTGATGGAGATGAGTTAGCAAAATGCAGATGTATAATTACATCCCTCCAGTTGGGAGGATTCCAGGATAACTTACTTAAAGAAATGGTGATTCAGAGTGAGCCAGAACATGAAGGATATGTTTCATGGGGGGGGGGGGGTGCATTAAGGAGAAAATACAAAAGGAGGATGCAGAGACAATTCAGAACAATGGTGAGGTAGAGAAGTAAAGAAGGCAAAAGTGGAGTAACAGGAAAGAAGGCAGAAAAAACTGAAAAACAGAAGTACATGGAATTACATTGTAAGGATTCAAAGTAAAGAAGACAAAAAAATGGACAGGTATGAAATGTGGTAAGACCTTTAATTCCTATTAAGAAATATACATTTTGTGAAATTATATTTGAGACTTTTTTCAATGGAAAATTTTCTTGGAGAACATAAAAAAAGAAAGACTGTACCCCATGGAATCTTTGTATGATAAAAGCTTACAAAAGGGAAATAAAAAAAGAAAATGCATGTACGATTTTGAACAGTGGTAGAAAGAGAGACTTTGAAACCTTTATGTAAAGAAGTACTGGACACAGCAAACGTTTATGACAAAAGGAGTTTATGGAGTGGTGGCTGGGATTGTGATATTATGTTAAAATATGCAGAGATAAAATCATACATGTGCCACGTATGATAAATCTGGAGGGGAATATGAGTACTATAAAATACTGGTAATAAAACAGTATTATGAAAAAGAAACACATTTCATAACTGTGACAAAAGAAAATGTTATATTGTGGGGAAATGGGACATGATGCAAAAAATATAAATTAACGTTATAAATATAACAAAATTTGACATTCATGGATGGATTGCAAAACATGAAAATAAGAGTAAGGAAAAGAACATGAAAGAGAATAAAATAAACAAAGTGAAGACATTTTAGAAGTAGTGGAAATAAAAGAAAAAACAGATAAGAAAAACACAATAAAGTCACAGAAAACGTTTCTGCATTACATAATGAAGAAGACATAAATTAGGAGGCATTAAAAGGGGAATAAAATAATTCTATTGGTAAAAGTGCAAAATACAGTAAAAGAAAATTTAAATGGATACATACAAGATAGCCAAGACAACCATAAGGCCTTCTATAGTTGTGTAAAGAACCTCCATGTGAATTCCCATATTTGCTCTGAGCTAGTGCACAATGATACCTCCTATACCGAGCCAACAGATATTGCCAATATACCGGCTGGCAGATTCCATGCCAACTCCACCACCCCCAAAGGACCGATCACAAAACCAGTAGATTGCCAGGCACCCAGTATTACTGCTTTACAGGTTGAAACAGCACTGTCCAAGGCCAAGACACAGCTTCTATGGGACCTGGCAATATCCCTGGCTGTGTTCTACATGAACTGCAGAGTGAATTGGCACCTCCCCTGTGTGCCCTGTTCAATCACACCCTCACCTCAGGTTTTGTCCCTACTGAATAGCGCACTGCTATAGTCTTCCATCTCCAAAAAGGAGGAGAGACAAGTCTGATACGCAAAGCTATGGAATGCATTATCACGGACCTAATAAACAAGGATATATAAGAATCCCCAAAACCTGGATCCCACACAGTTTGGTTTTGTGAAGGGTGGATCATACCTACTCAACTTTTTTGACTTCTTTGAGTCAGTCTCCAGAGCTGTGGATGAAAGCAAGGTGGTTCATACAGCTTTTCTTGATCTGGCCAAGGCCTTTGATACCATTCCCCACTCAGGAATCATAGAAAAACTCACTAAGCTAGGCATCGATCCCTATATCAGTAGGTGGGTTCCAAACTGGCTCACAGGTAGAACTCACAGTGTGAAAGTAGCTGACTCTAGGTCAGACTGCCAACCAGTCATGAGTGGATTCCCACAGGGATCAGTCCTGGGTCCTCTTCTGTTTGGAATCTACTTCTCAGAAGTCAAGGCCAACATAAAAGGACTCTGGCTGACAAAGTTCACAGATGATTGCAAGTTGGGAGCTATTATTAACTCCCCAAGTGATGTTGACATCCTAGTGAAAAGCCTCACTGAGACAAAGGACCGATGTCAAAACCATGGCCTTAAGCTCAATGCCAAAGAGTGTGTCATCATTCTCTTTGGGAACAACCTAGTTCCCATGAACTACCACATTGATGGTAGTCCACTGAACACAGAAGGCATTATAAAATATCTGGGAACACAGGTTGGCAGCAACCTCTTTTTTGACCACCACACTGCCACTGTAGTCAGAAAGTCCTTCTATGTGGCACATCTAATTACTAAAGATTTTGCATCCAGGAAGAAGGAGGTCATTGTCTCCCTCTACTCTTCCCTCATTAAGCCAATCATTGAGTACAATGCCCCATTTGGCATGTACCTCAATAGACACCTGCAACAACTGGAGAGGCTGCAAAAGTACCTCACAAAGATAATCCTAGGCCTTAAACACTTGTCCTATATGGACAGATTCAAGAAACTCCAGCTATTCTCTGTCTCATATCGCCTACTTAGAGGAGATCTCTCCTTGGCTTATTACAAAGCCATGTCTGACCCATCTCTGTTAGAAATGCTACATCTAAAGAAATTCCAATCCCTTCACACCACACACTCCAAAGACCTCAACCTCATTACCACAATCAACAGAATGTGCTGGAGGGACAGGTTCGTAACCCAGAGACTGCCCATGCTATGGAATAGACTTCCCATACATATCAAACAGAGCACCTCACTGGCCCTCTTCAAGAGAAATCTTAATGAGTGGATGGGAAATAAAAAATTCACCCCAGCAATTACTCCAATGGCTCTATTTGACAGAGGCAGTGGAAAGTAAGGTCAGGTGGCACAATGCCAGGGTTATCCTGTGGGCTAGGCTTGTAAAGGCTCTAGGGCCATTAACCTAGTACACACCTATGAACAAAAGTAAAAAGAAAGGAAATATATATAAAATAATATATACAGCTAATAGTTTGGCCTTGGTATATTGGTTAAGGTGTTTAACTCACAGGCACAATGTACAATGTTTGATTCTCATCTTTGGGGAAATAATTGGATAGACTTAGAATAGCTTCTTAAAAAGATAGCCTATTAATTACATATGAACTTACAAAACCATGAATTTAAGGAAAGTAAAAATTTTAGAGTGCTTTCTCTAAATGTGAATAATATTAATAATATAGTAAGAAGAATGAATTTTGGAGTGGTGTAATACATGTGATGTATAATACAAGATTTTTAACAAGTGAAGAAAGATTACAGGCAGAGAAACTATGGGGAGCAAAGATAATCTGGAGTGTGGAAATGAGAGATGTTTGGAATAGTCATATTCTGTAGAAATACAGTAAACATATTAGATGGAACTTCAGCAAGAATGGGAAGAAACTTTTGCTAGAATGGGAAGATTACTCATTGTAGATTAAAAATGGAAACAAGTATATGGAATTATAACTTTATATGATTATACTAACTGTAAAGAAAGATAACATTATTTCATCATATTTTAGATTATATAGTGATACATGTGACAATTATAATAACAAAAAACTTTAACTGTGATTTAAGAGACAACCATAAAAAAAGAGGAAATCATATTAGAAAAATGTTAGAAGTTATAAGATGTGGTAATTTAGAAATTTGGGGCAAAAAATCATGGACATTCAAAAGGGGTATGTATAGAACTGAAATTTATTATTTTGTAGTATCAGCAAATTAGCTTATAGGAGAAAAGCAGGTAGATAAAAGAGGATGTTCTAATCATCTTGCACTATGTCTAGAGATAAAGGAAAACAAGGAATATAACACATAGGTAAAGAAATGAAAAGGATAAATGAGAAAGCATGGAATGAAAAATGAAACAGATAAGTAACACAGTTTTGGAAAGATCATAGTATTATGAGAACCTTTTATTAAAATTGGTCTGAATGATGGATAATTTTTTAAGAAAAAATATACAAAAAATTGTTGTTACAGTGCCAATATGATATGAGAAAAGTAGAGAAAAATATAAAAGTAGATATAATGATGCATTGGAAAATTTAGAACATATTGACAGAAAGTGCTTTGATAAAGAAAAATAATTCTATGAAAGAAATCAAGAAAAAAAAGAAAGAACTGTTATATAAGCAAAGGTAATTTTCAAAGGAAAAACTGAAGTATCAAGTTACTTGAGCAGATTAGTAAAGGAAGATGGCAATGTAATGAGAGAAATAAAAAAAATGTAAAATGATAAATAGAAAAAGAACTCGGGAAAAGATTATGAATAGTGTAGCACAATAAGTACAGAAATGTTTAAAGAAAAAAAGAAGGTAGTGAAAAAAACATGGAAAGTAAAAAGTTAACAGAAAAGAAGAATAAATAGTTGGAAAAGAAAGTTTCTTTAAATGAACTAGATAAAATAATAGGGCAAATAAATATAGATTTGGCTGCAGAATCAGATAGAATAGGTTATGAAATGTATAAAAATGTAAGGGGTTGGCAAAAATATTTTTTATACATTTTGAATGGATGGTTAAATGGGGGGTTTATATTTAAAGAATTATCTAGTGGAATACTTAAATTCATATGACTATAGGAAAATAGATGACAATTAAAATACTGGCGACCAATAGTATTGAATAGTAGTAACGATTATAAGATCTTTATGAAAATAATACAAAAAAGAGATCTGAAACTCAAATGAAAATATGGAAGATAGCTTATATAAGATAATGGGGTAAGTTTGTCATGAATTTTTAATGATAGAGAAATTGTGAATGATAGTATGAATAGAAAAGAAAAACTGAAAATCAGGAAAGAAGACATTAATAAGGCATTTTACACAACTGGACACAAAATTGTATGGGTAATAATGAAATAATAAGTGAGAAAGTTAGAAAATGATGTATGCCAGCACATAGTAATAATAATAAAGTAAAAATATTTGTAAATGGCTAGTGAAGCCAAGAAGTACTGTGGATATAAAAAGTGTACACACCCCTGTTAAAATGAAAGGTTTTGGTGATATAAAAAAATGAGACTACCAATCAAAAAATGATCAACAAATACAAAAGGTCAACAAACAACAAACAGCAACATTTTATGCAAATTTTTTTTTGTTTTTTTTTTTTTGTTGTTTTTTTTTTTTTTTTTTTTTTTATTTTTTTTATTTTGTAAATTTTTTTCATTAATAATGAGATTAAAGATGTACAATAAAAAGTAATTAAAAAAGTTAAAATAAAAAAAATAAAAAAAAAAAAAAAAAAAAAAAAATTTAACAAAAAAAATTAAATTTAAAGCATTTCCACCATCATCCACCACTTTGGACTTCTTCACATCACATACACACATAAACATTACAAACAATTTTAAAAAACATTAAAATTTAAAAACAACAAACAAAAAAACAAATATATTATATATATATGGTGTAATACATACACATACATACACTATATAATAAATATAGCGTCAGTAAAATCAGTTCATCAAATATCATCATCATCATAAATATAATAATAAATATATAAATAATAAAAAATATAAAATATTTAAAAAAAGTTTGTTTAAAATAAAAAAAAAAATATAAAAAAAAATAAATAAAAATATAATAAAAGTGAACAACATATATATTATATAATATATATTATTATAAAATAAAAAAAAATAACTAATGTAATACTACTTGTAAAAAATATATAAATAATGAAAAAAGAAAATTTGAAAAAAAACACAAAAAAAAAAAAAATAATCATACATATACTGTCACTTTTAAAACCCATCCTACACATATTTAATTAATTCCAAGATGGGTTTTTTTTTAAAATAATCATTCAGACAGAGTTTACTTTACCAGCAAAAAAAAAAAAAAAAAAATACTTCTTTGCGACTCAAAAGGGCTTTGTAATTTCGCACATTATATAGTTTCTTAAAAAAAGGCGCTGTCTCTTACCGATGTAACTAACTTGACATGTCATACATTTGCTATGTATATAATGTTCCTCGTATTGCAGTTAGTTGCCAATAGTTTTGTGTATATCGTCATCTATAATTAACATGTTCCAGTGGTTTCTAATAATATTCTTAATATATTCCACATAGGGGGAATATTCCAAAATACATGCTCTCATAAATTTTTGATTAATGTCCTTTGATTCATTCATTATTAATTCCCTTCCTAGTAATGGTAAATATTTCTTACCCCACTGTTCCAATATATAAGATGAAATATTATTTAACATGGCCTGCGGGTAGCCCCTATTACTAAACATATTCTTAATGAATTCTATTTCTGGTGCAACGTCATTAAATTCCGAAGTCATCCGTGCTGCCCGAATGTACTGACCTTTAAAAATACATGACAATGTCCTACGAGGGTGACAACTAGTGTAATCTAAGTAACTATTTGAAAATGTTATTTTTCTTTATATATTTGATTTAAACCCTTTACTTATTTTAGTTATAAGAACATCCAAATAAGGGATACTATCAGTATTAAATGTATAGGTAAATTTTAAAAAACAACTAGAATTATTCAAAAATGTCATCAGATTTTCAGCACTTATTTGGTTGCCGTCCCATAATACAAAAATTTTAAGTAAAAGTAATCTGTCAAATTTTTACAGACGCTGGTAATAAACCTGGTCTGAATGATTATTTTACAATAAAACCCATCTTGGAATTAAGATAATGTGTTGTAGGACGGGTTTAAATAGTGACAGTATTATGTATGGATTCATTTTATGTGTAATTTTTCAAATGAATTCTGTTTACATGGTTCCTTATTGATTATACAAGTACAATTTACATAGTATTACATAGTTTTTTGAAATATGATATCCATTAGGAATATATAGCTTGTTCACTGGTTAATATTTTTATATGTATTTTTATGTGTATTTTTTATATGTATTTTAACAGTTCTTAACAAACACTTTTTATCTTATTTATCATTTCATTTATATTTATAATCATATGTATTTGATGAATGTATACACCTTTATTGGAAGTCAGATTACTGACGTTTATATCGTGTTAGTGTATGTATTAATCCAATACACACCAGAGGTATATGACTTTAATGTTTGTTTGGAACATAGGCGGGTTTGGCGCCAAAAAGTTTTTAAATGTTAGCTTGCTGTGTACTATGGCATTCTGAAGAAATCCACTATGGTGGATGAAAGCGCTTAATGCCTTAGCTTTAAGCATTGGTTTTGTCTGGTTGAATAAAGTAATTTTTGTACTTTCCATCAGTTAACGTTTTATTGTACATCCTTATTCTCACCAGGTGGGTCGTTGGATTATATTCTGTAGTTATCATGTCTGGTGTTCATACATCACATTAAAGGAGGGGAAAAGTTTTGAAATGTTTTATTGTGGTCTCATTTTTTATATCATAAAAACCTGAACATTTGAAGAGTAGTACAAGACAGGGATGTCCAATGAGTTGTTTTCTCTTTGCATTAGGTATGAATGTGATAGTATGTGAAATGAATTGCAAAGTGCAGGAGGTGTGGAATATAATTACTAAGGTTTAATAATTCCACTCCTACTAACATTAGTAGATAACATTATAATAATTGCAAAAAACACATTTTGGTTAGAAAAAGTAATAATTTGCACAAATTAGTATCTAGAGATGTTAGGGATGACTTTAAATAAAGAGAAAAGTAAAGGTTTAGGTGATGCTTTAAAATTGGGAGTATATATTTTTAAATGAATTAAATTTCTTTGTTAGGTATAATATTTGGAATACAGAAGTAAGCAGAATTCAATGGAAAAAAAAACAATTAGAAGAAATAAATCATGCCTGCCTTTTGTAGAGAACATATATATTATCATAAAGAAAAAAGGGTTTAAATGATAAGTTCAGTCCTGATAGGAAAATAGCATACTTAATGAGTGTATTTATATTGCCAACAGTATTTGATTGGGAATTAATGCAGATCATGTTTTCATCTATACAGTGATCTAGATTAAACCCGGTAAAAAGAAGAGCTTTGCATGCAAATAAAGAAGGCGATTTACAGTTAATTAACCCAGTGGTATATGATGTTTCATTACAATTGTACAGTGTTAAAGTGGGCAAATGAAAAAAAAAAAAAGATTAGTGATTAGCAGTAAAATTCTATAAATATGATAAATGTGGGAGTATGGCTAAAAGGAGTAAAGTGAAAAGAATGTACCAATGAGCTTCTAGCTATAGCAAGAGATTCATTGACAATGAATATTCTCATTTGGTGTCTTTGCACAGGAAAATTGCATCCTTTCTTGTTTCAGCTTTAAAAAAATCATTTGAGCTATCTATCTATCATCCCCACACACTGAGGCAAAAATAATAGTGTTTCACTACTTCTAAGATTCAGGTTCTTCATATGAACCGGTATTTGTGACAAGACTCCTTTATTCTAAAATGCAGTTAGAAGATGGTTCTCCAGGCAATCCTCAGGACACTTCTCATCAAATATCCATCAACCAAGAAACAAAGGAAGCATTCAGCTGATGAATCAGTCCTTTCAGTAGGCACTGCTTTATCAGTGAAGTAATCACCTGTTTGAATCTTCAATGACCGTACCTTTCTCTGAATCATAAGAACTTCATCCTTTAGAGGAGACATTGTTTTCTTAAGGGCCTTAGAGGACCCATGTCTACTGAAGTCTTCAGTTTGAGATAGTGATTTTTTTTTATTATAACATAGAGATTTACATCCCTATTAACCCTCCATCTACCTCCTCCTTCCCATCTCCATCCCATAAATATTAACTTTTTCACATTTCTTTCTTTTCTGATATTATATATTGCTTGATAGTAAGTCTACTCAGATTGTGGAATACCATGATACCCAATGCCTATTAATGATAGCAAATGATGATTGCCCTGAACTGTTATTAATAGGTAAATTGCCATTTATCAGGTATTAACTTACTGTATGTTAAATTATGCTCAGTTTCAAAAATTGTCTGGAGGACTCATTTCATGGCATAATTTCTGAGAAGATGATTTAAATATTGTTTCTTCAGTTGTTGGGATGAGGTTAAATCCTATGCAACAGGAATTTCATATGAAGTATTGAGGATTTTAAGGATGAGTCATTATTCCTGAAATATGAAAAGCTGTGGGAAATGTGTAAGACAAGAAAATGATTAACAGTTTGAAATGTAAGATGTCATATGAATCAATTTATTTCAGATATCAAAAATGATACAGTGTGTAAACAGGGTTAATTTCAAGCAATCAAATCTACTTTGAATGAAATGACTTAGATTGAAATAAACACATCAAAACCATTTTTGATAATACTCAAAGGAAATCTTTTTTGACAGGGTGCAAGCTCCATCATACCTCTCATGTGGGAGACACTTCACCCTCTCTAAAATTATATATACTTATTCTGAGGTTGCACAGCAGAGAAGAAAATGAAAAATTCCACTGTTGCCAAATGTGATTTCAGTAGAAGAGTTTTGGTCGAATTCTACTTTTGATTGAAGTAGAGTCAAATGATCATCAGGTTTCCTATGTACATTACTGATGAATATTAAGGAAGAAGTATTGGCAAATATGTTGAAAAAGTTTGTCATCCGATATATAGCAACATTTTGACTGGAATTAAGAAAATAAAAAAAGAGCATGCCCCATCCAACCTCACTAATGTGTGTTCACCTTAATGCTGATCCTAACCCCAAACATATACCGAAACATACAAAAAGCCATTTCCCTAACACTAACACTAACCATGTCTTCTTCCAAAGTACTTACTCTAACACTAACCAGCACTCACCTGAAAGTGTGTATACGTATGACCTAAGAGGGAATGTGTGTGTGTGTGTGTGTGTGTGTGTGTGTGTGTGTGTGTGTGTGTGTGTGTGTGTGTGTGTGTGTGTGTGTGTGTGTGTTTCTGTCCATATAGCAAATGCTATTAGAGTTATATAAATTAATTAATTAATTATTAATTAATTATTAATTAATAAATGTAAATGATAACATCTCCTATATGTTACTACTGGTCGATCACGTAAATGAGTCCTGATGTCCAAATCTTCCATCAAAATATCCCGATTTTTGTGAAAAATTGACATCAAGCTATGTGAGTCAGAGTTAAATGTGAGCATCATGGATCTAAGGAATGGGCTCCTGTTCCTATCCAGTCTTCTCATTTCAACTTGGGGTGAGCTGTTATCTGGTATATGAACCCCTAATATGGGCTTAAAATGGCCTATTCTTCCTTTTTCTATGACTTCATTCATGAGCTCATTAAGCAATTCAGCTGGATAAGCCCTTCCTAAAAACATAGATTTTAAGTTACTACACTCTAAGATGAAATCCTCATCCTCAGAGATCATATGAGCAGCTCGGACAAGTTGCCCTTTAACCACTGATATCTTCTGATGTTTGTGATGGGAGCTGGTGTAGTGCAGAAAGGAATAGTTTTTTTTCTATGAATTTTAGTGCCATACCTTCCATTGTGTGTGTCTTTATACAAATGGACATCAAGGTAGTCCATGTAGTCTAGGTTGAAAACCCAGGTGAACTGCAGAAACGTGGTTGTGGTGTTGAGATATCCCAAAAACTCATCAAGTTCAGAGGAGGACCCCTTCCAAATTAAACTAATGTTGTCCTGTTCTCTGTAGTACAATTTAACACAAGAGTAATAATGGGACTGAAATACAAGATTTCTCTCCCAATGTGCCAGTGTTTTTTGTTTTATTTGGTTTGTTTTTGCCTTCGTTTTCTCAGTTTATTTTTTCAATATGCCTTCTGGCAGTACAGAGGTCCCTGGCACACCAACAATGGATGAAGGGCAAGAAGGAACTGAAACAGATTGGTTACTTAACTGCTTTAATTTTGCAGTTAACTCAATGAATGGATCACTTGTACCAACATGGTTGCCTCACCAGCAGAACCAACATTACTGGACATCCAGACTCGCACAGGGAACCTAGAGAGCAGCTTACATATTTCAACAGTACTCCTCAAGGCCTAGCTTTTGGATTACTTCTACACACAGAATCTGGACAGGGAAACTAAACTTGTTTGTACATGCCAGAAGTAAGGGAATCTGAAAGCAGGAGCTTTCAGAATGCAACAGTATTGAACGGACCTGTACAAAGTTTTAACAAGGACATTCCTCAACTCCAGGAGTGGCTACAGAATGGAATTTCATTCAACAACAACATCGGACAAAATGCTCCTTCTTTAGAAGGTAAGCTAAATGACTTTGATTTCAAGTTATCATGATGTAAGAAACTCCAGCTTGAAAATGTTTACTTGAGGGAGTGCATAGGGCTGAAAGTGGTTCCCAAAGGTCTAAGATTCTGGCATTTCCCCACAGGGTTGCAGTATGATTCTGCCCTTTATTGTGACTTAATTCAACTTTTTGATAAATGTGGGCTTGAATTATTAGAGCTCCTAATCAAGCACATTAATAGTGAGTTAGAAACTTTATTTGCAGAGCTTGTAAACTTAGAACTATTCGTGATGACAAAGAATACAACAGAATGAAGTTTGAGCATTACATAATTTACACCAGTGTAGACCAACACATTACTAAGCTGAAAGTTGGCAAATTAAGTAAATTGGACAGGGATGTTAATGACTATGTAAATGGCACTGCCTACTTGAAACCTCCTGGTTCCTACAAAATATTTAAGGGCCCTGGTGGGGAGTGTAGGAATCAGCCACCACTTCTTCCTGACTTGATGGATAACAACAATCCGAGGTTTGAGAGATCTGATGATGTAATTTTGAACTACGACAAGGAATATCCAGAACTTAGGAGAAGTGAAAGAATTAAAAATAATAATTACTACAACAACAGGCAACAACCCCAGGCAGGGTTTCAACATCAGGGTTTTCAAGGGGCCAGGTCAAAGAACAAGAACTGGAGGACCTAGATATTCTGTTAGACCTTACTGGTGTCAATGACAATTGTACTCAGTATTACACTGATGGCCCTTTTCAAGCAAGTGAGGATTTGGAACAAGGAATGAATACATATACAGTGGTTTTCAACTAGCAGAAAGACTTTGCAGTGTATAACTATTCTACTGTATGTATTGATGAGACTATAGCTGACTTACTTTCAAAGGGAATGAGTTTTGTACCTAGTAGAAAGTTTAAGGTCATAGACACTATGATAGATATCAAAATTTATCTAAGGAAGTTGAATTTGAGTTTACTGCATGATACCACCCCACAGGCTGATGTAAGTGGAGGCAGCATCTTTAAAATCAGTTCCACATACAATCCCCCTTTACACCCTAAGCTTGCAACATACGAAAAACTATGTGAACTAGACTTATATCATTTAAATAAGAGAAAACACAGACCAGCCTGTAATTCTGGGAATATGAACCAAAGGGAATGTGAGAGTTTATCAATGCTGCAAGTACAAGATGTGAGGTTTATGAAACCTGACAAAGGGGGAGGGGTGGTAATTATGGAGTCTTCCTCATACATCACCAAGATGTTGACCATCTTAGACACAACAAACTACACAGAGGTTTCCCTTAACGAGTTAAACACTGTGTACAGGAGGATCTATGGCCAACTAACAGACATATTCTTGGAGAGAAGGATTGACATTTCCTTGTATAACTATTTGAACACCATTAGTCCAAGAGTCCCAGTGTTTTTTGGCATCCCCAAGATCCACAAGGGCCTCTCAGATCCCCCTATGAGACCCTTAGTGGATGGAAGGGATTCCATTACCATGGCATGTGCCCAATTCTTAGACCATGAGCTTAAGAAAATACTGCAAAAGGATAAACAGATTTGCAAGAATTCCTGGACCTTTGTAGAACAAGTCAACACAATTGATTATAATGCAAATGATATAGTAGTCACAATAGATGTGAAGGACTTGTATACTGCCATTCCCCAAAGCATCAGCGTAGACTGAGTTGTTGACTTGTTATTACAACATAAACTAAACCAGGAGAAGATTAATTTAATCCTAGAATTGTTAGAAATTGTTTTGACAAACAATTATTTTTCCTTTAGTGACTGATACGTTTTGCAAACTACTGGAGTGGCCATGGGATCAGCTTGTGGTGAAGCATTTGCAAACATGCTCATGCTTCAGTGGGAGAGGAATTTTGTATTTCAGTCCCATTATTACTCTTGTGTTAAATTGTACTAAAGATACCAAGATGACATTAGTTTAATTTGGAAGGGGTCCTACTCTGAACTTGATGAGTTTTTGGGATATCTCAACAACACAACTATGTTTTTGCAGTTCACCTGGGTTACCAACCTAGACTACAAAGACTACCTTGATGTCCATTTGTATAAAGACACACACAATGGAAGGTATGGCACTAAAATCTATAGAAAAGAAACCTACTCAAATTATTTTCTGCACTATACCAGCTCCCATCTCAAACATCAAAAGAGATCAGTCGTTGAAGGGCAACTTGTCCTAACTGCCCGTATGATCTCTGAGGATGAGGATTTCATTTTAGAGTGCAGTAACTTAAAATCTATGCTTTTAGGAAGGGCTTATCCAGCTGAATTGCTTAATGAGCTCGTGAATAAAGTCATAGAAAAAAAGAAGACTAGGCCATTTTAAGCCAATAGTAGGGATTCATACACTAGAGGACAGCTCACCCCAAGTTGAAATGAGAAGACCGGATAGGAACAAGAGCCCATTCCTTAGATCCATGATGCTCACATTTAACTCTGACTCATATAGCCTGATGTCGATTTTTCACAAAGATTGGGATATTTTGATGGAAGATTTGGACATCAGGACTCATCTAGGTGATCGACCAGTAGTAGTATATAGGAGAGGTTCTAATTTGAAAGACCTCCTAAGGAAAGGGTTCACCCACACTACAACAGGCTGCTGGGGTATGTTTAAATGTGGGTCTTGCAACTGGTGCCACAAAGTTAAAACAGGGAAGAAGTTCATAATAAACAATATGGATTTCCTTGTAAAAGGGAAATATAATTGCTGTTCCAAGCCAGTGGTCTATGTGGCCACATGTGATCAGTGCCCGGTATTTTATATAGGCAAAATAGAAAGAAAATTTAGTGCTAGGATTTACAAACATGATTATGCTGCAAGGAAGAACAACATGAATAACACACTAGCCAGGCACATCCATGACAACACCAGCCACAACTTTAAGTTTATGACTATTGACCATGTAGACATCAGTAACAAGAAACCTTGGGAACTTAGGTGGCAGACTCTACTACATGCAGACAAATTGCCTGGCATTAATGACAGGACGTCCATTACTCCTGTTTTAAAACTGAATGCCCTAGAGAGAAATAAAATAGCATAAAGTATATGGTTTGGCACTAGCACTTTACTTTGTACTCTTTATACTCACTTCCATAATTGTTATTATTTGTTATGCATGTTTTTTATACATGATTTTTAAAATATCAATACAAGGTTTTAATTAATTCATTCTAGTTTTTGCTCCAGTTACAATGATTTATATGTGTGTATTTATTTACAACATGGTTTTTAATACACCAATATTATTTTTTATACTTTTTGATACTGTTTTTAAGGTATTATAGTCTATGTTCAAAACTATTCACTAAGGGGTTAATCAAATGTGATTTTTTGTTTAGGAATAATTCAGCTAGTTTTCCCAGTGCTCAATCAGATTGATTCTTAACATATTTAAATGGTTGTTCTGCATTTTTAATTTTGTCTGATGAAGTTAACACTGTCTCAGTGAAAGCGCTTACGGATTCATTTTTATTGTTTTTATCAACATTAAAGTATTGCTCTGCATTACATTTGTGTTTGGGACTTCTTGGGACTACATCTGCCAGTGTCTTTTGTTTCATTTGGTTTATTTTTGCCTTCATTTTCTCAGTTTGTAAGCAGACAATGGCAGGGAGGTTCCAAAAAGAAAGCAGCAGCCCCCAGATGAAAGGACAGTGAAATAAATCAGAATGAATATGGAAGAGACCTTGCCTCAAAACACACACACACACACACACACACACACACACACACACACACACACACACACACACACACACACACACACACACACACACACACACACACACACACACACACACACACATGCTATCTTGCAATCCTTATCCCTTCCAGAAAGTGTGAATCTCCATTTATCTCTTTGGCAACAGGTTATTTCAGACAAATGAGTTCTGAGACTGATTCACCATGGATACAGGTGACAGTGGGAAGAAATCCCTACTTTCCATGTTATCGTTCCACATCCACCAGACCAAATCCATTTATTCCCTCTTATAGGTTCATAGGTTCATAGGTTGGTACTAGGCTATCAGCCCTAGGGCCTATACAAGCCTAGCCATAACAATTCCCTGGCTATTTCTTCCCACACTATTTACTTCCCTGGACCCCTGTCTAGCAGGGCGACTGACATGATCCCCGGGGTGAATTTCCTTTCTCCCATCCAATCGTCAAGGTTCCTTTTGAAGAGGACCAAAGAGGCACTCTGCTTGCCATGTATGGGCAAACTATTCCAGAGTCTGGGGAGTCTCTGGGTCAGGAACCTATCCCTCCAGCATGTTTTGTTTATTGTGATGACAAGGTTTAGATCTCTGGAGCATGTGGCTCTGAGGGATTGGGATTTCTTTAAGTGTAGCATGTCCAACAGCTCTGGGTTTGACATGGCCTTGTATGTTAAGCAAAGATCGCCTCTAAGTAGGCGATATACGACAGAGTATAGCTTGAGTTTTTTAAGGCGGTCAGCGTAGGGCATCTGCTTTAGGCCTGTGATTCTTTTAGTGAGGTATTTCTGTGGCGTTTCCAGTTGTTCCAGATGTCTTGAGAGGTACATACCAAACGGGGCATTGTATTCTATAATGGGTCTAATGAGGGATGAGTATAGTGGGACAATGACCTCCTTTTTTCTGGATGAAAAGCCCTTAGTGATGAAGTATGCCACATAGAAGGATTTCCTGACTGTTGTGGTGATGTGGTTATCGAAGGTGAGACCACTGTCCACCTGTGTCCCTAAGTCTCTTATTAAACTTTCGGTGTTTAGTGTACTGACACCTATATGGTAATTCACAGATACATTTTTTCCCAAAGGGGATAACTATACATTTCTTGGCATTGAGCTTGAGCCCATGGCTCTGGCACCAAGCATCTGTTTCCGTAAGGCCCTTTTGTAGAGTATCCACATCATTTGGGCATTCAATAATGGCTCCCAGTTTGCAGTCAACTGCAAACTTTGTTATCCAGAGTCCCTTAGTGTTGGCCTGTACTTCAGAGAAGTAGATGCCAAACAAGAGCGTTCCCAGGACTGAACCCTGAGGTACTCCACTTGTCACTTGTCTGGAGCTGGATTTGGAGTCGCCTACTTTTACAGTGTGGGTTCTATCAGTAAGCCATTTAGCAACCCATTGGGTGACATAGGGATTAATGCCCAGCTTAGTAAGTTTATCTACGATTCCAGAGTGGGGGATGGTGTCAAAGGCCTTGGCTAGGTCTAGATAGGCTGTGTGGACCAACTTACCCTTGTCCATGGCTCTGGAGACTGATTCGAAGAAGTCAATTAAGTTCAGGAGACAAGATCGGCCCTTCACGAACCCAAACTGGGTGGGGTCCAGTGTTTGAAGGTTGCCAATGTCTTTGTTTATAAGTTCCATGATAATACGCTCCATGGCCTTGCATATAAGGCTTGTCAGACTGATGGGATGGTAGTTTCCAGGATCCAAGGTGGATCCCCCCCTTGTGGAGTGGGATAACTGTAGCTGTGCGCCACTCAGTGGGCATGAAACCTGAGGTGAGGCTATGATTAAACATGACACTTAGGTGAGGTGCCAGTTCATATTGTAGTTCATGTAGTACACAGCCTGGGATGTCATCTGGTCCCATGGATGCTGTATTCTTAGCTTTGGAGAGTGCGTTTTTTACCTGTGTGGCCGTTATTACCGGAATTTGGCAATCTTCCGGTATTGAGATGGGCCATTTAGGGGGTGAGAGGTGGGTGAAGTTGGCACTGAATTGATCTGCCAGGATGTTGGCAATATCCTTGGGATCAGTATATTTAATGCCATTCTGTTTTAACTGAGAGCAGATCTGAGCATTGCCATTTAGATTCTTGACATAGTTATAGAATGCCTTGTTGTTGTCTTTGGAATCTTTGGCAATTTTATTTTCGTAACTAGCTTTGGATGATTTTATGAGGGATCTCAGTTTCTTACTGAGGCTGATAAGGAAGTTTTTTGCATCCTGGGATTTTCCTCTTTTCTGCAACAGTTTCTTCCTTTTGTTGTAAAGTTTGTTTATGGCAGGGGGCCACCAGATTGGCTTCTTTTTTTTGGATGAGAGCATCTTGGTTCTATTTGAGATGGCACGATTTATGCATGAGTGGATGTGCTCATATAGTGCCTTAGTGTAGGATTCAGCAGTTGAACCTTCAGCTCCCATCTGCATGGGTGTCATGAAGTTTGTCACTTCTGACTTGAGTAGCATGAAGTTGGCTTTGGAGAAGTTTTTTTATGGAGATTTTCTTACTGGGGGGTGGGGTGGGATGTGGATGTTAAGGGTGATTAGCTTATGGTTAGACGTGACTAACGAGGGGGTGACCATAGGTGTGGAGCATCGATTTCCCATGTTGGTAATGACCAGGTCTAGGATATTGCAGCCCCTGGTGGGACTATGGATTAGTTGATCCAGGGTGTTGGAATTTATGAATTCCAATAACCGTTGGGCAAAGGTGTTAGTACATGAGTAGCTTTCCCAATTAAGGGCAGGGTAGTTAAAATCACCCAGTATTAGGGTGTTTGATTCTATCTTAATATTTTCCAGTATGTTTAGAAAGGTGTACTGAGAATCTTGGGGTATGGTGGGGGATCTGTAGCAAGCTACAATTTGGATTGCAGTCTTACCTAGTGTTAGTTGCACCTGGAGAATTTCAGACGCATTGTGTTGGGCAACTAGCCTGGTGGTGTGAATATCCTTGGTGAATATTGACACTCCTCCACCTTTAGTGTTCCGGTCATGCTTTGGTGGCCGAAAAGTGTGGTAAGAGTTGTAGCCTGGTATTGCAGGGGTGCTCTCTGGAGCCTTGAACCAGGTCTCAGTTACTGCACAGATATCGATGTTCTCCATTTTTAGGAGTGCTTCGAGAGAGTGCATTTTGAGATTTAGACTTTTAGCATTGAGTAGCATTACCTTCAGATTTTGCATGCTTGTACCTGTTACGGTGGTGGTTTTGTTCTTTGAACTTTGCCTAAAAAAGGCACTATAGGGGTGGTAAGAGCCTTAGCCAGTAACCTGAATCCCAGAGGCGACAGGTGCAGACCATCTCTGACAAAGCATCGAGGTCTGTCAATCATGTCGTCCCAGGCAGACAGATACTGGATCCCCTTTGAATGACACCAGAAGCTTAGCCAATTGTTGAAGTCAATCATTTTGTCCTTATATTGTGGTATCATTCTGGGTGAAGGCAGGATGCTACTCAGGGCTAGGGTCATACCTGCCTGGGCCACATGATCTGAGAGCTCTTCCATGTCTCTTTTCTTGTAGAACAGGGAGGTACGTCTCAAGTCATTCACTCCAACATGGACAATGACAGAGTCATATTTGTACTTGTTGTGGAGTGACTTGAGTGCATGCGTTATTTGGCGGATCCTGGCACCCGACAGGCAGCTGACTGTAATTTTTCCTTGTTCAACCTGGTGAGAGGGACATCAGTGTGCCGGACTATGGAGTCACCTATGACTAAAGTGTTGGGTACATTGTCTTGCATTAGGGGCTGTTGCTGGGTGGCACACAGGTGTTTTGAACTATGTGACACTTTGGTTGCGATTGGTGTTTGTTTGCGTTTCAGCTTCAGAGGTCCTTGTTGCTTGGGCAGGTTACAGTTAAGGGCCTCTGCATATGTGGATTTAGCGTTGCTATATGTGAGTGTCGGTGGTGTGGGGTTAGAAGGGCTATGTGTTGCTTGAGGTGTAGTGTGGGTGTTAACCTTCTCCTCTTGACTGTCTAGCACAATCTTGGGTGGCGAGAGCTTTGCTTCCATTTTGGCTATGTAAGTGCATCTCTCACATGTTGTAGTGTTGGGTGGTAGGAGGAGAGGGTTGTCTGTGTACATGAGGCAATTGCTGCATTGCCCCAGTATGCCCAGATTCACCAGGTGGACAGGAGAAATCACTGGAAGCTGACCCTTGGACATGCCTGGTTTGATGCTTTTTTTTTTTTTTTTTTGTAAAGTACAGGAGCTGTTTTCCCTTACCTTAACAAGGTACTTTGCAATTATAGGCTGTTTAGTGCCTACTATTAATTTCTCCTTATTAACATATCTTTGAACACATGCTTTCCCAGGAAAAAATAGAATCAGTTCCTCTTTCCCAGTGGGGAAGAGGTTTTTATTCAAAAATGTTTCTGGTGCCAAAGACAGAAAATTTCTGGAGCTCAGTTATGGACCTTTCCTTCCCAAAACAGTTTTTGGCAGTGCATTAGTTCAAATATTTTCACTTCACAGCCCCTTTTGAGTTTTTTGGTAATCTTAGATTTAAAAAAAAATTATCATCACGTTCGCTCCATCCAGACTGCATATGTTCTTAAGGTTTTATGTGTCTGGATCACATTATCAGTTCTCTGCCTTAACATTTGGGCTATCCACTACTCCAAGAGTGTTCACAAAGTGTCTAGCTCCAGTTATAGCACAATGCAGGCTACAGGATATCTACATTGTTCCATATTTAGATGACTTGCTTATTTTTGCAGACTCTTTCTCAAAGTGTCAGCAATCTGTCATGTGGATGAGAGATCTCCTAGGTAGGCTGAGATTCCAAGAGAAAATTCAAAAGTCTTTTTTGACTCCTTCACAAAGGATTGTGTTCTGGGGTGCCTGCTAGACACTTTGGTAGAAAGAGCTTTTCTTCCACAAGAAAAAAATTGATCTATATTTAGATCATTTCCCTGGGTTTCCACTCAGATTTCAGTCACTGCGAGTGAATACTCAAGATTATGGATGTCATGGCATATTTGATTGTCATAATACCTCTGAAAGTACTCAACATGAGAAAGATAAAAAATCATAACTGAAGTTCTTTGGTCCTAGAGGCAACACCCATTAACTTTTCAGATTCCGGTTCCTGTGTTTGTAAGAAGAAAAATAACTTAGTGGAGACATCAACAATCCATGAATCCAGGTCTTCCTTCTCCCCTCTTGCTCCAAAGCAGTCAGTCACCAGAGATGACACAGACGTTGCCAGGAGAGCAGTGGCAATTGGGATCAAAGTACAATTTATTTGGGACAAAAAAAGGCAGACACAAGCACAGTTATACAAGAAATGCTTACCCTTATTAAGGCACTCAGCACTCTATATCACCTTTTGTCTCCCATAATCACTTCTATTTGTTACAATATCACAGTCATATGATACATAAACAAGCAAGGGGGAACCAGGTCTTACTTCCTATGCAGACTAGCCTCTTTAGTATGGGAAATATAGCTTTTACAGAACCTCCTCACTCTACAGGCTTCCTACATTCCATCAGAGCAAAACTGTCAGGCACACAAGTTAAGGAGGAAAAAGGCATGTCCTCATGAATGGAAACTAGATCAGGGGTCTTCTAAGATTTGATCCATCTGTGGTAGTTCCTCAAATAGAAATTGTTGCCTCCTCATTAGAGAAACAGCTGGAAAAGCCCTGCTTCAGGACTCCATGCAAGAAGGTCTGGAAGATTGATGTATTTTCTTTTTCTTGTACAGGAATGTTTCTATATGCTTTTCCACTCTTTCCACTGATATCTAGAATAATTCTAAAGATTCAGAAGGAATCCACCAGGATTATTATAGTGATTCCCTTCTGGTCCAGTCAAAAGTGACTCCTCCTTCTACTGGAATTGGTCAAGGACAATTACCACAAGCTTCCGCACAGAATGGATTTATTCACACAAGAACAAGGTTGTTTGATACATCCGACCATAAACAATTTAAACTGACTGCCTGGATGATGGGATCTTAATACCTTTTAGACACCTACTTACTGCAGAAATGCTGCATGTACTACCAAAGGCAAGACAGTCTGCAACACCAACATTATATATTAGCAAATGGAATTATTTTTTTCAAGTTGGTGCCAACAACATAACAAGCACACATTCAGTGCTACTGTTTCTCTGGTTTCACAATATTTTGGTGAGATACTTTCCTATGGCATGTCTTACTCCTCTATATAAGTTTATAAGCCATTTCATCATGTCTGCCAAAACCTCTCCTCTTTAAAGGCATTTCCTTATCAAAATGTTTTTGAAAGGGGTTTTATATCAGAGACTGACAGCAAATGAGTGGTTCTTCCTTGGGATCTTAATTTTGTGTTAGAGATGCTACTAATTGCTCCATTTGAGCCAGGTAATCTGGCTGATTTGAGGTACTTGACATGGAAAATTGTTTTACAGATTGCTCTGACTTTTGCAAGAAGGGTATATGAGTTTCAGGCTCTTATGGTGAGTCAATCCTATCTCATTTTCTATAGGGACAGGGTTTTTTGAGAACGAATCCATCTATTATTCATAAAGTGGTGGTCAAGTTTACTTTAAGTTAAGCTATCCATCTCCCTGTGTTCTTTCCTAAATCCCAAAACAAAGGAGAAAGAGGAAAGGATACTTTAAACCTTGGATGTGTACATACAACTCAGGTGTTGTCTTGAGAGAACAAAATCTTTCAAAATTTTGAGAAGTTGTTTACTTCTTGTGAATTCAAAAGAAACGGTCGTACCAGCGAATAGGAGTGAGTGTCCAAAACTGTTTATTAAACCAAATATCACAAGCGCTTTCACCCTATCTCAATTGTAGGACTTTTTCAAATTCAAAAACAGTCCATGTATCAATTAGCCACCTTTAAATACCTAAATTCAAAAAAGGCACAAAAAAAACCCTTTTCACATGATTTAAAGTGAAAGCACACACCTCAATACTCTAAAACTTTCATAATGTTAACAGAGTAACTTAAAATAGTCCTACCACATAACTACAATAAAGATAAATAAATAGTTATAATTCTTAAAAATATTCAAAATCGTGTATAACATCTTTAAAAGTATAAAAGCAAAACCTAGAGTTTGTATACCTTGATGTACGTTTAAGTTGTTCAAAAAAGAATTAAAATACATGTGAAATACAAACAACATATGACATTGTTTATAGTCTCAAATTTTGTTGTTATAAATTCTCTGCCTTTTTTGTTAAGTGGGGCTTAATAGAAATGTAGTTGTTTAATCCTGGGGGATGGGTGGCACTCAATCTTAATTGCCAGTAGGTCTCCCTACAACATAACCAATTTTCCCAGTCTCCCTCCTTGAGGTCCAATGGAACTTGTTCAAGAATCCCAAATGAAAGCCTGTGTGTTTAGACTCTATTTGTAAATGCGTACTTAGTGCATTGTTTGTGTTTCCTTTTCTAATACTGTATAGGTGTTCGTAGATATGTTTATTCAATGGCCTCTCTGATTTCACTACATAGAAACTTGGGCAATCCTTACACAGAGCTAAATATACAATACTCTTAGTGAAACAATTGCCCTTCTTAAAATAAACCTTACTGTTCACATATTTTTTTAAGGTAATGGGTACTTCTTCCAAAATTTAGTTACAGTGCCCACACCTACCACACCTACTAGTCCCCTTGTCTGGGGGGATTAAACTCCTATAGTTGTTACCTTTAAAAAGCTTTTTCAAATTCATTCCTGTTTTAAAAACAAAGTTTGGCTCCTCACCCACTTTGTGTACTATATCTTTGTTATGTTTTAACATCATCCAGTTCTTCTCGACTAAGTCCTTAACTTCCTTAGTTATAGTACTATGTTGTAAAACTAAAGCCCTTTTAAAGGCTTGTTCACCAGTAGCTACTTCAACTGTTGTAGTCCCCAATGTTTTCCCCAAAATGGGGGTGTACCTAGTACCCCATCCTTTTGTAATTTCTTCCGATACTTGCTTTATTAACCAATCAGGGTAACCCCTTGAATGAAATAGGTCATAAATGAATTATATTTCTGCTAAAAAATCACTACACTCTGAAGTCATTCTTGCCGCTCTCACCATTTGGCCCTTTATAATACTCCTTTTTTGTTTCCAAGGGTGGTCACTTGTGTAAGGAAGATAAGAATTACTGAATGTATTCTTTCTAAGGATTCTTGACTTCAGTCCCCCATTAGTTTTGTCTAACCTCACATCCAAGTAATCTATCCCACAATGGTCAAATTTAAACATAAATTTTAAGAAATCAGTAGTGGAGTGCAAAAATTCAAGAAAATCAAGGATGGTGTAACAGGTCCTTCCCAAATGATAAATCATCCAGGAAACATCGATACAACTTTATGTTTTTCCAAAATTCAGAAGGGAACACATACTGAAGTTCCCATTGTAGGAGAACTAGGTTAGCATAAATGGGGGCACACGCTGCCCCATAGTTACCCCTCTAACCTGTTTAAAGGTTTCTCCCTCAAAATACACAAAGTTGTTTTCCAGAACTATCCTCATAAGTTCTACCAGCAAATCAATATCACAACTCAAGGTAGACTTTTTTCTTTCAATAATAACCAGAAAAAGTCTAAACCCTCATCCGTTGGGATGCACCTAAACAAATCGACCACGTCAATGGTCAGAAAATATATTTCACCTTCATATGATTGAAAAATTAAGCTATGTAAAAAATCCCACGAATCCTTTAACATATGTTCGTATTCATTAGGAATATGCTTAAGTGTATGATCTAAAAAGGATGCAATAGCATATGTCTTATTCCCTTTTCCTGAGACAATTGGACTATATGGTGGGTCGGTAGTGCTTTTATGAATCTTTGGGATACCAAAGAAGGTGGCTAGTCTTGGTTTTTTAATGGTCAACATAGTACCAATCTTTTCATCCATGCTATTATCAATAATAAATTCTTCAATGGTTAAATCTATTTTTCTATATGAAATGTTAATTTCATTCATAGATATCGGAATGTACACATTGATATCACCCAAAATACTAAAATTTTTACTAGAATAGACAAAAGTGTTAACTAAAACCATGCCACCCCCCCCTTGTCGGGTTTCATAATTTGAATTTCTCTATCAGCTGTTAAGTCATCCAAGATTTGCTTCTCCCTCATAGCTAAATTCATTTTAAATGAATACTTTCTCTTAATGTTTTTATCAACACTCAAAGCATATAAATCCACTGCACATGTTTCCTCAAATACCTGCAAAGGCGGATGGAGAGGGGGGTTAAAAATACTGGCCTTTTGGAAATAGTTGTATCATGTCCTTCTGCCTGGTCAAACATTAATGCAAAATGTAATGTCCTGGTAAATAGTTTTAATTCAATAAGGATGTCACATACATCAAATCTTACTGTTGGAACAAATTTAAAGCCTTTTTCAAAAAGGTGAAAATGTTCTTCTTTAATTTTAATACCACTTAAATTGAAAATTTTAAAACCGTTGTAAGAATGTGTCACCTTATCCGCGTCTACAACTATTTTTCCTTTTTTTTTTGTCAAAATCAACAACTACACTTTTCCTTTCTTTTTTGTTTTCACCTGGTTCCTTACTTTTCCTTTCCCCCAGAAAAATCCTGTTTGTTCATCTCTCCTTCCTCCCCCTCCTCCCTCAGGTCAGTGGACCCAACCAAATCCTTATCTACTTCTAAAGTGGTGGGGTTGGATGTGGGGACATTAAAAACAGGGGTTGTCGGGTGGTGGTTCAAAACATCAACAACAATCTGTCCATTTGTAATAACTTTTTCTACATTACTAGGTTGGGTCATATCCCCAATTACTATGGGGTCAGGTGGTTTATATAAATTATTTCTAAAGATTTTTCCTTTAAACACGTAGGCCTTGTTGTCACTATATTGTTTGAGATCCCTCTCTAATTTTCTTTTTTTCCTACCATATATTTCTTCACATTTCCTTTCTATATGGTAAAAACTATGTTCATAACTTTCTTTGTTAAATTCAAACAACAAATTGCTCCTAATAGCATCATCCAATTTTTCAGTGTCTTTTAACAAAACATCCACTTTCAATTTGGAAAATTTCACCATCAACCTTAAAATCTTAAAACAACATTCATCAAAAATGTTGTTAAATTCATTAAGCATAGTTGTATCATATGTAAAACCTTCAGGGTATTTACAAACACGTAACCCTTGTGGAACACTTTTTTAGTAAAACATTCTTCAAAGTATGTAATATCTAAATTAACACATTTTATCTTGTACATTTTCTTCTCTAGGTCTCTAATTCTGTCCTTCAATGAGGACATAGTCGTGGGACGTTCTGCCCCACCAACCTTGTTTCTATGACAAAAGTTATTATTAAAAACATTCCCTTTACTTTGTATGTGGTCAAACCATTCCCTAATATTATGAAAAGATCTTAAGTCAGTGTTGAAAGCATTGTCAGTCCGCTTTACAGTACCTTGGTTTATATGGGAACTACGCCGTTGACCTTCAGCATCCAAAGGACCATTAGTTCCATTAGTAAAGGAAAAAGTTTCTCCCCTTTTAATGTCATTTCCAAAAGCTTGGCCAGTTTCTCAAAAAGTGTAATTACCTTCACAACCCTTGTGTGAAGCCAAAGTAAAATTATGAAGCAATCCGTTGAAAACCTCTACTTCGCAGGCGTTCACCTGAGTGGGAACCTGGTTGGTTGTTTCCCTACCTCCTTGCCCACACGGTATGGAATTACCAGTTTGTGTAAAAACCTCCAAAATTCATGCAAGATCTGATTTAAGGCTCTGCCTTTCTGCGCTGAGCCCTGATATAGCTGCTGCCACATCCTTTTGAGTAAAATAAGCGTTTTCAAGGTCCGGTTGACCAAACTCTTCTTCCAAAGACAGTTCAGCATTAAAGACAGCCATCTCCTATACGCCAGTCTCCACACTTCAAAACCAGAATAATATAGGCAGAAACAGACCGTACAACCAAAACTATAATCAAAATGAAATGGTCTCATGCTATTACCTTTTGTTATTCCAGCATAACAAAACTATTCCAGGTAAGGTTAAGCACATTCTACCAGGGCTTTGGCTTTATCAATGGCTTTATGGAAAGGACTGGACTTTAGAAGTATTCCAGAAGCAGAAACTTGGTCCTCTGTTCATACCTTTACAACACATTTCAAGCTAGATTTCCTCTCCAGGTCTAGGTCAGGCTTTGCTAGTGCCATTCTTCAGAGTCTTCTGGACCCTTCTTCTTCTATCTCCCAGTTTTTCAAACCTATGATAATCTACTCATGTAGCTGAGACTACTGCAGCACAGATCAATGTGCCATTAACAGGCTTTACAACAACAGGAAGAAATATCTGTCTAAGAGTAAGAGGGAGCAAGCCATGAACTGGAAACACTCCCTCCTCAGCATAAACAAGTAAATAAGACTTCCTGTGAAGTCCTCCAAAGCAAACTATGAATCCAAATTAGCATTCTCAACTAAGGACAGCCATAAGGCATTCTTTAGTTACATATGTAACCTAAAAGGAAAGGCAAAGATTTGTGCCAAAATGGTAGTTAATGATACCGCATACACTGAGTATGTGGACATAGCTAACCTGTTGGCCGACAGGTTCTGTGAAAACTTCACTACCCTGTCCCCACCACACATACCCCATGACATCCCAGCCATTGATGACTGTAAACTGGGAGCAGTCATAGAATCTCCAAATGATGCCAACATCCTACAAAAAGTCTTACACAAACAAAGATTGCTGCCAAAGTCATAGCCTTAAACTCAATGCAAAAAAATGTATTATCCTTTTCAGTAAGAGTGATGTTACTCCTAACTACCACAGCAATAGCCACACCCTAAGTATGCACTCAGTGATGACAGACCAGGGCATACAGGTTGACAGCAGTCTTACCTTTGATCACCATGTCTCCACAGTGGTAAGATGGACATTCTATATCACTCATCTCATAAGTAAAGGCACTGCCTCCAGAAAAAAAGAAGTTATAACCTCCCTGTACTCTTCCCTCATCAGGTCAATAATTGAGTACAATGACCCTTGTAGCATGTACCTTTCCAGGCACCTGCAGCAATTGGAGAAACCAGAAAGGTTCCTCACAAGGAAAATTCAAGATCTTCAGCATCTGTCCTATGTGGATTGTCTAAAATTTCTGTCACTTTATTCTATTTCAAATAGACTACTCAGAGGCAATCTCTGCCTTGCATAATAGGCAATCTCTGACCTGAATTTATTGGAAATTCTACATATCTTAAGTCAAATGGTACAAGGGTTACTCGCTATAAAAGACCGTAACCTGGTATGTGACATTAATAGAACCTGCTAGAGGGACAGATTTGTTTTTCAGAGGTTACCACACCATTGGAGCAGACTCTAACATCATGTCAAATGGAGCACCTCATTGGCTCTCCTCCAACACAATCTGGATGATTGGATGGATAACCATAAATTCACCCCGGGAGTTCCACCTGTATCCCTCTTGGATATGAGTATTAGGTGCTAATGGTGGAAAAAAGGGTAGAACTTGTCTAGGCTTGTAAGGGCCCTAGAAACATTAGCCTAGTTACTCCCTATAATCCTACGATCCTAAGAACAGAGTACAGTTTTGTAAGTAAACTTACCATAACAGATGTTTGAAAGATCACTGCTGCAGTAGCCACTCATTCCCTCAATCCCCATTGCTTTTTGTGTAGCTTTTATGCCAGGGTGTGGACATTTATTTTTTGTTGTTCCTAGCAGTGTCCTGTCAGTGCTCAGCCTCCTTCTCTTAGTTGGCATGAAAGCTCTGAAGGGCTTTGTGTCCAAACCTTTATTTGTAGTCAGCCCAGCTTGGAGTAACTACTGGTTTGTGTCCATGGAAAATCTCCAGAAGCTTTGACAAATGGTTGGCTGTTACATTGTACACAGGATATAACCCACAAAGGCTAGTCTAATGCAGGAGTGATCATTCCAACATTTACTGTTATGGTAAGTTTACACCTGTAAATAAATAAATAAATAAATAAATAAATAAATAAGGTTTGCTTCAAGAATTTGCTTTTAATGGACTTTGTGTATCAGAAAAAAATGAGAAAATGCCACAGTGAAATCCAGCTTTTAGGTTTAGTATGAAATGTTTTTTTAAAACTCTTTTCAGTTTTTACTTCAGAGCATGTATATATTTACATATGCATGTCTAGTTATTTATCTTGTTTGTTTGATGTAAATGGGAATCCCATCTTTATTATGCCAGTTTACATCTCACTAGTCAATATCTCATGATAGTTTTCTAACCTTCATCTGAAGTTTCCCTTCTGATTTCTGTTAAGATGGAGTTTGGACCTCTTTTTAACACATTTTCCAAGCAACTCAGCTTGGTTTTCCAGTCAAACACCAAAGGAGAGCTTTATGATTATGTAGCTCAATGTTCTCTGGAAGTTTAAGTCATCACCATCCAGTATAATTTCTAGTATTCTAATAAATTAGGACACAGACCAGAAAACAAAGGAGAGATTTAACTGAGTTCTGTGAAATGCTCTCCATGTTATTAAATGTATGATATCCTCTTCCTTGTTTTGGTATTAGAATCTATCCATTTCCAGCCCTCACCATTTTTTAAATTGTCTTTTATTTTTGTTTGTGAGCTTCTTAGGATAAATAAACCATTAGTGATTAAGGTAACGTAAAACCTGAGTAGACTAAGAGGTACAGCCTTGTGTATATCTGCCCTTCATGCACATGAAATAAATCCCATTTAGTCTTATAACAATGTTATTGCACAGTGCATTTACAATGCATGTTGCCTAGTACATTCTCCATCCTTGCATCCTTTAAAATGTTTATCTTTCTAATATTTGTGCTAAAAGCTTATCTCAGGACAGAAGTGGTCCGTTAGTGGTTTTCTACCTATAATAAGCATTCAGCAACCTTTTGTTTGTCAGATTTTCTTTACACATTTTCCTTTGCAATTGGTTGAAGTGTGTCAGGGTACTACAACACTACTATATAGTAAGAGACTTTGATTTCATACTAGGTGGAGGTATTTACTGATGTCTGCAAATACCTACTTTCCTGAGCCCTGAGTGTAAGTGCAGTCAGACTCACAATGCTGACAGCTGTAAAGCAGTAACTGGTAATGTCAGGTGGAACTAACAAATGTCCAGCAGTGAAGAGTGAGATCAGGAAAAGCATGCAATGGACTACTCATGTAGAGGCCCTCAAACAGCTGCTGTGATGTCTGTATCACTGTATTCTTGTCTTAGTTATCACTATTATAGTAACATCTGCTTGTACTTAACAACTTGTCAAACAATGACACAGAGATGAAATGCTGATTGTGCTTTTTATTGCCATAAAATTCTATGAATAGAAGTTAAAACTGTCATTTTACTTAAAAGTCATTATTTGCCCCATTAACGTGGCATGAACTAAGTTTAAACTAATTAACATCTGGGTATTAGTTATATATTTTATGTTATAAACTACACAATAATGGAAACTGACTTAATTTCACACAAATCTTTGCTTTAGTGAGGGACAATGATTTAAGCAAAAGAAAAAAATAAGCATTGCAAAAGAAAATGCAGTCAGTGTTGCTAGTATATTCTGTAGACAAAAAATTTCATCCATTTCCTTTTTCACTCATTGCATTCTCACTCCATGGACCAAACACGTTTCTGTACGCAACACCTGTGAACAAAAGAAAAAATGTTAACATTCATAGTTAGAATAAAATCTTATTCTTTCATTTCATGTCATATGTGTTTTTCAATGAGCAATTACTTCAGAAATATCTACAACATGCTCTCAATTTTACAAAAATTTTAGTCTGTTCTGTTTTATTATCAGAAAGAGCTGCTAATAGAAATATATTGTGAAGTGCTGTGAACCAAAATCTGCTTTTCTGCAGCCACCATTTCTTAAAGCATTTTACTTTTGGCTATTTAACTAAAAGTTTTGAAAAATAATTTCTATTGAAAAATAATTTCTATTTGCTTGCTTTCTAATTTTTGTAAAGTGACCTGTAAGTTTTGATTTGTTTAAGTGACTTGTTTGATGTCTTGGAATAATTATGGAAATTAAGAGAGTTGGACTATAACATACATACCTCTGCTATTCTGCAAAGTGGTTAGATGTGAAAATATGTACCTTATATTAGTAAAGAATGCAAAAACATTATTTTATTATTACATGAAAAAAGATCCCTAGACATGAATTAACCAGGTGAAAATAATGTTTCATCAACTAAAACACTATTTTAAGATGTTAACAAGGAGCTAGTTGTAACAAAGCTACAAAAAACAGAAGAGTGAATCAACAATATCAGCAAACTAAGCTTGTTACAAAGCTGAGCTAAGGAGACTGTATAAATGTTCTTCTCAGAAAATGAGGACATGGTCTTAGATATCTGCTGATTATCATTGGATGCCTCTGTACATTTTCATATTTACTGGCATAGTTCAGTCAGCTCTTATATTACTAAAACATGTCTTTCCTCTCCTCTTCCTTTATTTTTTCTTTAAAAACAGGATGCACATTTTGTATAAGTATGTTTACCTGCTAGTCCAATATGCCAGAAAGGAGTTCTTGGTTTTATAGTCAAGAGTTTCAAGCTAACATTACATTTGCTTTTTTCTACTGCAGACCAACTGTGCTTCTTTTACATATTATTTCTAATTATAGTCTTCTCATACAGTCGTCATAAATAATTAAGTTAATGCATTGCTGGTTATTGCTTACAGATTAACAATTGAAACTGTACATCTTTTCTGTCATCTATATTCTTTTATGTATTTTGCTACTGGCTTCATTTCTGAGGGTATATATTATCACTGTGACACTTTGAGTGCACTCCATGTTTCTGTTTCCTATATTTGATATAAAACCTCAGATCCTGTATAACTTCTAGTTTTACTTACATGGGATTTTGAATTACCTTCACATACCAAATGGTGATGCTTTACAATGTATGTTTCTTATATTGTTAAACATATCACACTGGATTTCTTCCCAGAGTTGCAGCTGAGAGAAATATTATAACCATCTGTATCACAATTATGTTTTTGAAACATTGGTATGTTCCTACAGTTTGGTCAGTGTATCTGATCTTATCCTTGCTACAAATATGACCATTTAGTCTATCACTTTATCTGATATAAGCCTGAGGCTACACACCATACCTCCTTCTATTTAGCTAAACACCTCCACTCTGTTATATTTTAGCAGAGACTCAGGTGATTCAGATTATGTGACAACATTCTACGTTAGGAATCACTAGTGACTTTGTGGTAGTAATATTGCAAAGATAGTCTCACCTGTACATCTCTGCAAACATACAGTTTCTTTTCATAGTTCTGACATATGATTTTAGCTACTCAACAAATACATCACTATACAGAAATCAATTCTACACCCTTCCAATTACTGATCACACAACTTATATTTTTCTTATCTGTGCTTTATGTTCTATTTCACACTGACTGCTGGCCATTATTTATAGCTAAATTCTGTATCATCACTCATCAGTACTCTTTTAAGATCAGGCTGTCTTGAACTTAGCAGGATGCCTTTCAATCCTTCAGTTACAGATGAGCTTTGTCTATTAATGTATCTGCAGTCTGTAACTTTCTTTCAAAGTATATTAAAAATCAACCATCACCCTCTCTCTTTAGAAACTTTCTGACGGATCACCTTAGTAAATGTATTTAAAGCAAATGCTAAGAGTATACATAATCCTGCCATTCGTTCTTTCATATAACCCTAGTGGTAAGTAGGGGAACAGAAGAGCAGTATTAACAGTAGACTCAACAGGTTGTAACTGTCATTAAAACCCAAAGTGTTGCACATCATCTCCATTACTGGTGTTGAATAATCTGATCTTGCTTAACTTTTCATGGGGTTTATGTCACAGACATTGTAGAACACTACTATCTGGACAGATACATGATACAGGAACTGGTTGATATCTGTTACTCTCATCTGGTGAGCCACGGTAGGTGCGAACTACCTATTTCAGTAGATACTAGGTTATGTATGGCTTTGAAATTATTAGCGGTAGAGACCTTTCAGCAACTAACAGGGACAAATTTGGATGGAGAGATACCCCAGATACCTGCCTCAAGGATACTCCACTGTTGCTCAAAACTGTGCTACTGAAAGTGATGGAGTATAGGTGATTCTCTTGTACCACAGAGGAAAGAGCCAACATCATGTGAAACTTTTATAATATAACTTATTTCCATGATGTACTAGAACTATAAACTGTACCGACACTGAAATAAAAGCCCAACCTGGTCAGCCAGGAAGAAGGTATGTGAACTGCAAAGACTACTCCTCTATCATCTGTCAGGTGATCTGTAAGGCAGTGTGCAATCTACAGTGTCTGCAGGGTACTCCTTCCAGTCAGCTTCTTTCTTTACCCTTTTCTCTTGTGTTCTTCCTTCTGCTTGCTTCCCTCTTTTCTCTACTGTTCTGTACTCAGATTTCAATCCTTATTCTTGTCAAAACTGCATTTAAACAGTGCTGTGGTCCATTTAAAGTGAAATGTTGCTTATCTCATCTTCTGTCTTTTTAGTTCATGTGCATGCCATGAGGCAATTGTACTTGTCTGATTCCATGGCTGATATTGTGTCTGTGTCCTCCTTACCACAAATCCTGCTCTGGTCATTTGAAAGGTTACTAATGGGCTACCCTCTATGTTTCAATTTTTCAATTTCTTAATTGTTAATAAACTATGAGTTACAGAATGCCCTGAAATAAACACCTGTATGCAAAACATCATTGTGTTGGGCATGGTTCTGAACACAAGGGTATTATTTTAGCTTTCAATAATGTTTCATGTATGTGCTCACTCCAACACACACACACACACACACACACACACACACACACACACACACACACACACACACACACACACACACACACACACACACACACACACACACAAATACATGTGTATACGTGTGTATGTATGCATGTATGATATATATATATATATATATATATATATATATATATATATATATATATATATATGTGTGTGTGTGTGTGTGTGTGTGTGTGTGTGTGTAGACTCTGAATCAACATTAAAGACTATCTTTGAAGTTACAATAAATTTCATATGCACTAAAAAGTTTGAGCTTAGAACTCTACCTAGTATATTAAAATGAATACATTACTAGTCCTGACATTACAATAATTTTTAATATTCACACTGTCATTCAGACCTGGAAATTTATTAGCCTGAAATTTTCAAAATGTTTGTAATTGATAAAAACTGTTTATGACAATATAAAGTTCACTACTATTTGACCTCACAACTGCCCTCAGAGATATCTTATTTTTGCCTCAATGTTCCTTAAAAAAGATCAACACAGTCTGATAGCTTTATCTCTTGAAATATTATGAAAGTAAAAGTCAGTCCATATGGTTCCAGAATATTACTATATGCAACTGTGAAGACTGGTACAGATGGGTGAAGGCTGCCAGCCTAGCCAGACAGAATTTTATACATAATTCTATCATTTGCAAATATGAATGTGAATCACAGGCTTGTTGTCTTAAATGAAAAAAATGCTGCTACAAAAATGTGGCAACACTGTTCTCTAGTGACCCAGTAAAAGCATGTTGTGATCCTTTGATCTAAAGTCGGCTCCAGTCTGGCTAGATGAAGGCTTCCTGTCTATTGTTTTAAGGCTAAAGTTAATGACCAGAATTTACATGTGGAATGTCCTTTATTGCTCTAAGGATAAAAGAATGTAAATGCAGTTTCTGTCAGCCTCTTTACACCAGGAATGTATAAAAGACGATATGATGTTTTATCAGAACTGCAGTTTTAATTTAAACAGTGAGAACCAGAGATTATTAAGCATTTGTGTTTGGACTATCCAACTCAGCACTCTGCCTCTTGCTCTATGTAAGTAAAGTATTTTAGAAGTGTGTTTTCTTGTAGCAATAGCTAGGAATTAGAAAGTTTAGACAAAGTGCTTTTCTGTGATGTCTGAACTGTACTACTGATTTCTTTTAAGTATTTCTGTGTGATCTCTGAACTCTTTTGACTAGCACAGTGTAGCAGAAAGTATTGTCTTGTGGTTTTAATTATTTATTATTAAATATTTTAAACCTTTTAACTGTTGCTGGTTTGTGTAGAGATAAGTTAGGTTCTACAGTATATTGCGTATTTATGGAGTTTATTATACAAAGCCACTCTAATAAGCCTTGGCTGATTAGTCACATTTAAGAATTAGATAATAATGCAGACTGTGGTGGTGCTGCTGCGGTAGTGTTGTCGCCTCACAGTTAGACGTTGCCCGTTCGATTCTCAGTTAGAGCGTCTTCTGTGTGGCGACGTGCCTGAATGGGCATTCCTTCATTGAAGGCTGTGTGTTTTGCCTGGCAAGCCAGCACATAAATCTCTACTGCCAATCATTAGCGGACCGGAGTTCCCCTGTGGCAACCCCTAACCGGGAAAAGCCGAAAGACACAAACAAACCACTTAGATAATAATATTGCCCAGTAATATTTGGACACCCTTTTTAGAGCATTTGGGTAGCTGATAATATTAGCTGGCTGGTGGCAGTAATTACTACCATATAGTTTGGGTAAAAGGGACACAGCTGGAGAACCTGTGCCAGCCATTTCCAGGAGTGTCTGTGTGGTTGTAAACTCTTATCTCAAAGTGTGTGTGTGTGTGTGTGTCAGCTAGCTGGGCAGGGACACAAAGCACTGGTTGGACAGAGAGTGTGTTGGAGATTTTAGCTTTCCCAGCTAGGCTGAGATCTGGACCCAATAGCTGTGCCAGTGGGGAGTCTTATTGGGGACCTGGGTAGCAAGGGAGCAACCATCCCCAGAATGACTGTGATCTCTGTGTGCTCTTAAGGGAAATTGCACTTTACCATGTGTATTTGTTATCCTTTCCTCATATATGAGATGCCCTCTCTGGTGTTAGTGGTGAGGATTGAGGCTGGAGATTTCATTTAAGTATTTCTGTGTGATCTCTGAACTCTTTTGACTAGCACAGTGTAGCAGAAAGTATTGTCTTGTGGTTTTAATTATTTATTATTAAATATTTTAAACCTTTTAACTGTTGCTGGTTTGTGTAGAGATAAGTTAGATTCTAGAGTATATTGCATATTTATAGAGTTTATTATACAAAGCCACTCTAATAAGCCTTGGCTGATTAGTCACATTTAAGAATTAGATAATAATGCAGACTGCAGTGGTGGTGCTGCTGTAGCATTGTCGCCTCACAGTTAGATGTTGCCCGTTCGATTCTCAGTTAGAGCGTCTTCTGTGTGGCGACGTGCATGAATAGGCATTCCTTCATTGAAGGTTGTGCATTAGGCCTGGCAAGCCAGCACATAAAACTCTACTGCCAATCATTTACGGACCGGAGTTCTGCTGTGGCAACCCCTAACCGGGAAAAGCCGAAAGACACAAACAAACCACTTAGATAATAATATTGCACAGTAATAATTGGACACCCTTTTTAGAGCATTTTGGGTAGCTGATAATATTATCTGGCTGGTGGCAGTAATTACTACCGTATAGTTTGGGTAAAAGGGACACAGCTGGAGAACCTGTGCCAGCCATTTCCAGGAGTGTCAGTGTGGTTGTAAACTCTTATCTCAAAGTGTGTGTCAGCAACCTGGGCAGGGACACAAAGCACTGGTTGGACAGAGAGTGTGTTGGAGATTTTAGCTTTCCCAGCTAGGCTGAGATCTGGACCCAATAGCTGTGCCAGTGGCGAGTCTTAATGGGGACCTGGAGAGCAAGGGAGTGACCATCCCCAGAATGACTGTGATCTCTGTGTGCTCTTAAGGGAAATTGCACTTTACTATGTGTATTTGTTATCCTTTCCTCATATATGAGATGCCCTCTCTGGTGTTAGTGGTGAGGATTGAGGCTCCTTGATTGCTGAGCCAGGGCACGGGTGTCACATATTAATTGTTTGGCAGCTGTGGGATATCCACATCACATATTAATTAGTTGGCAAATACTAATAGGTTTGTAGTGGTGTGGGTAGAGTGAATCATGTAGCTTGTGTACAGTGAGCTTTGAAGGTGTTTTGTACTCTAAACAGCCACACAATTAATACTCAGAGTTCAGATCACAATTGTTTTATTTCTTTTGTTAGCTTAGTTACTCATGCTGAGCAGGCAGCATGTCAGCAGAGGAGTATGGAAAGCTGGCAAAGAGCCAGCTGGTAGAGATGTGCCAGGCTAGGGGACTAGTGCATGGAAACCTGACTAAGGCAGACCTGATTACAGTCTTGGTTAGTTGCATCAGAAAACAGCAACCAGGAGGACAATCAGACTGGCAGTGATGATATAATTCCCTCGGAGAATGGACAGCTCAGCCTTTCTGCAGTGGACTTAAAAATCCAGCTGGAGCTAAAGAGAATTGAGTTGGAGGCCAGGCATGTGGAATTAAAAGCAAATGAGAGACTGCAACATTTTCAGGCTGTGTATAATGAGAAACTGTTATGTCTGGAAGCTAAGGAAGAAGAAAAGCAGAGGCAGCATGAGAAGAAGATGCTGACTCTTTGCCAGAGTCAAGGAGGTAATCGGGAAGGGAGTAACTGGACCCCAGAACCACAAAAGGTAAGTAAATTTCTTCCACAGTTTAAAGAGGGGGATAATTTGGATAGTTTCATTCATATGTTTGAGAGGGTATGTAAACAGTATGAAGTTGCCCAAGTGCTCTGGGTATGGTTCCTGACCCCCTTACTCCATGGTAAAGCTGTAACTGCATTATCTAAAATGCCTGAGTTGCATATTTTGATTATGCTGCTGTATACCTGAAATGAGTAGGAAAATGTTTTGTGAGCATAGACGCAAGATAGATGAAAGTGTGTGTGAATATGTTGCTGAACTGAGCACTTATTTCCATAGGTGGGTGAGTGGATGCCAGGTCACCACCTTTGAAGGGCTGGCAGACCTTTTGGTGAGGGAACAATCCCTTATCACTTTGCCTGAGGACATGAGGATCTGGTTAGCTGATAGGCAATGTGCTACTTCAGAGGAGTTGGGGAAGAAGGGAGAACTATACCTGGCAAGTAGGGCAGCCCTGCACAGGAAGGGAATGCCCAGTACTGCTTATGGGTCTAAAGGAACCCATGGTGGGCAGCACAGACTGCCCCAACAGAATCTGCCAGTAGGAGATGAAGCCACTAGTCCAGGTACATTTCCAGGACCTAGGGTGAAATGTTTTGAATGCAACCAGTGGGGCCATGTGGCAGACAGATATCCACGGAGGCAAGGTGGGTAACCAAAGGTGAGGGAGCCAGTAAGTGGGAAACACAAAATGCCAATAGTAGGTTGTCTTGGGACAACAAGGGCCATTGCCAAGAGAGACACAGCCTCTGCTATAATCATTATAAAGCCTGCAATGGTTACAGAGGAGCACTACTTTCCTGGCAGTCTACTCCAGTCAGGGCTTTAGGAGGGATCTCATTCCAAATACCTTTGGCTAGGGTTCAAATTGACTGGAAGGGTGGAAAAGGAAGCCAGCAAGTAGATGTGTATTAGGATATACCTGCAGATGTCTTGATAGGGAATGATTTTGATAGTGCAGTAGTCTGTGCTTGTGCAGTTACACACAGTCAGGCATGGAGACAAGCATGTAAGTCTGGTAGCCTGGGGGAGACCCAGACAGACTGCATACTTTCAGCCAGGACTAGTAAGGTGGTTACTTCATGGAGGGAGCTACTCTGTAGCAGTGAGACTGAATGTGAGCCACAGTTGCTTGTGGGTACTGATGGTCCCTTGGACAGAGTGACTGCAAAGGTAGAGGTGAGTAGTAGTACCCAGGCTGACAGTGAGGCACCACTGTCAGAGGATGCCAGACTTCCTGTGGAAGGGGAGCTGGGAAGGGTTACAAGGAGAGAGTTGAGGAAGGCTTAGCTCTCAGACCCTACATTGCAAGGCCAGAGGCAGGTAGCTAGGGAGGCATCTGATTCTCAAGGGAAGGGGGAATCTGTATACTGGGACAAAGGGTTACTATACAGAGAGTGAACCCCTGAGGGTTGGCTAGAAGGTGAGTAAGCACAGCAGTTGGTAGTGCCTACAGCCTACCATCTGGTGCTTCTATCCATAGCTCATGACATTCCCTTTGCAGGTCATATGGGCATAAAACATACAAAGAGGCGTATTATGCAGAACTTCTATTGGTCTGGAATTTCCAGATATGTAACAGGGTACTGCAGGACCTGTGAGCAGTGCCAAAAGGTAGGCAAGGCAGGAGACAAGGTGAGAGCTCCTTTTATGCCTTTGCCTGTGATTGAGGAGCCATTTCAGAGGATAGCTATGGATATTGTGGGTCTTTTGAGTACCCCAAGTTCCACAGGTAAAAAGTATATCCTAGTGGCAGTGGATTATGCTACATGATACCCCGAGGCAGTGGATTTGTCCTCCATTGAGGCAGAGAAGGAGGTGAATACTTTGCTAGAGATTTTCAGCAGGGTAGGTTTCCCAAAAGAAATACTCTCTGACAGAGGTGCCAAGTTCATGTCAGACCTGCTGGCTTGTCTGTGGAAGTCCTGTGGGTGAAGCACATGAAGACCACCCCCTACCATCACCAGACTAATGGTCTTGTTGAGAGGTTAAACTCTACAATCAAGTCATGCTACGGGCATTTGCAGATCATTTTAACAGGGAGTGGGACAAATATTTGCCTCATCTGTTGTTTGCTTACAGAGAGGCTCCCCAGGAATCCACAGGTTTTTCACCCTTTGATTTGTTATATGGGCATAGAGTGAGGGGACCTCTAGATTTAATTTGAGATGAGTGGGAAGGTGAGTGCAAGTCTCACAAGGTGTCTGTTGTGGCATACGTCTTAAACCTCTGGACAAGGCTCAGGGAACTCATGAGCTTGGCCCAGGAGAACCTGGCAGAAACCCAACAACAGAAAAATGTGTGGAATGACAGGAATGCTCGAGGCAGAGAGTATGCTGTGGGGCAGCATGTAATGGTTCTCATTCCTGTCAGACACAATAAGCTGTAAGCAGCTTGAGAGGGACCCTACAAGGTGGTAAAAAAGGTAAGTGATGTTAACTATATGGAGGAACTGCTAGGCAGAAGGCAGGGGCACAAACTGTACCATGTTAACATGCTGAAACCTTACCATGATAAGGAGGCCCTTGGGCTGGGCATTTGTAGTGGATTGCAGGAGGAGTCTGAGGGAGTTCTGTGGACTGATCTACTCAGCGAGGCTCAGACTGACAACTCAGTGGAAGGGGTAGCAATGTCCCAGCAGTTATCTCCTACCCAGGTTCGAGAAATCCAAACAGTGTTGCAGGAATCTGGGGACATGTTCCCTGAGAAACCAGGGTGCACCCACCTGGTGCAGCATCAAGTGGATACAGGACCCCAAAGGCCTATTAGGCAGACCCCTTTTAGGGGGCCTGAGAGAGTCAGACAGACCCTGAGGGAGGAGGTACAGGAGATGTTGGAACTTGGGGTGATCCAAGAGTCCAACAGTCCCTGGGCCTCCAAAGTGGTGCTGGTGCCAAATAAGGTTCTGTACGGACTACAGGAAATTAAATAGTCAGACAGAGTCGGATGCTTACCCCATGCCTAGGACAGATGAGGCCCTACAGCAGCTGGGTGGGGCTAAGTATCTTATAACCATTGATATTTGAAGGGTTACTGGCAGGTGCCCTTGACTCCAAGTGCAAGAGAGAAGTCAACCTTTGTGACTCCTTTTGGCTTGTATGAGTTCACAAAGATGTCCTTTGGGATGAAGAATGCCCCAGCAACTTGCCAGAGACTGGTAGATAATATCCTAGCAGGAGCAGGAGGGTTTGCCCTTGCTTACCAAGATGATATTGCCATCTACAGCCATTCCTGGCAAGAGCACCTTCAGCATGTCAGGGAGGTGCTGGGCAGACTACAGAGGGCAGGGTTGACCATTAAGCCAAGCAAATGTCAGGTGGGTATTGTGGAAGTCTACTACCCAGGACATAGAGTGGGGAGTGGTAAGATAAGGCCAGAAACTGCCAAAGTGGAAGGCATTCAGGCATGGCCTGCACCTGTTACTAAAAAGCAGGTGAGGGCATTTTTAGGGACAGCAGGGTACTACAGAAAATTCATCCCCAATTTTAGTACCATAACTGCTCCCCTCACAAACCTGACAAGGAAGAACAGGTCAGATAAGGTAGTGTGGACCCCTGCATGTGAGCAGGCATTCCAGAAGCTTAAAGAAGCTTTGGAAGGACCCCCGGTGTCAGCCAGTCCAGATTACAGCAAAGAATTTGTTGTGCAGGTGGATGCTTCAAACCATGTGGTGGGGGCTGTACTTAGCCAGATTTCTTCAGAGTGGGAAGAACACCCAGTGGTTTATCTCAGTTGTAGGCTCCAAACCAGGGAGGGATGCTCTGCAGCTGTAGAAAAAGAATGTCTAGGCATAGTGTGGGCATTGCAGAAACGTCAGCCTTATCTGTATGGAAGGAAATTCACTGTTATGACAAATCACAACTCTCTAACATGGTTAAACAGAGCCAGTCAGCAAAATGCCAAGTTGCTAAGATGGAGCCTGGGGTTGCAAGCATATGATATGTCAGTACAGCACTGCAGTGGGAGTAGCAATGCCAATGCAGATGGGCTCTCAAGACAGGAAATGGGGTAGGTATACTCAGATAGACCTAACCCTCTCAAGTGGCGTTTCTCAAGGGTCACTTGAAAAACTAGCTTGAGTTCTTGGGGGGGGGTGTGGATGTGAAGACTGGTAGAGATGGGTGAAGGCTGCCAGCCTAGCCAGACAGAATTTTTTACATAATTCTATCATTTGTAAATATAAACATGAATCACAGGCTTGTTGTCTTAAATGGAAAAAATACTGTTACAAAAATGTGGCAACAGTGTTCTCTACTGACCCAGTAAAAGCATGTTGTGATCCTTTGATCTAAAGTCGGCTCCAGTCCGGCTAGATAAAGGCTTCCTGCTTATTGTTTTAAGACTAAAGTTAATGATCAGAATGTGGAATGTCCTTTATTGCTCTACGGGTAAAGGAATGTAAATGCAGTCTCTGTCAGCCTGGGAACACTAGAAAGGTGTAAAAGATGATGTGATGTTTTATCAGAACTGCAGTTTCAATTTGAAAAGTGAGAACCAGAGATTATTAAGCATTTTTGTCTGGACTATCAAACTCAGTACTCTGCCTCTTGCTCTATGTAAGCAAGTTATTTAAGAAGTGTGCTTTCTTGTAGCAATAGCTATGAATTAGAAAGTTTAGATTGTGTTTTTCTGTAATGTCAGAACTGTACTACTGATTTATTTTTAGTATTTCTGTGTGATCTCTGAACTCTTTTGACTAGTACTGTGTAGTAGAAAGTATTGTCTTGTGGTTTTAATTATTTATTATTAAATATTTTAAAACCTTTTAACTGTGGCTGGTTTATGTAGAGATACCTTAAGCTCTAGAGTACACTGCATATTTATAGAGTTTATTATACAAAGCCAATCTAATAAGCCTTGACTGATTAGTCGCACTTACCAACTGGATAATAATATTGCGCAGTAATAATTGGACACCCTTTTAAGGCCTTGGCATAGCTGATAATATTAGCTGGGTGGTGGCAGTAAGTACTACCGTATAGTCTGGGTAAAAGGGACACAGCTGGAGAACCTGTGCCAGCCATTGTGTCTGTGTAGTTGTAAACTCTTATCTCAAAGTGTGTGTGTGTGTCAGCTACTTGGGCAGGGACACGAAGCACTGGTTGGACAGAGAGGGTGCTGGAGATTTTAGCTTGACCAGCTAGGCTGAGATCTGGACCCTACAGCTGTGCCAGTGAAGAGTCTTATTGGGGACCTGGGGAGCATGGGAGCAACCAGCCCCGCACTGACTGTGATCTCTGTGTGCTCTTAAGGGAAATTGCACTTTACTGTGTGTATTTGTTATCCTTTCCTCATATATGAGACGCCATTTCTGGTGTTAGTGGTGAGGATTGAGGCTCCTTGATTGCTGGGCCAGGGCATGGGCATCACAGCAACTTTATGTGGTAATTAATGTTACTTTTATATTGGAGAAACTTAACTGTGGTGACAACTGGACCCAAATCCAAAAGACTTGCTCTCAGTGCAAGTGATCACTTACACTGTGAGCAGGCTGAGAGCAGGTGTTTTGGAATCTGGTCAGTGTAGCAATCCTATTTATAGACTGACCTCACACCAAAGTAAGTGACTCACACTGTGAGCAGGTCTTTTGGAGTCAGGGCAGACCTTCACTAAGAGCAACTCTTTTGGAATCTGGTCCCCAGATTTGACAGGGGGGAAAACAAGTTGCTTGCGAGCAATGTGCCATCTATTAAAATGTTATCAGGATTAAAGTAGTTAGCAAACATTTCGACTGAAATACATTTTTGGTGAGGATTTATTGGTAATATGAATAATATGAATCCAAAATAAATGCTCACAAACCCCATACTCGAATTTAGTGTAAAAATGATTAGTCGAAAGAGTTGCCTTTAAAACAATACACATCCTTAATCATATCATTAGAACAACACTTTTCCCCCATCAAGGACATCTGTACATCAGAAATTGCATGAACCCTTGAGTTGATCTAGACTGAAATATTGTTATATAATTTAAGTGGTTTTCAGTATGGTATGGTCACCTTAAATGAGGAGTGAGATCTCTCTGAATGAAAGTATATTTTTTTACTAATTTCATTAAAATAATCTACTGGAGAATTATCTTTAATGGATATGTATTAATGACTGATGTCTTTAACCATTTATCAAGAATACAGTTTTATTAAGATGAATCAAATGAGCAAAAACGAACCTGCTACAGAAAATAATTAGTTGAAATAATCATCATGCATTGTTTATGCTTATAGCATTTCAAAGACTGTCTGCTCTTCTGATGCTACCATGGATGTCAGCTATGTGTTAGTAACAGGTAATATAGAGTTCCTCTTTCAGCACTCCAGCTTCTTCCCTGCACATGTCAGTGTGTTTCTCACCTTGTTTTCCTTTTCTCTTATGTTATTTTTCCTCCTTGTGTTCTCTCCCACCTCTTGTTATGTTATGCACTTATATAGTAATTAAATCCAGGATATTCTTTCTTTCATCATACTAAACCTCTGGCACATTACTTTCCTCACAGTTCTCCAACTGAGAATCCCTCTTTAAAGATCACGTGTCTACATCCCTGTGGCTTCTGCTCTGACCTGAAATCATGTAGCTCTTCCTTTTCCCTTCTTAGTCTACTTTCATATTTATGTATTGTTTTCTCTTAGATATTGAGTCTTTCATTTTGTTTTTACTTTAACTGGTGGATGCCGTTCTTCTTTAGTTTATTTCAACAACCCTTTTAGTCGTACTACTTATGGTCACCACAGGTTTTGCAGTTTCCTCTTACTGTATAGTATGATGTATATATTAGAACTTATTAAGCTGTTATATTTGGGTTTATAAACAGATCCTAATAAGTCAGTCTGACTCAGTCTTGATGATTGAACTTAATAAAAGAAACTAGGTTACTGTTGTATACCTTGATTTCAATAATACTTCTAGTACTTTCTGTCACAGTAGACTGGTCCTCAAGATGATAGGTATAGTAGGACAGACATTGACAATGGGGAGGGATTGGGGGTCGTTAGTGGAAACTGTAAAAAGAAAGATAACTGGTTAGTGGGGTTATTCAGGAGCTGGACTTGTGACAAGCATTCATTGACATTATTGCCTGAGAAATCATGTGGGACATTAAGAAAAGGATCATCCTATTTAGAGGTAATACTAATAATAGAAAGAAGACAATGAAAGGAAATCCTTTAATGAAAGCTCAAGGTACTGGTGGAAGAAATTGAGAAGTGTTCTCTAAGTTTTAAGGCCAGGAATTGGAAAACATTTTTTTAATAATCCCATGGAGGAATAACAGTTGGGATCAGTGATCCTAAAAATTTTCATCAGGAAATATACCTTCATATGGTCATAACAACAGAAATGTGACATTACATATAGACTGGGAAACTGTAGTTTTGCCCATTAAGATGTTAAGTTGCATCCTTATGAGATAAGACTTCAGCAATACTGTAGTTTTATTACCCTTATGCAGATGATGCTGATGTAGTCCAACAGAGAGATATGAAGGTGACTTGGGTAATTCAGAAAAATGATGACAAATGATAAAAGGAGAAATTACAGGAGTAAATTAAGTTCTCAAATAAGTATAAATCAGAAATGGAAAGTGTGATAATAGTACATATGATATTTAATGGGCATTGTGATAGAATGCATCTCCAGAAGAAAGGCAGACATTGTAGGAGTGACCATGCCAACTAAATTAAGAGTAGTAAGTTCAGCCTAGACATCAGGATTTCTGTGCAGAAGAGTAGGGCAAAAATGGTACAGTTTAGATAAATTTTCAAATGACTACAAAATTACAGTGACAGTTCACCTTTCTCTCACTATCATTGGAAAACAAAGTGAGTCTTGGTACAAGAAAAAGGATACACAAAGAATGTGCATGTATGCATGATTAGAACAGCACTGTGTATGTGTTTTTTTATCTCAGTATATTATAGTTTTAATTATAAAGAATTGGAATTTCAATGCTATTTCTTTTTGCAGTATTTAACGGTTCGCTGCATCATTTTGTGACATATCACTGCAGAGTGGTACCGTAAAAGCGTTGTCTTATTACAAAGCCACCTCTGTCATGTAACAAAGTGCTCAGATATAAAGATGTAAGAATTATGTTATATATGAGTAACTGTAAAATTTATGTCTCAAAGAATAAGCAAATGGTGATATTATAAAATATCATGTACCTAAAACGACCATGGCAGTCACCCCGGATCACCTCATTCTGACGGCAGATTCTTCGACAAAAACCTCGTCTTGCAATACCTTTTATGCTGCATCTTCGAATATGGTCTTCAATTCCTTCAACTCCATCTTTTTCACCTTGAGGGAAGCAAAAAACATCCTATTGTTACTTCTGAGACATATTAGTAAATCCATCAACTGCAAACTACAAGACGAGTTTTTTGTTGTGACATAATATCACTGACAATAAACTAAAACATTAAGGAAAGGCTTTTGAAACCCAATATTGTCAGAGTACCCAAAAATGTGAATTCAGTAATACGTTACACTGTCTGCACTTATTCACCATAACAAGCCTTGTACATGCTTCACTCCATCATTACCAGGCACTTTCCAGTCCTTTCTGATCATGACATTTTAGTACATATTGAACTCATTAAACTACAGGACTCATTCAGAGACACATGAGGGTTTATGAAGATCACGTTCAGGGGTGGATAAACCAAACAGATCATTCACATATTTAAATCTTAATAACTAATAGGTGTCTGTTTTATAGAGATGTACAGTATATAGCAACATTTAAGTAAAACATACTCTCATAGGGGACGAGTTATGTTAGTGGTTCTAATCTTGCTGGATTATGACAGAATAAAAAAAAAAATAGAACATGAACAGAACGATATATCATTTAAGAAACAGAGGAACGTTAAATGGCTTTGCAATGTCCATTTAGTTTTTCAGTGTGTGTGGCCTGGCTGTTTGAATTGGGTCTGAAAATCATGCCATAATTTATAATAATAATGGGAAGAATGCAAAGTAAACCTTATTAAATCCATTCTTTTGCCCGCCTTATTGCACACTGTGCTCTCAGCTAGTGTAGGAACTGTTGAATGCTCACTCACAATGAACTTCTACTTGACATAAATAATTTGGTTTGTGACAGCTGTTCTACTTGTCCCTGCTGTCTACTGATCATCAGCACTTTCCCAATTAATTGTCCCATTCATTTCCATATCACCAACGTTGATGGTCAGTCAGTAGGGATTATCATTTAGGCACCCACGAAATGTGGTCTTGTATTTTTTTTTATGCCCTCCTCCAGTTCAACCACTCAGTAATACTTTGTAGATTGAGTATACAGTGGGTATCAGCTCTGAGATGCCCTTTAATTTCACAAGAGGCTAACACCAGCAGGACTGCCCCACCCCTTACCCCTCAACTTATTTGCTCAAGCATTCTAGACAAAGTCCAAAACAACAGGGGCACATAATCATAAAGTAAGGACTATTTTTTATTATTTCTCTAATTCTGTTAAAAAAGTTAAGTGACTGAATGACTTTACATCTATCTGCATTTTCTGAACAACAGGACATATGAAATTCTAAAGTATGGTATTATTGACTGACTATAATCCACAGAGATTTACCAGGAAAATCAAAAACTTTGAGTGACAGATCAAAATATGAAGCACAATCAGAGACATTCTGCAAAACCAATTGAGAGATATGTTTCAGCCACAAGAGGCGGTACTTGGTTGATTCTCTAGTCTCCATATAAAATTGACTCAAGTATATGTGCCTCTGAGTGCATGGCCCCTTCCCTAGGATACACACACAAAACAGTTTGCAGGAAAGGCTAGTGAGTCCTCTCCAAAGGCAGCAACGCTTTCTTGCACCCCTAGGAAATGTAGCCAGTGTGTGGTCACCTATGTAAACTAATAAACAAAACAGCTGCCCCAAAATTCTGCAACAAAACATTTAAATGCTTCTTACATTATAGTCAATAAAAGGAAGAGATTAATTAATCTAGAGCAAATAATTGTAGGTGGAATGATAGAATTTGTGCTGTTGAAGATATAAATGGAAATTAGTGATTCTGATTGATTCTAGATAACAACAGTTGAGTCACATAAAGCTTTAAGTGGCTTCAGAAGGCATAGAGGGAGATTACTAAAGTTTGAACTTACTGACTATAATGAAAGAAGGCTGCCTTTTTTCTTAAATAGTTCTAGTAAAACTATTTCACTGTTTACAGGTTTGATTAATCCACTATCATGATGAAGTACAAACATCCTGATTTAGCTTTCTTTGTAATTTACTGGTTTCCCAATTAATAAATAGCAGTTCAAAGAAATAGGAAGATAAGTGGTTTGGTATCCTTTGCAGGTTAGTGTTTCCAGTCAAAGCAGTGTCATTTTTATTTTCTGTTTTAATCCAAGCAGCTCTACTCTAAAATGCAGAAATGCAGCTTCTCATAGAAAGCAATGATTGTGGAAATATTTTCATTCTATAGTACACAGCAGAGTTAGTTTTAAAAATGCAGTTATAAAGTTCGCAATCTAATAAATATACAAAGGTTTAGGTATGGTTTGCTTTTGACCGGCTTTAATTTAAAAATAAAATGTTGCTTTGTATGTCATCACATTGCGTTACATCGTGAGAGCCAGAAGAGCACTTTGAGGCACAGGATGGGGGAGGAGGTGGCATCCTTCCTTTTCACTGTGGCATGGCAATTGAATTGATATTTATTACATAGAGGAAGAAAGAAAGAAAGATAGAAAGAAAGATAAGTGCTTTCATTTTCCTGTTTAGGTGGTCTTACTGTTGGTACTAAACCTTACTTTCATTTTTATGTAGTGCATGTGTGTCAGGATTGTTCATAAAGTACAGCTATGTAGGCTAAACTTTCCATAACAGTAGGTGTTTGAATGATCACTGCTGCAATTGTCTTAGGTATATGGTCTATATTTTCCCAAGGATGTAACAACTGGCCAGTTTAGAAAGCTTCAGGGCACCTACCATGTGCCCAAACTGTCAGGCAGCTCAAACTGAGCTGACAAAATGAAAAGTTTGAGCATGAAGGCCTTCAGAACTGTCAAAAGAGAGAAGGAGAGAGGCAGACCTCTGAAATAACAATGCTAGGAAAAAAATAAATAAATAAATGTCCATACCCCGGCATAAAAAAAAAAACACCAAAAACAAGGGGGGGGGATCTGCATCAGCAGCAATCATCCAACCATTTACAGTTATGGTTCATAGATTAGTACTAGGCTAACTGGTCTTGTGAGTCATTTTAAGCTTAGCCAATTACCCCATATCATAATTAAACTTTGTATGTGTAAGGTAAACACCTCAACCATTATACCACCCTCCCATTTTAACAGACACTCTATGCATAGAGCCATACCAGGATTACACATTTTATTTCTGCCTGCACATTGCTGAATTTCCACATTATTCCTAATGATTTTAATGGTCTGTGACATTTAAACACCCAATTATATATTCATAATATGGACTACTTCCCCCATTTACATGTAGTTCCTGTAAAGAGAGAATTTCTAAGCATTATGTGACTGCCACTGTAATATTTAATGCTAAATAGCAACCCTGGTCTGTGTGTGGCAAAATATACCATACTTAGAACATTTAACAATCTGAGCTACTGAGTCACTGCTATGGTAAGTTTAACTTACAGAACTGTACTATATTCAACATGTTGATCACTGTTGCAGTGGCCTTAGCTATATGGATAGATTAGCTTAGCTAACTACATTTGGAGGAGTTAGAAGAACAGTACAGCTGCCTATAGGGAATGGTCGTAGCAAAGCTTGACCTTGAGCTAGAGAAGGAATGAAGTGTATAGTGCTTTGTAAAAGTATGTACACAGGACCAAGTAACAGCTTCTAGAATACTTTGAGAATCAAACCCTTTCCAAAATTCCATAGATGAAGCCAAGGCCCTGGTAGAGTAGACATTGACTCTCCTTGGAATACTTTTGTTATAGTAAATAAAATAAAAGGTAATAGCCTTAGACATCCATTTAGAAATAGTCTGTTTAGTCACCAGTTTCCTCTTCTTCTTATCTTCTCAAGAAATGAATAATTGATCCAAAGATCTGAAAGATTTAGTTCTGTTACAATAGCACCTGAGTTGTCTGTGCATATCCAAGATATGGAGTATCTTTTCTTCTTCATTTTTAGTTTCAAGAAAGAAAATGGGGAGATGGAGAGTTTGGTCCAAAGTAAACTTGGATACCACCTTAGGTGTAAAAGAAGGATTACTTTTCAAAGAAACCCTGTCTGTATGAAAAATGAAATAGGTTGAATCAGCAAAGAGTTTATATCTCAAATACCATTCTTGTAGAGGTCAGAGCAATGAGTAAAGGGGCACCAGTTTTCTTGTAGGCCTCTTATGCAAAACCCCTTTCAGAAGCAGTTTGACATGACACTGCATTGAAAGATGAAAATCAATGCACAGACATGCTAAAATCACACTTTTTGTTCTTCTTTGCAGCAGATGGGAAAGGAAGCAAATCTCTATTGAAGGGAGAATTTAAAATCTCATTTTTAACATCATCTGGGAAGTTCAGAGCATTCAGCCATGGAAATCTCCTTAAAAAAGAACCAGTAGCCATAACAAAGGAAGAAGTATCAAAAGAGTAACCACACACTGTAAAGAATCAGTGATAATCTGTGTGATAGAAGAAATTATGTTACTTAAAGCAGATGTTTCCTCACAAAATGAATCTGCATATAAAACACTCCCCATATTTCAGTTTATTAGAACAAACTTCAACACATGAGCCTGAGAATTAAAAATGTTGAAAATCAAATTTGCCAAACTATACATTTTTTCTGATACCTATCAATATTTCCTCATCCTTATCATAAAGAGTGGAATTGGAATTTGCTAAGTGTTTAGTAGTAATGGGATAAACTTAAGCTAAAGCTGCTGGGTCAGGTTTGGGAATAGTGTATAAAAATATCAAAGACTGAGGATCTTTATGCATTCTATTTCAGGAAATCTGCAGACAGTAACACATACATTTTCGAAAGCAGACAAAACAGGAGGAATGGGTGTAAGTTGTTTAAAGTCCTTCTGAAACAACTCATAGTATTGTCTGAGACTGAGAAATGTCAATGTTTTCCCACTGAAAACACTAGGACATTCTAGCAATAGTCTCAGATAAAGACCCCCCTCACAGAAAGAATCAGAAACTGAGCTCTCCTCTGAGTCCAAATCAAAAATCTGAGCAATAAGAAAAAAAAATTCCATCCATCCCTGTATCTTTCTGTTCAGATTCAGAATACTGACTCTCTTCAGGAAAAGGGAATCCCTCTTTCTTTTATTACAAACTACTTTTCAAGAAGTGTCAATAGCCTGAATTAAACCTTGAGACAGGCCCAGTAAACTAATCCTAGACAAAGAAATTTGAGGAAAAGAAGATAGAAGCTTGGTTTTATGTTTCTTTTTGACAGGAAAAATGGCACCAACCATGTTACTAATGACAGGCTGCTTCCCAAGGGATGGGCACAGCATTCTGAAACAGCTGGAAAACCTTCTCTGGTCCGTCTCTTAGGATCAGTGAGAGTGGGTCTCCCTAGCCCATTGAGTGGTCCCCAAAAGCTGCAGAGTACATGGCTAACTTCCAGTCCACAGTGGTCAAAGGTGCTACACCAGAGAGGTTCAGGGTAAAAGATGAGTAGTACAATAAACGGACAAATTGAAATCAGCCACCTGCAGATAAGGCAAATTGCTAACCTGCACTGGTGGCAAAGGTTGTTTGCTTAATGTTTTTCTTTTTGTAGCTGGAAGAAGGACAGACTGTGGGGCCAGTAGTCTATTTCATGGCTGAGCCAAAAAATGTGCTTCTTTCCTGGGGAAGACACACATTATTTGCCAGTAAACACTACCAGTCCACAAATGTTACTTTTTGACAGAAAAAAAGACAATAAATAGCACTTTAAAAGACTATGCCAGCCCCACAAAAGAAAAATAAACGCAATTTCTCCACAGGAAAAAAAATAATTTTAGTTATTTTACACTACTTTTAAACTGACATAAAAATGAGTGCTCTGTTTAAAAGTACATTTACAGTGTCAAGACAGTCCATTAAAACACAACACTCTTGAGGTTAAAATAACTTTCCTTATGAGGAAGATAATAAAACATTAACAAAATGTAAAATATTGAGGGTTATTTCCCCCAAAGTGAACTGATCTTGTCAGGAAAGGAAAGCACAAGCGTTTCAACTGTCAATCCTGAAAAGCATCAGAGGAGAGTAATATTCAGCATCAGTAAAGCTCTGAAAGGCTTCACATCCAAACGTGACTTTTAGTCAGCTAACCTTCAGCTGCCTGACAGTTTGGGTATGTGGAAGGTGATCTAAAGCTTTGGAATCTGGCTGGCTGTTATATCCATGGCAGGATATAACCCATATAGCTAAGGCTACTGAAACAGTGATCAATATGATGAACAGCTCTTTGCATTAAGGCAGTTACAGGCCAGTCAGCTGAGAGCTAAGGGTTTAAGAATTCCAAAGCTGCTATTGCTGTAACTCTTTAAAATTACTGTTGCATTGTAATAGTTCCATTACACAGATTAAAAAAGAAAGATAAGTGTTTTCATTTCTTGATCTTAATTTAAATTAATTTTAATACTCTGTGTCTACTTTAGCTCAGGTCATTAAATCTATAGTCTAAGTAATTCAGGCACATAATTGTACTAACGTTTGCTGTTTAAATGGTCTAACTGTTGGTTTTAAACCCTAGTTTTATTCTTTTGTACTGAGCATATTTCAGGCTAGTTAAAAGTAGTCTTTGCATTAAGGCAGTTCCAGGTCAGTCAACTCAAAACTAAGGGTCCAATTGTTTTTCCCTCTTACCAAGACTGTGTTAGTTGTGTTCTAAAACCCAAACTATCTATTGTTTCCAGTCCCTATTCTTAATGACATAATAATTCCCACTCAATTCCATTTATTGGATGTTGCAAGAAGCACATTAGTATTGTTTTGTAAAGTCTCTCCCCTTAAACTACTCGAGGGCTAAAACACATTTGATAAAAATGCTTAATATTGAGTGTATTGAAACTGCTTGCACTAATTTCAGTATTAAAATAGTGATTTTTTATAATTAGTTAACTGGTTCTTTCTAGTGGCAAAACAAGTTTTCCGTTCTAGTTGTTATGTATAGAACTTTAAATACCCAGTAGGAAGTCCACCCAAATGATCCTAAAACTGAAATCTAAGCAGTTATAGTTAGCCATGCCCTCAGAGTCATTCCTGTCAGTATCATGGACAACTTCATCTTTTTTTTTAACATTATTTTTTACTGAAGTTGCTTAGACACAACTTTGCTCATACAACTTAGAAAGCAATCCTCATGCATTGTGCACCTCCATTAATCTCCAGTGGCTGGCCTTAACCTCTCTCTGGCTCCATAATTTCTCCTGAAAATAAATAACAACAGTATATTTGGAGAACGCCCTGGCAGTGCAACGAACTCTAAAGCGAATTCACTTCTTTACTTACAGTTAGTTAATTGCTGTTTAAAAACCACGTCTCAGGAAACTAGCGGCAAAAAGTCTCCAATCGACTACAAGAAACTGCTGTTAAAAACTAGTCGGAGACTACTCGTGGCATAACAAACAATAAAGTTATTTTGCCTTTTCGATGCAGTAAACCAAAGTTTGTTTTGTAAAATTGTGACTAGTGTCCCTCATTGACAGAGGTGACAGATGCTGACTGAGGTTTCTTTTTGGGGATAGACTCTTGGTTAGGCTTGTAAGGGCCCCATGGTCATTAGCCTAGTCACCTCCTATGATCCTATGATGCTACAGTCAACCATCTCCATAAAGGGGGAGTGACTACAGACCCTGAAAATTATCATCCCATTAGCCTGACAAGTCTGATATGTAAGGCTATGGAGCACATCATCATGGACCTAATTAACAAGGATATAGGGAATCTCCAATCTCTAGATCTCCCTCAATTTGGATTTGTGAAAGGTAGATCATGCCTGCTCAACCTGGTTGACTTCTTTGTGTCAGTCACCAGAGCTGTGGATGAGGGCAAGGCAGTTCATACAGCCTATCTCTATCTGGCCAAGGCCTTTGATACCATTCCCCACTCAGGAATTATTGATAAACTCACTAAACTATGCATCAACCATTATATCACTAGGTGGGTTGCAAATTGGCTCACAGACAGAAGCCACAGTGTGAAAGTACTGGACTCCAAGTCAGACTGACAACCAGCCATGAGTGGAGTCCCACAGGGATTGGTTCTGGGTCCTCTCCTGTTTGGCATCTACTTCTCAGAAGTCAAGAACAACAGAGAAGGACTCTGGCTGACCAAGTTCACAGATGACTGCAAGCTGGGAGCCATTATTAACTCTGCAGGTGATGTAGACATCCTACAGAAAGACCTCACTGAGACCACTGACTGGTGTCGAAACCATGGCCTTAAGCTTAATGCCAAAAAATACGTCATCATCCCCTTTGGGAAATGCTCAGTTCCCACTAATTACCACATAAATGGGAGCCCACTGAACACCGAAGGCATTATAAGATATCTGGGAACACAGGTTGACAGCAACCTCTCCTTCGGCCACCACATTACTACAGTGGACAGAAAGTCCTTCTATGTGGCACGTCTCATTGCCAAGGGTTTTGCATCCATGAAGAAAGAGGTCATCATCTCTCTCTCTATTCTTCCCTCATTAGGCCAGTAATCAGGTATAATGCCCCATTTGGCATGTACCTCACTAGACATATGCAACAGCTGGAAGGGCCACAATGGTACCTTACAAAGAGGAACTGAGGCCTTAAACACATTGTCAACATGGACAGACTAAAAAACTTCATCTATTCACTCTCTCATGTCATCTACTAAGAGGCAATCTCTGCTTGACTCACAAAGCCATGTCTGACACAGCTTTATTAGAAATGCTAATTCTAAAGAAATCCCAATCCCTCCACACCACAAGCTCCAAAGACCTCCACCTCATTACCACAATCAAAAGAACATGCTGGAGGGACAGGTTCATAACCCAGAGACTGCCCATGCTCTGGAATAGACTTCCCATACATGTCAAGCAGAGTAGCTCAGTGCCCCTCTTCAAGAGAAATCTTGATGAGTGGTGGGAAATAGAAAGTTCACCCCGGGGATCACTCCACTGGCTCTACTTGATAGAGGCACTGAGAATAACATTGGGCAACACAATGTCAGGGCACTTCTATGGACTAGGCTTGTAAAGGCTCCAGGGCCATTAGCCTAGTATGCACCTATGGACCTATGAACCTATGATCCTATGATCCTATGAGAGGCAGATAGATACAGAGAGAGATAGATAGATAGATAGATAGATAGATAGATAGATAGATAGATAGATAGATAGATAGATAAAGTAGGCATACATTAAAATTATAATATAGTAACTCTAAAATCAAGATACTACACAAAATTCACAAATATCATTCCTAGAATTTCAGCTAATGGAAAGGGAATCTCGTGTTTAGAGCTTCAAATCTGTGCTCATCCTTGTCAGTCTATGAAAGAGCAGTTACATCTAAAAGGGAAATACTTTGTCATTCAAACAATGAATAGTATTTGCAAATGTGGGATCTTCATATGTAGACCTATGCTATAACAGGAGTTATATTTAAGAAATGTTCAGTAGCTGACAGAGTGCTGTGGAAATATGGACAAAGTTCTGTAAGGGGCTGTATTGGTAATTCTGATGTGTACAGTTACTGCTATTTTGTCTTGCATATTTGCTTAACATTTCACAGTGAAGTGCAGTGTCTGTATACTTGCTAATATGTTTTTCTCCTGTTCTTGGGGAACCATATTTGACGTGCTTAGATTTAGCTTGATAGCAGTAAGGTATGACTAGTTTGGCTCTAACCAAGATGAATTTGTTATTGTTGGGAACAGTAAAATTCTTGCTGGCATCACATTAGGAGGAAACACTGTCATCACTGATATTATGGGTTATAGCTGTCAGACTGAACAACTTTGTCTTTTAGAGTACTTGGTTAATATTTTTTCTTTCTGCATGCCCTTTATTTGGATGTCTTTTGAGAAAATCATTCAGTACAATAAAGCAATGTGTTCTTCTGCCAGCTTAGATAGTGGCTCTTAAGAAATTGTATTTCTGGACATGAAATCTGTCATATTGTCATTCCCTTTATAGACCGCAACAACATCATAAGTGTTAAAACTTCCTATCCTAATTTCTAGTCTTACAAATAGTTTAAATCTGGGTTTGTTATACTTAGCTTAGTGGCTTGCAAATTGAAATATCTTAACTTGCATCCATGAAGACATAAACAAAAAGCTTATGACTCCATACTGTTGCTAATGCTTTCATTCATGTTCATGAGTGGCCTTTTTCTTCATTATTGTGTGATATCCTCCTATGTGTTTTGGATTCATAATGGTCTATGCAGTATGACATCAAATTTACTAATGACGTTAAATATATAAAAGAGATCATTTGTAAAAATTGGAAATTACTTTATATGAATAAAGAGCTAAAGAATGTGGTGGGTGAATACCCTATCTTCAGATATAGTAATTGTCCAAATTTGAAAAGATTATTATGTAAAGAAAAAATATTACACGCACCATTGGATATTAGGACCAATTTTAGGCAAGGAACCTTTCCATGTAAGAAATGTTGTGTCTGCAAATACATTACTGACGAACAGTCATATGAAAATGTAGAAACTGGCTATAAGTTTATACCGAATTTCTATGCCACATGTGATACCACAAATATAATTTATCTGGCCACATGAAAATTACGATGTATATTATGTGGGTATGATAACCACGTAGGCTCAGAGATCGAGCCTACAACCACATATATGACATCTGAAAATGAATGTAAACAATGTTTTAGCCAGGCATTGTCAATCTTTTCCATCTCACACGTTCAAATTCAGGGTTTTGCAGATACTTTGTCCTAATAGAAGAGAAGGCAATGTATTAGGCACCTTAGAACTTTATGAGTTGAAATGGATACTAATGCTCAGGCACATAGAGCCAGGTTTAAATACAGCTCTTAATATTAGACCAGCGCTACTATAGAGATTATATCTTATAGATTAGATTAGATACCAACTATAACTCTATGTTGACAAGCTGATGGTGTATAAAATAGGGGCTTGTAGATATATGTGTACCTCACATTATTTTTAATTGTTTTAATTTACATGACAGTGCCAATGACATAGCTATATAAATTTTTCCACACCATTCTCTTTTTATCCACCCTTCCTCTTCTTGTTCGTTGTTATTTTTATTTGATTGGTCTATTTATATTTGATTTTCAAATTGATTATATATATCGTATATATTTTTTAGGTATGTTCTGATGAAATTTGATATGTTGTATGGTATATACAACTATGCATTAATATAAATTAATATATATTAGTAATGTATTATGTAGTTTTAAGAAATACAAACACAATATATTATATTTATTTAAAATAAAATAAATATTTAGATTTTCTTAGATAGGAAGAAACATATACTAATGTTCATTGAACTATTTATATAGGTATGGTTTTTTGATAAATTGAAGGAGTGCACTGTGTACATCTATACATTTAATATACTTTTAGATTATCCTATTGTAGTAGTGGTAAGCCTTAAAAAAAGTTGTACTAGTTTCTAAGCGTAATCTTCAGATGAGTTACGGCTTTAAGTACAAATGCAATTAAGTGCTCTTTAATTGTTTAATTATTTTTAGCCGCCAAAAATGCGGTTAATTAGGGTGTATGCTACACTATATAAGATGAATATTTATTTTTAAAATTTGTAACCTGATGAAGCGCACTTGTTAGGTGCGTGAAAGCGCTTGTTTTATTCTAAAAATAAAATCCTTTGCTGCTTATTCATCGTGGAGGCTTCAGTGATTTGTTGAATAACATCTGGGTTTGTTATAATTCACTTAATGGCTTGTAAATTACAACATCTTAACTTGCATCCATAAAGACAGAAGAAAAGCTTATGACTCCATACTGTTCCTAATGCTTTCATTCATGTTCATGAGTGGCCTTTTTCTTCATTATTGTGTGATATCCTCCTATGTGTTTTGGATTCATAATGGTCTTTATGTTTTTTTAGGCTGCCGCATTACCCACCAAAACAATTGCAGAGTCCTGATCTCATTCAGGTACACAAATCATCTTTATGTGAAAGTTCCCAGTGCCTCAGTGATAGTATACCATATTTAGTAAAGTTTTCAATACAAAGTGTCACACATAAAGGAAATATGCATTAATGTATAGTTTAACATATATTTTTTAAAGTTTTATATGCCATTAAAAATTCTGCATGATTGTCATATCTGTTTGTACTCAATTTTGTTTCATATTATTCATTATTCAATTTATTATATTGAGTGGGCTTAATATTTCTGCAGTAATCACATTTACTGTAATTGTCTGCCTTATTTAATGTCATAAATTATAGACTTTTTAGTTTTGTTCTAATAATTGTTTTAACATTTATATGAAAGGAATTGTTTTTTATAATCGTCTTTCAGAACAGATGTTCATACTAGGCTAAATGCCCTTGGGGGCAATTTTAAGCCTAGCCAAATACCCCATGTGAGAATCAAACCCTGCACCTTGTGTCTGCAAGGTAAACATCTTAACCATTATACCATCCTCCCAGCCTATGTGAACTACAGGACAAGTGTTTATTTTTAATTATTTTTTATGTTTAATTCTAGTACTGCATCTACAAGTACAAAGACTGATGTATTGTGTAAGCATATTGCCATCTCTGGTTGAGCTTTCCTATGATACTTTTAACAGTATAAGGCACTAGCAGTATCACTTACCAACAAAGTGGAATCATCATTTACAAATAGCAAAATCCAAAATACATACAATAGAGTCTGATCCATGAAACAACTTGTTTCACTTAATTTTCAAGAAAACTTTATAAGCCACTTTCTCAGATGCTTTTATAGCATCTGATGACACAGTCTGTGTAAATGTAAAAGCTTTATTTCAATGGTAACTTTTTATCTATACTCCCATGCTTGTCATGGTGTTGTGCATACCA
>NC_056735.1:797436860-797618853 GCF_019279795.1 Protopterus annectens
ACAAATAATTAAAAATAGGTATTATTATATTATTCAACAAAACAACTAAAGTATTTACAAAGACATCCACTACAATCAGATCAATTAATTAAACTAAAATACCGTGCTATTGAAATTAGAATTTTTTTAACAAATTTTGTAAATTATCCCATGCAATATAATAAGATGTTTTTCTAGTTGTTCTTGTCCTAATTGTGTTTATTTCCATATGGCACACTATATTCATAACATTTTTAAATTCATTGAACGAAGGAGGTGTATCTGAAATCCAATTTCTAGTTATTATTTTCCTAGCCACTGCTAGAATAGACCATAACAATGGAAGCTTAACCTTTTTAACACTTTGAGGTACAGGTGTGTTGAATAATATAAGAGATTTAGAAATAATATAATTATCTGTAAAAAGAGCCTGCAAAAGTTCATTAATTGACTTCCAGTATTCTTTCAATTTTATACAGTCATAAAACATATGAGCCCAGTCAGCATTAATTTCTACATTACATCTCTTACATAAATTATATTTATTATTTATTTTATTCATCATCAAAGGTGTATAAAAAGATCTATGTAAAAATTTCCATGTATAAAGTCTCCAGGCAATGGAAGACGTAGTTCTATAAGCCGATTCCAATAAATATTGTTTATCTTGTTGATTTGGTGGGTCCCCATTAATAGAAGTGAAATAATTCCAGTATGAATCTACACTGTAAAAAGTTTCTTGTCTGATAATTTTATGTATGTATGAAAGTTTACCTTTATCAGAAACTTTATGCTGTAAATTGGGACATAACTTTCTGACAGAGACCTGTACATTTTGTGTGAGACTTTCCAAAGTGTGGAACATAACTTTCTGACAGAGATCTGTTAATTATGTGTGAGACTTTCCATAGTGTGGGAACATAACTTTCTGACAGAGATCTGTTAATTATATGTGATACTTTCCATAGTGTGGAACAGAACTTTCGGACAGAGATCTGTTAAATATGTGTGAGACTTTCCATAGTGTGGAACATAACGTTCTGACAGAGATCAGTTAATTATGTGTGAGACTTTCCACAGTGTGGGAACAGAACTTTCTGACAGAGATCTGTTAATTATGTGTGAGACTTTCCATAGTGTCGGGACATAACATTCTGACAGAGATCTGTTAATTATGCGAGACTTTCCATAGTGTGGGGACATAACTTATGTGTGAGACTTTCCATAGTGTGGGGACATAACTTTCTGACACATATCTGTTAATTATGTGTGAGACTTTCCATAGTGTGAGATCATAACTTTCTGACAGAGATCTGTTAATTATGTTTGAGATTTCCCATAGTGTGGTAACATAACTTTCTGACAGAGATCTCTTAATTATTTGTGAGACTTTCCATAGTGTGGGAACATAACTTTCTGACAGAGATCTGTTAATTATGTGTGAGACTTTTCATAGTGTGGGAACATAACATTCTGACAGAGTTCTGTTACTGATGTGTGAGGTTTTCCATAGTGTGGGGACATAACTTTCTGACAGAGATCTGTTAATTATGTGTGAGACTTTCCATAGTGTGGGAACATAACTTTTTGACAGAGATCTGTTAATTATTTGTGAGACTTTCCGTAGTGTGGGAGCATAACTTTCTGACAGAGATCTGTTAATTATTTGTGATACTACCCATTGTGTGGGAACATAACTTTCTGACAGAGATCTGTTAATTATGTGTGAGACTTTCCATTGTTTGGAACATAACTTTCTGACAGAGCTCTGTTAATTATGTGTGAGACTTTCCATAGTGTGGGAACATAACTTTCTGACAGAGATCTGTTAATTATGAGTTAGACTTTCGGTAGTGTGGGGACCTAACTTTCTGACAGAGATCTGTTAATTATGTGTGAGACTTTCCATAATGTGGGAACATAACTTTCTGACGTAGACCTGTTAATTATGTTTGAGACTTTCCATAGTGTGGAGACATAACTTTCTGACAGAGATTTGTTAATTATGTCTGAGACATTCCATAGTATTGGAACATAACTTTCTAACAGAGATCTGTTAATTATGTCTGAGACTTCCCATTGTGTGGGAACATAACTTTCTGACAGAGATCTATTAATTATGTGTGAGACTTTCCATTGTTTGGAACATAACTTTCTGACAGAGATCTGTTAATTATGTGTGAGACTTTCCATAGTGTGGGATCATAACTTTCTGACAGAGATCTGTTAATTATGTGTGAGACTTTCCATAGTGTGGGAACATAACTTTCAGAGACAGATGTGTTAATTATGTGTGATACTTTCCATAGTGTGGGAACATACCTTTCTGACAGAGATCTGTTAATTATGTGCGAGACTTTCCATAGTGTGGGAACATTACTTTCAGACAGAGATCTGTTAATTATGTGTGAGACTTTCCATAATGTGGGAACATAACTTTCTGACGTAGACCTGTAATTATGTGTGAGACTTTCCATAGTGTAGGGACATAACTTTCTGACAGAGATCTGTTAATTATGTGTTAGACATTCCATAGTGTGGAACATAATTTTCTGACAGAGATCTGTTAATTATGTGTGAAACTTTCCATAGTGTGGAACATAACTTTCTGACAGAGATCTGTTACTTATGTGTGAGACTTTCCATAGTGTGGAACATAACTTTCTGACAGAGATATGTTAATTATGTGTGAGACTTTCCATAGTGTGGGAACATAACTTTCTGACAGAGATCTGTTAAATATATGTGATACTTTCCATAGTGTGGAACATAACTTTCTGACAGAGATCTGTTAAATATGTGTGAGACTTTCCATAGTGTGGAACATAACGTTCTGACAGAGATCAGTTAATTATGTGTGAGACTTTCCATAGTGTGGGGACATAACATTCTGAGAGAGATCTGTTAATTATGTGAGACTTTCCATAGTGTGGGGACATAACTTACGTGTGAGACTTTCCATAGTGTGGGGACATAACTTTCTGACACATATCTGTTAATTATGTGTGAGACTTTCCATAGTGTGGGATCATAACTTTCTGACAGAGGTCTGTTAATTATGTTTGAGATTTCCCATAGTGTGGGAACATAACTTTCTGACAGAGATCTTTTAATTATGTGTGAGACTTTCTATATTGTGGTAACATAACTTTCTGACAGAGATCTCTTAATTATTTGTGAGACTTTCCATAGTGTGGGAACATAACTTTCTGACAGAGATCTGCTAATTATTTGTGAGACTTTCCATAGTGTGGGGACATAACTTTCTGACAGAAATCTGTTAATTATGTGTGTGACTTTCCATAGTGTGGGAACATAACATTCTGACAGAGAACTGTTATTTATGTGTGAGACATTCCATAGTGTGGAAAGAACTTTCTGAAAGAGATCTGTTAATTATGTGTGAGGCTTTCCATAGTGTGGAACATAACTTTCGGACAGAGATATGTTAATTATGTGTGAGACTTTCCACAGTGTGGGAACAGAACTTTCTGACAGAGATCTGTTAATTATGTGTGAGACTTTCCATAGTGTGGGAACATAATTTCTGACAGAGACCTGTTAATTATGTGTGAGTCTTTACATAGTGTGGGGACATAACTTTCTGACAGAGATCTGTTAATTATGTGTGAGACTTTCCATAGTGTAGGGACATAACTTATGTGTGAGACTTTCCATAGTTTTGGGACATCACTTTCTGACAGAGATCTGTTAATTATGTGTGAGACTTTCCATAGTGTGGAACATAACTTTCTGACAGAGATCTGTTAAATCTGTTAATTATGTGTGAGACTTTCCATAGTGTAGGGACATAACTTATGTGTGAGACTTTCCATAGTTTTGGGACATCACTTTCTGACAGAGATCTGTTAATTATGTGTGAGACTTTCCATAGTGTGGAACATAACTTTCTGACAGAGATCTGTTTATTATGTGTGAGACTTTCCATAGTGTGGAAAAATAACTTCCTGACAGAGATCTGTTAATTATGTGTGAGACTTTCCATAGTGTGGGAACATAACTTTCTGACAGAGATCTGTTAATTATGTGTGAGACTTTCCATAATGTGGGAACATAACTTTCTGACGTAGACCTGTAATTATGTGTGAGACTTTCCATAGTGTAGGGACATAACTTTCTGACAGAGATCTGTTAATTATGTGTGAAACTTTCCATAGTGTGCAACAAAACTTTCTGAAAGAGATCTGTTAATTATGTATCAGACTTTCCATAGTGTGGGAAAATAACTTTCTGACAGAGATCTGTTAATTATTTGTGAGACTATCCATAGTGTGGGAACATAACTTTCTGACAGAGATCTGTTAATTATGTGTTAGACTTTCCATAGTGTGGGGACATAACATTCTGACAGAGATCTGTTACTTATGTGTGAGACTTTCCATAGTGTGGGAACAAAACTTTCTGACAGAGATCTGTTAATTATGTGTGAGACTTTCCACAGCGTGGGGACATAACTTTCTGACAGAGACCTGTACATTTTGTGTGAGACTTTCCATAGTGTGGAACATAACGTTCTGACAGAGATCAGTTAATTATGTGTGAGACTTTCCACAGTGTGGGAACAGAACTTTCTGACAGAGATCTGTTAATTATGTGTGAGACTTTCCATAGTGTGGGGACATAACATTCTGACAGAGATCTGTTAATTATGTGAGACTTTCCATAGTGTGGGGACATAACTTATGTGTGAGACTTTCCATAGTGTGGGGACATAACTTTCTGACACATATCTGTTAATTATGTGTGAGACTTTCCATAGTGTGAGATCATAACTTTCTGACAGAGATCTGTTAATTATGTTTGAGATTTCCCATAGTGTGGTAACATAACTTTCTGACAGAGATCTGTTAATTATGTGTGAGACTTTCCATGGTGTGTGAACACAACTTTCTGACAGAGATCTTTTAATTATGTGTGAGACTTTCCATAGTGTGGTAACATAACTTTCTGACAGAGATCTCTTAATTATTTGTGAGACTTTCCATAGTGTGGGAACATAACTTTCTGACAGAGATCTGTTAATTATTTGTGAGACTTTCCATAGTGTGGGGACATAACTTTCTGACATTGATCTGTTAATTATGTGTGAGACTTTTCATAGTGTTGGAACATAACTTTCTGACAGAGAGCTGTTACTGATGTGTGAGATTTTCCACAGTGTGGGGACATAACTTTCTGACAGAGATCTGTTAATTATGTGTGAGACTTTCCATTGCTTGGAACATAACTTTCTGACAGAGCTCTGTTAATTATGTGTGAGACTTTCCATAGTGTGGGAACATAACTTTCTGACAGAGATCTGTTAATTATGTGTGAGACTTTCCATAATGTGGGAACATAACTTTCTGACGTAGACCTGTAATTATGTGTGAGTCTTTCAATAGTGTAGGGACATAACTTTCTGACAGAGATCTGTTAATTATGTGTTAGACATTCCATAGTGTGGAACATAACTTTCTGACAGAGATCTGTTAATTATGTGTGAAACTTTCCATAGTGTGGAACATAACTTTCTGAAAGAGATCTGTTAATTATGTGTGAGACTTTCCATAGTGTGGGAAAATAACTTTCTGACAGAGATCTGTTAATTATTTGTGAGACTATCCATAGTGTGGGAACATAACTTTCTGACAGAGATCTGTTAATTATGTGTTAGACTTTCCATAGTGTGGGGACATAACATTCTGACAGAGATCTGTTAATTATGTGTGAGACTTTCCACAGTGTGGGAACATAACTTTCTGACAGAGATCTGTTACTTATGTGTGAGACTTTCCATAGTGTGGAACAGAACTTTCTGACAGAGATCTGTTAATTATGTGTGAGACTTTCCACAGCGTGGGGACATAACTTTCTTTTTTTTTTCAAAACAGGTTTATTGTTTTAACATATAAGAGAAATATCATAACAATTTTATACAAATAATTAAAAATAGGTATTATTATATTATTCAACAAAACAACTAAAGTATTTACAAAGACATCCACTACAATCAGATCAATTAATTAAACTAAAAAAAAAAAAAAAAAAAAAAAAAGTGCAGATAAAGGTACTTAAATTCTCTTATATGTCCAGTTGAATATAACCAAGTTCTTAGCCGGCCAAAGCTGAATTTTTAAGCAGAAAATATTTTACACTGTACCAGTTAAATAGGCAAGGACAGGAAATCAAAGAATGTGGCTACCCCACACCTGTAATTACTAGCAAATAACAAAATTCAGCAAACACTAGCTTCAGTTCTGAAGAGCAGAGTTTAAACTGCCAGTTCAGTTAAATATTCCTTCAACACAGTTTAAATCAAATTAAATACTGTATTTTTTTTAAAAAGTGCAGATAAAGGTACTTAAATTCTCTTATACGTCCAGTTGAATATAACCAAGTTCTTAGCCGGCCAAAGCTGAGGTTTTTAAGCAGAAAATATTTTACACTGTACCAGTTAAATAGGCAAGGACAGGAAATCAAAGAATGTGGCTACCCCCACACCTGTAATTACTAGCAAATAACAAAATTCAGCAAACACTAGCTTCAGTTCTGAAGAGCAGAGTTTAAACTGCCAGTTCAGTTAAATATTCCTTCAACACAGTTTAAATCAAATTAAATACTGTATTTTTTTTAAAAAAAGTGCAGATAAAGGTACTTAAATTCTCTTATACGTCCAGTTGAATATAACCAAGTTCTTAGCCGGCCAAAGCTGAGGTTTTTAAGCAGAAAATATTTTACACTGTACCAGTTAAATAGGCAAGGACAGGAAATCAAAGAATGTGGCTACCCCCACACCTGTAATTACTAGCAAATAACAAAATTCAGCAAACACTAGCTTCAGTTCTGAAGAGCAGAGTTTAAACTGCCAGTTCAGTTAAATATTCCTTCAACACAGTTTAAATCAAATTAAATACTGTATTTTTTTAAAAAAAGTGCAGATAAAGGTACTTAAATTCTCTTATACGTCCAGTTGAATATAACCAAGTTCTTAGCCGGCCAAAGCTGAATTTTTAAGCAGAAAATATTTTACACTGTACCAGTTAAATAGGCAAGGACAGGAAATCAAAGAATGTGGCTACCCCACACCTGTAATTACTAGCAAATAACAAAATTCAGCAAACACTAGCTTCAGTTCTGAAGAGCAGAGTTTAAACTGCCAGTTCAGTTAAATATTCCTTCAACACAGTTTAAATCAAATTAAATACTGTATTTTTTTTAAAAAGTGCAGATAAAGGTACTTAAATTCTCTTATACGTCCAGTTGAATATAAACAAGTTCTTAGATGGCCAAAGCTGAGGTTTTTAAGCAGAAAATATTTTACACTCTACCAGTTAAATAGGCAAGGACAGGAAATCAAAGAATGTGGCTACCCCCACACCTGTAATTACTAGCAAATAACAAAATTCAGCAAACACTAGCTTCAGTTCTGAAGAGCAGAGTTTAAACTGCCAGTTCAGTTAAATATTCCTTCAACACAGTTTAAATCAAATTAAATACTGTATTTTTTTTAAAAAAAGTCAGATAAAGGTAATTAAATTCTCTTATACGTCCAGTTGAATATAACCAAGTTCTTAGCCGGCCAAAGCTGAGGTTTTTAAGCAGAAAATATTTTACACTGTACCAGTTAAATAGGCAAGGACAGGAAATCAAAGAATGTGGCTACCCCCACACCTGTAATTACTAGCAAAGAACAAAATTCAGCAAACACTAGCTTCAGTTCTGAAGAGCAGAGTTTAAACTGCCAGTTCAGTTAAATATTCCTTCAACACAGTTTAAATCAAATTAAATACTGTATATTTTTTTAAAAAAGTGCAGATAAAGGTACTTAAATTCTCTTATACATCCAGTTGATGATAACCAAGTTCTTAGCCAGCCAAAGCTGAGGTTTTTAAGCAGAAAATATTTTACACTGTACCAGTTAAATAGGCAAGGACAGGAAATCAAAGAATGTGGCTACCCCCACACCTGTAATTACTAGCAAATAACAAAATTCAGCAAACACTAGCTTCAGTTCTGATGAGCAGAGTTTAAACTGCCAGTTCAGTTAAATATTCCTTCAACACAGTTTAAATCAAATTAAATACTGTATTTTTTTTAAAAAGTGCAGATAAAGGTACTTAAATTCTCTTATACATCCAGTTGAATATAACCAAGTTCTTAGCCAGCCAAAGCTGAGGTTTTTAAGCAGAAAATATTTTACACTGTACCAGTTAAATAGGCAAGGACAGGAAATCAAAGAATGTGGCTACCCCACACCTGTAATTACTAGCAAATAACAAAATTCAGCAAACACTAGCTTCAGTTCTGAAGAGCAGAGTTTAAACTGCCAGTTCAGTTAAATATTCCTTCAACACAGTTTAAATCAAATTAAATACTGTATTTTTTTAAAAAAGTGCAGATAAAGGTACTTAAATTCTCTTATACGTCCAGTTGAATATAACCAAGTTCTTAGCCGGCCAAAGCTGAGGTTTTTAAGCAGAAAATATTTTACACTGTACCAGTTAAATAGTCAAGGACAGGAAATCAAAGAATGTGGCTACCCCCACACCTGTAATTACTAGCAAATAACAAAATTCAGCAAACACTAGCTTCAGTTCTGAAGAGCAGAGTTTAAACTGCCAGTTCAGTTAAATATTCCTTCAACACAGTTTAAATCAAATTAAATACTGTATTTTTTAAAAAAAAGTGCAGATAAAGGTACTTAAATTCTCTTATACGTCCAGTTGAATATAACCAAGTTCTTAGCCGGCCAAAGCTGAGGTTTTTAAGCAGAAAATATTTTACACTGTACCAGTTAAATAGGCAAGGACAGGAAATCAAAGAATGTGGCTACCCCCACACCTGTAATTACTAGCAAATAACAAAATTCAGCAAACACTAGCTTCAGTTCTGATGAGCAGAGTTTAAACTGCCAGTTCAGTTAAATATTCCTTCAACACAGTTTAAATCAAATTAAATACTGTATTTTTTTAAAAAGTGCAGATAAAGGTACTTAAATTCTCTTATACGTCCAGTTGAATATAACCAAGTTCTTAGCCGGCCAAAGCTGAGGTTTTTAAGCAGAAAATATTTTACACTGTACCAGTTAAATAGGCAAGGACAGGAAATCAAAGAATGTGGCTACCCCCACACCTGTAATTACTAGCAAATAACAAAATTCAGCAAACACTAGCTTCAGTTCTGATGAGCAGAGTTTAAACTGCCAGTTCAGTTAAATATTCCTTCAACACAGTTTAAATCAAATTAAATACTGTATTTTTTTAAAAAAAAGTGCAGATAAAGGTACTTAAATTCTCTTATACGTCCAGTTGAATATAACCAAGTTCTTAGCCGGCCAAAGCTGAGGATTTTAACCAGAAAATATTTTACACTGTACCAGTTAAACAGTCAAGGACAGGAAATCAAAGAATGTGGCTACCCCCACACCTGTAATTACTAGCAAATAACAAAATTCAGCAAACACTAGCTTCAGTTCTGAAGAGCAGAGTTTAAACTGCCAGTTCAGTTAAATATTCCTTCAACACAGTTTAAATCAAATTAAATACTGTATTTTTTTTAAAAAAAGTGCAGATAAAGGTACTTAAATTCTCTTATACGTCCAGTTGAATATAAACAAGTTCTTAGACGGCCAAAGCTGAGGTTTTTAAGCAGAAAATATTTTACACTCTACCAGTTAAATAGGCAAGGACAGGAAATCAAAGAATGTGGCTACCCCCACACCTGTAATTACTAGCATATAACAAAATTCAGCAAACACTAGCTTCAGTTCTGAAGAGCAGACTTTATACTGCCAATTCATTTAAATATTCCTTCAACACAGTTTAAATCAAATTAAATACTGTATTTTTTTAAAAAAAAAGTGCAGATAAAGGTACTTAAATTCTCTTATACGTCCAGTTGAATATAACCAAGTTCTTAGCCGGCCAAAGCTGAGGTTTTTAAGCAGAAAATATTTTACACTGTACCAGTTAAATAGGCAAGGACAGGAAATCAAAGAATGTGGCTACCCCCACACCTGTAATTACTAGCAAATAACAAAATTCAGCAAACACTAGCTTCAGTTCTGATGACCAGAGTTTAAACTGCCAGTTCAGTTAAATATTCCTTCAACACAGTTTAAATCAAATTAAATACTGTATTTTTTTTAAAAAAAGTGCAGATAAAGGTAATTAAATTCTCTTATACGTCCAGTTGAATATAACCAAGTTCTTATCCGGCCAAAGCTGAGGTTTTTAAGCAGAAAATATTTTACACTGTACCAGTTAAATAGGCAAGGACAGGAAATCAAAGAATGTGGCTACCCCCACACCTGTAATTACTAGCAAATAACAAAATTCAGCAAACACTAGCTTCAGTTCTGAAGAGCAGAGTTTAAACTGCCAGTTCAGTTAAATATTCCTTCAACACAGTTTAAATCAAATTAAATACTGTATTTTTTTTTTAAAAGTGCAGATAAAGGTACTTAAATTCTCTTATACATCCAGTTGAATATAACCAAGTTATTAGCCGGCTCAAGCTGAGGTTTTTAAGCAGAAAACATTTTACACTGTACCAGTTAAATAGGCAAGGACAGGAAATCAAAGAATGTGGCTACCCCCACACCTGTAATTACTAGCAAATAACAAAATCCAGCAAACACTAGCTTCAGTTCTGAAGAGCAGAGTTTAAACTGCCAGTTCAGTTACATTTTCCTTCAACACAGTTTAAATCAAATTAAATACTGTATTTTTTTTAAAAAAAAGTGCAGATAAAGGTACTTAAAGTCTCTTATATGTCCAGTTGAATATAACCAAGTTCTTAGCCGGTCAAAGCTGAGGTTTTTAAGCAGAAAATATTTTACACTGTACCAGTTGGCTGATCTTCCCAGTTTAAGAACTTATACTGGGGAATATAGATAAGTATTGACACCTTCAGACAGAAATCATTTTGTATCAGTGGTTCAAGCAAACTTTAAAACAAAATAATTGATGTGTTGTTATCTGTTAGAAGTTTACCGAAGTAAACCTTGTAACACAGGTTTGGGTATTATGGTATCTGCATGTTTTCAGAATTATCAATGTATGATCTCAAAAACAAGGATGATGACAATAAAGATTGGTGAATACAGTAGATGGGATTATAGCTTTATACTATTTCCAATATGCTGTTCTATACTGCTTGAGAATGTTTAATCTCTAACATCAAGCTTCACTTCAAGCCCACCTCTAGTCTTCTAGAGTGTAATATTGTCATTGTTCCAGATCATGGCTAAAAACAGTCCTTCAATCAATCTCCAGCCAAGTTTAATGAGTCAACAAATGACCGAGTAAGTGAATGAATGAAGAATGAATGAATGAATGAATGAATGAATGAATGAATGAATGAATGAATGCATGATCATTGCAAATGGCATATTGAGAAAATGCTGTTTTTCTTTAATTAGTATCTGTTACTCTTCCTCATACCATAAGACTACGCAGAGTCATGTCACTTATTTGACAGCAAGTACCTCAAATGCCAGCTCAGTGAAAAAAGTGTCACGACAATTGCTTCCAATGAACCACAGGGTATTTTTTTCACCAGTGGGCATGCTCCCCACAGTTGCCTTGGTGCAGGACAACCCCAGATCACAAAACCTAAATATATATACTCTGCAGTCACACAAAATTGGAGAAAAAAAATAAAACAGCATTGTCTCTGAAAGTGCTTCTGATGATTTTTATTCAGTCAGCCTGACTCTGTAGTTAATAAACTTTTAGGCTTCCACAATACCAATATGGGTTGCTGTTTTTTAGGGCAGTAGTGTTCTTGCAGAAGGATTAATGAATTAACTCTTTTCTTTTCTACAGTCACCTCTTGGATGAAAAATTAGAATTCTTGTGTGTATAACTTGATACTCAGACTTCTTATGGAATCCTTTCTCACTTAAGGAGCGCAATTTGCGCCTTAACATGTGATTATAGTAGATCTAGATGAGTTATACTGAGCATTGTGAGGTTAACAGTGGCAGAACATAGGTCCATCCTCCAGCTATATTGCTCCACAGTTCTTATGCAGTCATGAGATCTACAGACCGTACTCATCCCTCATTAGCCCCATTAAAGAATACAATGCCCCATTTGGTATGTACCTCTCAAGACATCTGCAACAACTGGAAAGGCTGCAGAAATACCTCACTAAAAGAATCACAGGCCTAAAGCAGATGCCCTATGCTGACTGCCTTAAAAAACTCCAGCTATACGCTGTTGCATATTGTCTACTCCGAGGCGATCTCTGCTTAACATACAAGGCCATGTCAAACCCAGAGCTGTTGGACATGCTACACTTAAAGAAATTCCAATCCCTCAGAGCCACATGCTCCAGGGATCTAATCCTTGTCATCATAATAAACAAAACATGCTGGAGGGATAGGTTCCTGACCCAGAGACTCCCCAGATTCTGGAATAGACTGCCCATACATGTCAAGCAGAGCACCTCTTTGGCCCTCTTCAAAAGGAACCTTGATGACTGGATGGGAGAAAGGAAATTCACCCCAGGGATCACGTCAGTCACCCTGCTAGACAGGGGTCCAGGGAAGTAAATAGTGTGGGAAGAAATAGCCAGGGAATTGTTATGGCTAGGCTTGTATAGGCCCAAGGGTCGATAGCCTAGTACCAACCTTTGAACCTATGAACCTATGAGACCAAGAATGACTGGGTCCCCTCTGCAACATAAATGAATATTGTACTGCAAAGAATGCAATGAGAGAAAGAGTCAACAAGAAAAGTAGAGTGCACTTTTGAAGTTGTCACTACAGGAAGTAGGGACAGAAAGATAAGATGCATAAATTACATCATGTACAGGAAACAAAAGAAGTAAACACTCAGGACTCTAAGCTCTATTCCATGGTTCTTTAACTGGATGACATTTTCTACATAAGAACAAACATATGAGATAATAATGGTATCATCTCAGTGCACAGTTAGGTTTGGGAACCAGTAGTGATGCACAGACAAATGGCATGCATTCCTATCTGTACTGCCTGCACATAGCAGAAGTGAGGTAATATGCACTATGGGAAGGAGTTCAGCATATGGTATTTTAATGAGTTCATTTGTCATATTGATATTGTTGCATGGCTAATATAAAGATTTCTAAAAAAAATTACCTCAAGAGTAAAGTTTCAAAAGTTAGTTTCTTGAAATTGTTTTCAGGTCAGTACATTTTAAATACATTTTTGTGTAATCTCTCAAAGGAGAGGAGTTATTGCAGGGCACAGCAGGGTTTTATAGAGATGATCACATGGAGATGGTCAGATTTAACAAAGAGGGGTCTAAGAATCAGGATGGTAAAATTTGGAAAAGAAATATCTGTGAGAACATATCAAGATTAATACCTATGGCAGGCAGTGGGACAATTTTGGTCAAACACATTGGAATTTCCAAACTCCAGAAATCTCTGGACACATTTGTTCTTGGTAGCAAATGCTTCACAATTTATGTGCAAATAGTTGAAATTACTTATTAGATAGGTATCTGGGTCAACCTTTAACTCTTCAAACTGGTTAAGGTGTTCTTCTTGCTTTGAAGGGATCATAGCTGGAGATCTATATTTGGATACAATATGATAATTAACTTTACTGAGTTTAAATAAGTCTTTTTCCAGATTTGTAGCATGCAGAAATCTGGTGAGAAGCATTGAGGTTACAAATAAATATGAACACTTCCCCACAGCTAATGGACTCTTTCATGAACTGGCGGGAGTGGTAACACTACAATGGAGTCAGATTTCTGTAATTACACAAATTCTGATGTGTTCTAGGTTAAAGAAGGCCTCATTTTCAGGGGTTCATTCAACAGTGTCATCTCTATGTTATCCAGACTGAAGATTAATACGTTGGGATGTCCGTCAAGAAAGCTCTGGTTAAGTATGACACTGATAGAGCAATAGGGAAGGGCTAAACCCAATCCTCTGTGTGCCCAGTAATTACATTTGAAAGTGTTATGCTAAAGGAAAATTAATGATAGCTGAAAGTAATTAGGTGGTGAACATATTTAAATAAAATTAACATATGTACATCATCTGTCAAATTCTGAAATTAAATTAAATATGTACCATACACATGCACACTTTCAAATGAATGCTGATAATAGACAACATGTGAAGGATAATATTTGGGGAAGATAAGCATCTCAGCCACAGATACCTAGTAAACAAAAACTGTATCACTGTCATTATTTAGAAATGTGCTGAATTGTACTATTAGCCTTTTTTATGAAAACAGATCTAGACCTATATCTGATATAACAATATTTTCTTTTATCTCAAGTCATAGGAATATTTTGCCAGTGGAAAACTCCACCCTTCAGTCGTGCATGTTGTCTCTGACAGTTTATTATAGGTGACATATGAGGCTAATGCAAAAAAGGGTATACTATGAAATGAAAAAGGGTAAAAAGTGGGTATAGAAAGGAGGGTGTTAGTGTGCCCTGCAAAGATACAGTTAAGCAGGGCCTCTAGAAATGTGGATAACAATATGTGTTCCCAGGCAGAAAAAAACAGACAAGGAAAGATGAGAGAGCAGGAACAAAATGAGGAACAAATTTTTAAAGATGAAAATAAAGAGGAGCAATTTTGTATTTTGTTTGAAAAGTAATCACTGTAGGCCAGCATGTGGGCTCCTTAAAACAAACAATAAAACAGCAACAGACAGAAATGGAAAGGTTATGAAGAAAGCTCCAAGATCTGGAGGAAAATAAAGCAGGAATTAAAGCCGAACTACACTAGCAAATTTACAAAATAAGGGAACTATCAAACAAAATAAAAAGACAGGGAGAAAAGATGAATGATCTGGAAAACAGGTCAAGAAGAAGTAACATCTGGATAATTGGAATACGAGACAATGAGCAACAGTGAGCTGGAGGAATATGCAAAGCATCTATTACGTGAAATATATGACATGCAGGAAAATTTGGAAATACTAACGGGGAGTATATGCTGAGTAGGACAACTGCAAGCAGAAATAGAAAGCAGACCCAGGCATATTTTGGCATGTTTCCATTCGTTTGTTGTAAAACATGAAATAATAAAGCAAGCAAAAGGACTTAAATGTATCCATTTTTTTAGGGATGTTCATAAAGCTGGTAGAAGATTACTCACAAACACTCATTAAAAGAAGGAAAGCTATACTAGAAGTATTAATTGGACTCTGAATGAATGGAATAGCTGTGTGACTGGAAGTGCAGCAGGAAGGGTAATGACTCTGACTACATAATACAGCAGCTGTTCAAAAATGTAAACAAAGGTATCTTAGACAGTTAAACAACCCAGCCAGTAAAAAGTGAATAGTCTGTTAGACATGGAGTGTGAGAGCAACCTTGGGCATAGGCAGATTGACACAGGCTCGCTGGGATAACATGCAATGCCAGATGATGAAACCCCACAGGGAAGGAGACAAGACCAGGAAGTACAAAGAGGGTCGCATGCTAGTAAAAGACATAAGCTGGAAATAAACAAATAACAAAGGAAAATATAATAAAATAGAAAAAAAGAGACAAGATGGTGGAAGGGAAACACGTGAAAGAGTTATATCAAAGGGACAGAAGAACAAGAAACCTCTCAGAATAGAGATTTAGGCACAAAAACAGTGAAAGTAGCAGAAACAGACAAAAAGGAGCTGTTAGGAGATGGGAATATGGTGTGCTGGATGTCTCAGAAAACTCAGAATTGGCAAATAAGGAAATAAACAAGCTGGATAAAGGTATTTATGATGGCTAGCTGAGTCAAAAAAAGTGAAAGCGGGAAAATAGAAAGACAGAAAGTGACCACAGAAAGACAGAGGGCGTAAACAAGTTGAAGGAATGATGACATTGAAAGGCTGGTGTTTGTGGACAGTGCAGAAAGACTATAATAAATGAAACAGATCCTTACCTTGTAAAACACATTCCAGGGAGCACAACATCTAAGCAGTGGAATGAGATGAGTCATTTCCCTGGACAATGATGGGTAATGTACTGAAGGGAGACATAGCGGCAAACGTCCAAGGTAACCAATGCATTTTTTTTAACTATTTATTTATGTGCAAAAAGCTACAGTAAACATAACGTTAATAGTAGGGCAAAGAAAATCTCACATACAGATATGAAATAAAGGAACAACAGTGTATAAGTAGCATAAGTAAACAGCTACAAAACTGCAAACAGTAAAAAATATGTTGGACTAGTACACACATGAATCTGGTGCAACAAACCAGTGAGCAACAGAGGTAGAAGTTAGACCAATGATTGTGAAGGTTGTAATATAAAACAATTGTGACATCAGGATTGGGTTGGCATATAGTGTACTAGGGTAAGAGACACCGGAAGCCTTAAAATGCCCAAGTCTATGGCATACCCATCTACATGCCCGAGCCAAAAGGCAGGGAATAATAGGGTGGGATGTGAAGGACGGGGTGCAAGTAAAGGCAGATGCCAAACAACACAATGGTCTTCTCAGAAGGCAAGCCCAAAGTAAGGGATATACTGGATGGCAGCACCTGGTTAAGCAGGAAGGACTGGGCAAATATAACAAGTAAAATGCAGCTACTTATGTGTTACATTGGTAGTTCATCAAATCCTATCAAAAGGAGGAGAATAAAGGAACATTTTAAAATAAGGGGAAAACAATTTTCTATTACTAGAAACAGAACTGAAAGCCAGAAATGGGGAGGAGATGCTGTATTATAACAACTTAAAAGGAGAAATGGGTAGCAAAATAGGAGAACAAAGATGGATGTAGCAATTGTATTTCTTAGGGTTCTTGAGATAACCACAGAGAAAATGATAAAAGTTGAATATATAGATGGATGATCTGGCAGGAAAGGATGGAAAGTACACACCGGACAACAGGAAAAGAGCAGCGAGCAGGGATGAGAAAGGAGTCTAGAAGAACATTTTTGTTAACTAAACAAAGACAAGAAGATATGTAATAGGGATAATAAGGGGATTAAATTGTCATCACAGAAACAGAAAAAAAGCTTGGATGCATGACAGAAGTCTATGTATAAAAAGATGAGAAAAGAACTGATCCAAGGAATGAAAGACCGAGGGTGGCTGGACATATGGAGGGAAAGTTATCCACATGACAGGGACTATACCTTAATAAGAAACATTGTGTTACAGGCAAGTAGGTTGGACAGGTTCTTAGATAGGAAAACATACTATAAATAAGGTAAGTGATCCAAACACAGGAGAGGTGTGTATCAGATCTTCAGCAGTGAGATATAAGGAGCAGGAAAAGAAAATAATGAGATGGGATGAAGGTGGGACAGTATAAATGGAAGGAAACAAAGGACAAGGAACCATTACAAGGGCTAACAGAGGACTTAGTACATTACAATATGAAAAGGGACGTGAGTGAGTGAGTGAGCAAAAATGAAAATGAGTGGGGAAAGGGAGGGGTACTTCCACATATCCTGAAGTATGCACTGACGTACGTCGCATCAATCACTCAATATAAACAGGTAAGTAGGAGGTTAAGTAGAAAATAATTAGGGAGAGGGATTCATAGAGAAGCTTACCAAAGGACATGAAGAGAGCAGCACTAAAACAACTGGGGTGTTTAATGTGAGGAAAGGGAGCCTTAAAAAAATATGGGTAGCAAACATGTGTGCTGAAAAGATATGGAGGTAAAATAAAGAAATCTGGAGGAGAAGTGAAATATCTCAAGAGGAAGACTCATTACTAAAAGAAAAGGATGGTTTGTAAAGATTTAAAACAGCAGAGGATTTAAAACAAAAGTACAGAATACTTAAAGCCCTATAGTGGAACTACCTGATACTCAGGAAGACCTGAAAAAATGCAGCGAGGTAATAGGAGAAAAAAATGGGCAGAAAAGGAGGGCAAAAGGAGAGAGAACCCTGAAGAAAATGGAAGTGGTTAGGGAAGCAAACAACCAAACAGAGTTATGAACCATTAATGGAAAAAAGGGGAAAGGTCAAAGAAGAGAGAATGATAATGAATTGGGAAAAGAGGAAGGATGGAAAGGAGTTGCAGGATATTAGTAAAAGACAATTCAGGCTGTGAAACACATGTAGAAAGTACACAGAGGGGGAGGTCAAAGCCTGAGAATGCCTCATAAATAATGTCTAATCCCTATGAAACTGGTAAAGGAAGGCAGAAAAGAGAATAAAAGATGCTGGAGCTGTCTGGAGGAAAACATAACAATCATGTATATGTTCTGTGACATACAAAGCCTGGAAGCAACTGCAGAAGATTTGGAGATACTTATTTCAAAGGAAGCAGAGCTTACTTGGGAATTCTGTATATGGGGCATAAAGAATGAAGACAGCAGCTAGGTAGACAGAGAAATGAAAATTATCAGACTATTGAGTACTGAAGCAAAATCAGTCATAACAACTCAAAATGGAAGGGGACAAAAACTATTCAGGAGTATGAATTATACACGAGGTTTCTAGACATGAGGAGACAATGACAGAAACTGGCTCAAATGATGAAAGAAGAGGAGGGGGAAATGAAAAAACAAGGAAACTGCCACATCAATTAACATGTACACAGCTTCTTATCAGCTATAAAATTATCCAGCATCAATCTGCTTGTCCAGCACTAAATACCATTGTAGACAACTATGTCCCACTTGGTCATTAACCTCCAATGATTAAAAAAATCTCTCTGTCCACAAACCTAATAAATCAGCTTGCCATGGCCTGTACTCATACCATGTTGGTAAAGCCTGGAGCTCTTTACTTTTTTCTATCAGTGCAATACCTACCCACCAGTCTTTTAAAGCCATTCTGAAATACTTCATAGCCAAAATCTGGTAATGTTCTTGCCAACCCTAGGATAAACTATATCCTTAAATATTAACTATTACCTATTCATAACTCATACCTCCTTACTCCGTCTTCATTACTCAGTTCTTAACGTCATTCAGTTGCTCTCCCCGACTTTCTGTCTAAATATACCATAACCTTATTTTTTTCATTCACTTCACACTGCAATTTCTGTTTGTATTATACTAACTTAGCTATAATTTATCTAAACTGGCTAAACTTTTCCCTAAAATTTTAAGTATTCTCATATAAGTTTCATATATTTTTAACTATTGTTGTCACATTACATCTGATTTGATATCCTTATTTAAAATGTAGATGCTTTATATTATTTTTGAAGCTTGTAAAATTATTGTTCTTAAAACGTTTTTATAATACTTTGAAGCTTTTCTCATGGGCCTCTGCTGAAAATGGACACCTCCCAGTTGGACTTTCCTGGTAATCAAATATCAATAAATAAATACATAAATTAGAATACCATAAAAGAGTGAAAATGATAAAAGGAGAAATGAGAGACTGAACCCAAATGGAAACTAGGCGATAGGTATTGGATAGAAAATGAAGCAGCCAACCACTGATTAGACATGGTGCATGCACATGAGGACTGCACATGAATGCAATATATTGTATGGAATTAATAAAGTTTAAAATAAAATTAATGAACTAACTGAATAACACAAATAAATAAGTAATGTAGACTTAAAAAATGGGTATATTATTATGTTTTTGCCAACTTCTTGCAGTGAAGCAAGCCCCTAGTAGTTTGATGGCTTAATCCTTTCCTGGAGTAGGAATAGTGGTGTAAGCTCCTATAGGAGCTTGCAGGGGAGCATGGGAGTCAGCAGCCACTGCTGACTGACCCATTGTGTGGCTGTAGTGTACCACTTGGGTGGCTCCCAGGGAGAGCAGTGGATGTTTCATCCCATGGAGATTGAACAAAGCAAAACTGAGCTGCCATGTTCATTTCCACAGTTAAGGAAATTCAGCGTGCAGGTGGAGGGCAGTAGATACTGGAGGACAAAAGAGATACTACAGTGGGTGGGAGTTGTGAAGAGATGGGATACCCACTTTCTAGTTATCACCACAGTGTAGATGTATTGCAGAATGAATGGTTCAACTTGGTGCAAGAAGCCATCTTGCTGAGTCCTCAGGGCCAGGCACTAATTTATGCATTTTATATAAAAAGATAAACAACATCATATCTCACAGAATTTTCAAGAGACTGAAAGGGCTTCAGGGTTGAGAGGTAGAATATGGGGGAAAACAAATGCAAAAATATTTTAAAAGTGAGTTAGCTGATTTCAAACTGTGATGTTGGTATTAACATTTGGAATTACTATGTGAACTCCTGTTCTAATAGCTCCAGGAAAGACAGTCCAAATCTACCTACTCAATAAATAGCTTAATAGCTCAGGACATAAACAGCATGAATAGTACAAAGCTTTCGAGTAAAAGACTCTTTTTCAGTGTTTAATAAAATTGCCCTACCATAGAACGAGCATATATACAACCACACAGATAATCAAAGTACAAACTTAATAATAGCAGCAATTGCATCCTTAAAGTGCCCCACTTCTTATACAAATTCCCTTAAAACAGAGCCTCACTAAGGCTTATATTCTGCCATGTTTATCTTTTAAAATAGGTTGTATACTATTATTCACATTCAAACCTGGCATATGGTCAGCTCTAAAAAATGAACCCATTTATATTTGGCCAACTCCATTTTATTTATTAAATCACCCCCATTTTATTTTTAAACAGAACTTGCAAGATTCTAAATTGGAACTTATGCTCAGCACCTGCAGTTGCTATACGCTTAGCCAAAGCATTTGTAAGGACATTTCTACAAATGTCAGAAAAATGTGCACTTATTCTCTCTTTTAGTTTTTTATTTGTTTTACAATATAGAAACTTTGACAGCATACACAGTTAGCAAAATAAATCACATTTTCTGTGTTACATATTCCAGCAGCTCTAAATTCAAATGACTTTTGACTAATTGGGTGCATAAAACTTAAATCCATATTAATATCTGCACAATATTGCAGTTATAACACAGTTTAGTGCCAACTTTATTAATGTTTTTTTCTAGCACATTATCTCTCCTTATATCCTTGCAGCATAAATGTTGCTTTAAATTATTTTCTCTTTTAAAAACAAGATGTGGTGTCTCACCTACTAGATCAACCACTTCTTGACTGGATGTGAGTATAGTCCAGTTCTTTTTAATTAGTTGCTTAACAAGACCTGTGTGCCGATTATATTTCATCATATAATTCAATGTATCCATAGTTCTATTTGGTTTGACTCTCTCTACCACAGCATTATCAGCCTTACCACTCAAATATGGTCTGGCTGTGTTATTCCTTAACCCGGTAAGTATTCCCTTCATTTGTTGTACTATAACATCATTATAACCCCTTTCCATAAAAAAGTCTGCCATCTCCTTCATTTCCAGCTCAAAAATTACATTTTTCGTACTAAGTCTAATAGCTCGCATAAGCTGTCCTTTTACTACCCCTTTAAAATATGCCTGGGGTGTAAGCTTTGTGGGTGTACATACTTACTAACTTGTACATCTTTCCTATGAATTTTGGAATTAAAATACACATCATCTCTAGAAATGTCTATATCCAAAAAGTTAATTTCATCCAAAGATGAGTTCACTTCAAATCTCAAAAAGTTTGTGGTGGTGTGCAAGAATACTACAAATGCAGTAAGTTCTTCCTTAGTGCCATTCCATAACAGGAATACATCTTCCACAAATCTTTTAAAGAACACTAGATGCTCATTTTTATAACACATCTCTATTTCTGAGAATATGTATTGCTCTTCCCATCTAGCTAGAACTATGTTAGCATAGGTATTAGCTGTTGGTGTACCCATAGCCACCCCCAGACATTGATGGCAACAATCATTATTAAACATAAATATATTATTCAAGACACAATCGAAACATAGAATATAATAGGTTAATTTTCATTGCATCATATACCTTATATACTGTTAAATATTCCCATACTGATTCAATTCTGTACTCATTGAGAATGACGGTAAAAAGTGACCTAATGTCCATAGTTACTAAAAGGATGTCAGAGCTTGCATTTTTTAAAGACCACTCATTTAACATCTGTAGAAAGTCATGAGTGTCTTTAATATAACTATGGCAGTATTTCAAAGCAGGAACTAGTTGTCTATCCACATATTTAGAAATTGCTACTGTAGCCCATTTCTTTCCTGACACAACAGGTCGCATTGGTGGCCTGACTAAACCTTTATAGATTTTGGGTAGTCCATAAATAAAAGATGTAACTGGGTTAACCATATACAAATAATTATATGTCTCTGTTGTAATAGAGCCATCCATAAGTAGTTCATATAAATAAGTTTTAACCTTCATAATAGCATCAGATATAAACTTCCAATCAACTTTCACAAAAGTTGAAGTGTCAGATAAAAATTAATACATCCATTCATTATATTGCACTACACCCATAGTAACAATTTTCCCCCATTATGACAGACTTGCTCACTGCCACTTAGTTGAAAAAGCAAGTGCACAAACTCCCATTAGCTTGATCTCCCACTTCTACATAGTCTTCCCATCTGACCATCTGACCCTATAAAACTGCATAGACTTACTGTAGTCTTATTTCTAACCCAAAAACTCTTATCCAGTTCCCAGTCCATGTCTTTCCTCCCTAAATCTAAAACTTCAGTTCTGTATATAAACCTAAATTCCCTGATTGCTCCTTGATCCTAAAACTTCATTCCTGATTGCTAAACTTAAAACTCCCCTTCCAATCCCTAGCCCTAAAAATCCCCTCCCTCTCCCACACCCTAAACTTTCCTTTCTACTCCCTAACCCTAAAATCCCCTCCCCTCCCTAATGCTAAAACTCCCTTCCCACTCCCTAACCCAACACCCACTTCCTACTTCTTTAACCTAAACTCCCTCTCTTGCTCCCTCCCCATGGCTGCTTGCCTGAACTCATATTCATGTCTGGGTGTGAGTAGCAGCCTACATGATCTAGAAGATGCTTCAATCCCTGACTTTGATAATGTGGTTTTCACACATCTGGGAATCAAACATTTGTAGTAAATCTTTAAAGTTTGCCTTTTTTTCAATCACATTTCAGTATGCCATGACACAGAGGACATACTAGTACAATTCCAAGGGACTACATATACCCAAGAGAGTGGTAATTTCCATTATGTTCATCTTACTAGTGTAGCCTTATTTTCCCATTGTTGTTTTTAGCCTTAGTTCTATTATGCACATGAATAACACAAAGATGTACCAAGCAAGGATATGTTGGAACATTTACATGGTTCTGCTATCCATGAGGACAGGGGTCCTAAACTACAGTGAATTTGTGGTTTCCCATCTCTTCATCCAAATTACATTTGAGTAAAGTAAGAAAAGTACTTCATTGCATGCAGAGTGGAAGATGGTATTCACTTCTGATACATATTCTGTTTATTTTGTAAATGATATTGAGAACCCTAAAAATCAGAAGGTGCTAACAAATTTTACATGGAATATAGACATCATCAAACAGACATCATAGCAGGTATAATGTATGTAGACCCTCATACATCTGCTTCCTTGAGGAATAAATGCTCTTCATAGATTTCTTTTTTCATTGTATTTATTTGTTGATAGTGAACATAATTAAATACATATTTAACCAATTAACATACCAAGTGGAAGCACATTCACTGTGTCATAGATACAACATTACAGATTCAGAATTAAACTTCACATTTATTTTCTCTAAATATTTTTTTCCCTTCCATATGTGTTCACATGTTGAAGGTTTCTTTACATATAATACATGGAAGGCTGCCCTCGTGTGGATTTTTGTATGAACTACATGATAAATTACCAAATCCTGCAGCAGTAACTGAATATCATCATGATGTACTGTTCAAATAATCCAACATCTTTGAAAATATCTGGGTTTTAGCCTAATTTATTAGAAGTCTGCTCTCTACTTTATTGGATAACTTATCCTATGATCCATAGAAGTTCATCCATGGCAAATGTGTATGAACTACTCATTAGTCTAGTTGTGATATTTCTCTAAGTAACCTATAAGAGTAGTCAAATATTATCCCCAGCACCTAGAAAAATCACTTTTAAACCAGAAAATCTCAAATGTATATCTACAGTATTGTAAAAATGATTAAAATATGTCCCACACAGGTATATGAGTGCTCTTAATTTATTAAGTACATTCTAATGCTCTCCATGAGTGCTTGAGAAATCATTGACAGAGGTTTTCTCAAGGTCTCAAACAGTAGTTTATCCCTACAATTTCATTTTTTATGAAATAAACGTAATACTTTCATTCTTGTTATAAATTGTATGAAACTCTTTAACTTGCCAGACATACTAACATACAGGACAACGTACAGATAAAAAGACACAAGACTCACATAGTAAGCAGGCTGTAGCCTGAACTTTCTTCTGAACATGCTTACATTAACTCCTCTATTAAAAGGACAGCACAAGTCTGGGCCTAACTCTAGCTATAAATGCCAATCAGCTTTCACTTTACACTTTCTTTTTAGAAATGTGTCATGTAAATCTGTGATTATGAGAATAATTACCAGCAGTTTGTTTTATATTCGTTTATCATTATAGATGTTTCAGAGCTTTTGTTCCCTTTTCCATTTTTAATTGAATCATTAAATATGAAAGGAAAACTTAGACCATTGATTGAGACTAGAACCCAGAACCTTGTTTATTTTATTTATTTTTATTGTTTTTTCCCCTTGTAGATGGACTGTTTTTGGAATCCTTTCCAGCTATGACTTTAGTACATGCAATCCAAAATTACATACAAGTTAGTCACTTCATTGTAATGCATACAATAAAGTACACAGAATTACATACAAGTAAAACTGTTTATATCAAAGCAAGAATGTACAAAATTATTTGTGGGTGACCTGTATAAAGAGAAGTCGAACATCGCTGAAGTATATTATAAAAAACACATAACAGAAGTTCATAGGTTCATAGGTTGATACTAGGCTATCTGCCCTAGGGCATTTATAAGCCTAGCCAGAGTGTGTTTGGCTTTTGCCACCCTTTAAGATTAGTTGACTGTGCCTCTGTATAGTAGGTCACAGAAGATAGCCCTTTTAAGGTTAGTTTACTGTGCCTCTGTCTAGTAGGGACACAGAAGAGATCCCAGGGGTAAACCCACGATCTCCCATCCACTCGTCAAGATTTCTCTTGAAGATGGTCATTGAGGGGCTCTGCCTACCATGGATTGGGATTCTCTTCCAGAGTGAGGGGAGCCTCTGGGATATGAATCTGTCTCTCCAGCATGTCCTATTTATTTCTGTGCTGATGTTTAAGTCCCTGGAGCGTGTTGCTCTAAGGGATTTGGATTTCCTGAGGTGGAGCATGTTCATTAATTCTGGTTTGGACATGGCTTTATACATCAGGTACAGATTGCCTCTGAGTAGGCGGTAAGTAACTGAGTAGAGCTGGAGTTTCTTTAGCCTAACTGCGTAGGGCATCTGTTTGAATCCCTTGATCCTCTTGGTGAGGTACTTTTGGGGTCTGTCCATTGCTGCAGGTGTCAGGTAAGGTACATCCCAAATGGGGCATTGTATTCAATTATGGGCCTGATGAGTGATGAGTAGAGGAGCACAATGACCTCTCTTGATCTAGATGTGAACCCTTTCATGATAAGGTGGGCTATATAGAAGGTCTTTCTAACCACTTTGGCAACGTGATTGTCAAAGGAGAGATTGCTATCTACTTGGATCCCCAAATCCCTAATTACTTTTTCTGTACTTAATGGATTACCACCTATGTGGTAATTTGTGGGCACTTTGTTTTTCCCAAAGGGGATGACTATGCACTTTTTGGCATTTAGCTTTAGGCCATGGCTCTGGCACCAGTTATCCATCTTGGTGAGACCCTTTTGGAGGATGCTTGTGTCAGTTGGCGAGTCGATTATGGCACCCAGTTTGCAGTCATCTGCGAACTTGGTCAGCCACAGTCCTCCGGTGTTAGCCTGTACCCCAAAGAAATATATACTGAACAAGAGAGGTCCCAGGACTGAGCCTTGTGGGATGCCACTTGTAACTGGTTTAGAGTCTGACATGGCACCTGCAATTCTGACCATGTGGGTTCTATCCCTGAGCCAGTTTGCAACCCATCTTGTGACATACGGGTTGATATTTAAGCTGATGAGCTTATTTATGATGCATGAGTGCTAAGGCTGCTTTCCAGAAGGAAGAATCACTGGAATCCTTTTTTAATGGCAGCAAACATTGAAAGGTTGTGAAATCGTATACATTGCTTAACTGTTTTCTATAAGTTTTAACAGTCATTTTGCTGTTGTAGTCAGTAGGGATGCTAGCAGTTCTCTGAAGTAAAGATCCATAATGTATTCAGACTGGAGCTATAGAATAAAACTGGAGTCTATGAAATCATGTGCTGTGAAATAAACTTTGTAACTTCTATGTAGGTTTATGCAATATGTACTTAGAGCATAATGAACAAACATAAACAAAACAAATAAATACAGGGAAGTAAGAATATACTGTTAAGCCTGCCGGAGACAAAGGGAGATGGATATGAACTGAAATGAGTCTCAATGTACTGTGGGAGAAATGGGGAAGATTGAGAAAGAGAGAGAGAGAGAGAGAGAGAGTGCGTGTAGAGAGGGAGATTGTATATCTGACAGTGAAACTATTGTAATTTGAAGCTGGTTGGAAGTGATTAACTAACATTAGGGAGAATATGGGAGTCTGTACTCAACCTAGGCATTGTCATTAAAGAGTATGCATTGAAAATTTTCCTACAGGTAGTCAAGTTGTATGTCTATGTGGGGGACAGGGGGTTGCCTTAATGGTTAATAGCTCCTTTCACAGAGACAAAGTACAGGGTTTGATCCTGATCTTAGGTTATTAGCTAGACTAAAATGACTCTTTCTTAGTATCCACCTATGAGTTTATTTTAAAAATTTTTATATCTGTATATTTTTTAATTTATGTCTAATTTTTTTTCCTTCAACACTCCATGCTGATGTCAATGCCTGTGGACATCAAAGAGCTACCAACTAGATAGCCTATTAGTTATCCCTTAAAATATTTTTTCATTCAACTATGAATCACTAGGATGAAATGTTAAGGTCAGATTTCATACCAAGTGAGGTTCTTAAAGGCTTAGGAGAAGGCAATAGTTAAATCATGAAATATGAATGGAAACATTAGGGCTTTAACTGCCTCTTGAACCCAGGACCTTGAACTATCTGTGCTACCATCACTGCATCTGGACCATGAAAGAGCCTCTTGGTAACCGGGATTTGAGTCATCCATATTTGTGGATTAAAACAGTGGCCATAGACCTCATCAGTGATCACTATTTGCATCTATTTACCTTGCTGGTGGCCAAAACACCTTTTGCCCAAACCTTAATTCTATTTTAGTTTTAAACAATCCCAAACTATTGATTTGTCTTTGCTACAGTGGAAAACCCACTGTAAATGACTACATCTCCTATTCTGAAAGTAATAATTCCCTAATTTGGAATGCATGTCCCTGATATCAAACAACCAGCTGCTCCTAGTATACCTGCTGTGTGAAAGAAAGTTTATTTCAAATAAGCAACCAATTTCAGGAACTCTCAAACATTTAAAAATCCAAATCAGATCACACCCATATATTATAATTAATGGGGAAAAAACTTTGTCTGATTAACCTGTTTTTCATATGTCAAATGTTTTATGTCCCCTAATCTTTCTCTTCAAATACCTCTGGACCTTTACCAACCTATGTCTGTTCTTGGGTAGATACAAAATCCTGAACCATTAATCCATTAGAGATCTTATTGATTTATAGACTGGGATCACTACTAATTCATTTCTCAAAGTAAATGCTGTCAACAAAGTCTTGATAACTCATTTCTACCCACTTTGTGCACACATGCAATCTTAGCGATCTGCTCTTGAAAGTGTTCAGATATACTCTGATAGCTATAATACATGTTTTATTTATTGTCTTTATTACAGTTTCATTTTTTATATATCTCTTGACAGGATATCAAACTTATATAGGTCAGATTAGGGACTTTTTGCACACTACAGTATATTTTAATATATGATTTTATTCATACATAAAAGTGAGTTCATTGAGTTTTTGCAGTAGAACCTTTGTCCAAGGGGCTACCCTGATAATAATACTTACCATTTATTTAATCCCAGTCAGCAAATGTACTACATAAATGTGTAGCTGCACATATATGTATGCATATAAATCTAGCACTACAGTGCAATGAGGTGAGTTGTTGCCCCACGTTTGTGTAGGAGGATGTAAAGGGAAGTATTTCAGAAAAACATGGCATGCTGCTGTTTGAGTACAATTACTAGGAACACTGTGCTCAATAATAAAAACGTCATTTCTAATGAGATACAGTTAAAAATGATAAAGTGGAAATAATGAAAAAGATACAGGGTCAGTTCAAATAGTATAAATATTAAAGAACAGCAATGTAGACTCCCTCTGTCATTGAATGAAATGGGTTTTGAAACGATGCATTGGTAGTTATATTCACTAAAAGGTACTGATTCACCTGAGATTTCCTATAATTGGCATATGGAAAAAAATGGAGCTGAGTTTTCAGAATACCAGCAATTACCACATAGGAAGCCATACATAATAACAAGACAAAAGAGAGAAATCTGTATATTTGTAAATGTTGTGGTAAATCAGAAAAGAGGGATAGTGACAGATGACAGCACAACTTTACTCCCAGATGACTATCTGTCTCTATAAAGCACCACCAAACACTTTCTCTGTACATCTGTGAGGGACTAGTACAACCATAGTGTTAATGAGTATGACACCCATTACACTATGATATTTGTGTTCACAGCAGCACACGTGTATATTAGCTACATAATGTTATGGGGAATGTTAAAAGAAAAGAATATTTACTGATAAAATATGAACATGATAAATGTTTTATTACATGTGATTGATGTCATATTGCCATTTAAGGAAATCTCTGTGAAACTGCCAGTCATACAGGATATGGAGTCACCATATCACTTCCTTATTTCTATGCTTTTGGTTTCCTGTTCACGACAATAAATAGAGAGTTTGCTTGAAAGACAGAATTGATACTTTGATGAAAACTGAAGTCCACGATGAAGCTTCTGCCACTTGCTCTCCTTCTCCTTGTAGTAATTGCAGGAGTAATCTGTAAGTAGTGCATAATTTATAACCAGCAAACAATTTATTACTAAAATACCACGTGAAAAAGAAACTGTTTTTAATAATTTTGTATTAAATATGTTTTAATGACTACTGAAAGATTTCTGTCAAGAGCACTAGATTGCTATTAAACAGACTGATAGTGAAATGATTAGAATTATTAATTATTACAATAAAAGCTGATCATGCAGAATGAGCAGGGAATTAGCTGGTTCATGTCCTGCTCAGCAGTCTGCAGTCATACAGTGTTGATATCATGTAGTTGTGTTTCTTCCTTTTTTTCTTACTGAATACATTTATGTTGCTCAAGTCCCTTCTACTGCTTCTGTGTGTCTGCTGTGCATATGCACTTCTTGAATAAACTGCATTTAATATACTTTTTGTATTTGAATCTTCCAGCTGCAGAATGTTTGTCAGTATATATACTTATTAATTCACTATTTTATTGGAATAGTAGGCATTTTATGTGCTGTAACTTAAACTTTTATAATGCAGGAAATGGGTTCATCCTGGATGAGTTCATATCCCTATGTCAAACAATAACAAGGCAAATAAAACACATAAGTGAAACTAAACCTGAAATCCAACAAGAAGAGATTTAAATACATGGAAGACAAATTGAATTTCATTTTATGTATTAGAAAGACAAGTATGTTGAAATTTGTTGTGGCTCCACAAAATATTTCAGCTATAGATTAATGCATAATATTGTAAGAATTTGGGTTACCTAAAATCCCTAAAGACCTTGGACATCCAACTATGAGGCCCATTGTATCAGGAAGAGGCTGGGTGACTGAGCCTATCTCAATATATTTAGAAGAGATTTTAAGGTGATATTTGTCCAAGGTCCAGTTATATTCAAGACACGTGATTTTTTTGTAGAAACTTTACCAATGGTCTCAATCTAAACAAAATACCAACTATATTTTAATAACTGTTGTCATTTGTTGCCTGTTCAGTTATTCTGAATGAGTATGGCATTGATGCCTTTCATAATTTTCTATGAGGCAATAGTAATTTGACTGCAACAAATACTGAAACTACATGTGAGTTGCTTGAAACTTTATTGACCAGCAATGATTTCATATTTGGAAATCAACTTTATCATCAGATATTGGGTATGGCAAATGGTGCTCCCATTGCAAACACATATGCTAACCTGACCCTTAAACAATGAGAAGTTTTTAGTCCTACTTCTCCTTTTTCAAAGTGTATTCCATTTTTTAAACACTTTATAGATGATATCTTCTGACAATGGTCCTGACCTTTAGGCTATTTATGTATTGGCTAAAAGATCTAGATGTGGTAATTTTAATAACAAAGTACAAACTATTAAATATAAATGGATTTTGTGGTCACAGGCTGACTATAAACCTGGTATTAATTCAGCTGTCAGTTTAATACCAGTTCTGAAGTAGAAAGAAAATAAGTTAAAATAACTTCTACAGTGAAAGGAAGAGGTTCTGTGGCTCAATTCTTGGCTGGTGTGCCTTCTGTTTGGAGTCTGCAAGTCTTCCCTGCATTTGTGTGGGATTTGTCTGGTTGCTTCCGCTTCCTCCCACACTCCAAAGACATACATTAGATGGATTGGACATACTAAATTGTCCCTAGGTGTGAATGTGTGCATGCAAGTGTGTGGTTCACCCTCTGAGGATGGTTGGGCCTCTGGCTAGCAACCCAAGCCTGTAAAACCCTTACCTGCTATGGAAACAATTAGTGCTGAGGGCACTCATTGCCCAAAGTGATGAATGCATGGCAGCATATCCAGGATCCAGGGAACTTAAGTGTCATTATCTGTTTTTATATTCATACTACCTTGAATAAGCCTGATCCTGTTTGATGTTAAAAACTAAGCAGGGTTGCACTTGGTTTGTACTTGGATTGGAGACAGACTGAGAATATCAGGTGATGTAGTTTTCGAATGTTGAATATTAAATTATGTAGTGAGTATTTTCTTTAACCTTTTACTAAACTTAACTCTGTGTTCTGAATAGAGACTGTGTTTGTGATGAAATTTGAATCTGGTATTTAAGTAACTGTTGTTTTTTTTGGAATTTTGTTAACACTGATGAAAGGAGAAATCCGAAAGCTTTGTAAGATTATAATTTTTATTGGAATTTCTAAATCCTGAGTGCTTTGCGGATTTTTGTGTATAAAATCAGTTAAGTGGTAAGCAAGACAATGTGCATATTTTGCACAAGTGTAGCTGTTGTCTGTGTTTGTATGTTCCAAAGTAACTGCTTTTATTTTTGTAGCTCAAATGTAACCACAACTCCACATTAATATCATTAGAGTCTTCAAAGTGAGAAATTGCATGTACTTATGCTTAAAGCAGCAGTCTTGCCATACAGTTGTCCCTTTATGTATACCATAAATAGCTTTTATACTTCTGGAAAGGAGATGGAGAGTAAAGTAGGAAAAAGTGGAGAGACAGACAAGGGAATGCAGTGGAATAACATAAGAGAGTCATGCTGGAAGACATGAGATAATCCTTTAGGTTCATATGATCATAGGTTCATGCTAGGCTAACTGCCATTGTGGGCCATTTTAAGCCTAGCCTAGCCAATTACTCCATGTGAGAATCAAACCCTGCACCTTGTGTTTGTAAGGTAAACACCTTAACGAAATATGTGTATTGGGAAGATGGTGAATAAGAAGATAGATTTGTTTCAAAAGGAATGTGAGTATTGGAGGACATATTGACATGTAAATAAATAGTGTTCTCAAATGGAAGGGAAGACAACAAACAGAACATAGACAGATGGTAAGTAAAACTAAATGCAAAATTAAATAGCTTCTAAACTAAACTTCACAAAAAGACCTGCACTTGGTGAAAAGGCAGCCAAACTCAAAAACAGCTGAATTATGAGAGATTTATAGGATAAAGATGTTGCATAGAGGAATATTTATTAATCTTTGCATATACTTATAAAAAGGGTAGGAGAGAATCAGACACATATGGGCTGTATTAAGGACTTTCTTCAAGTAGAGGATCATCTTTATAGTGCAAGTACATCTAAGCTAGTATAAAGGGGTTGAGTGCAACATATTATATGAAGTATCATAGGGAGGTTGCATCCTTAAATGTAAGGACTGGTTGTAATGAGAATACTCCTGAGATCACTTCATTGGCTCATTGGCTCAATCAAACTTCTTTTTTTTAGTGGGTCTGCTGGTTATATAATTAATGTATGTGGGAATGTTGGAAGGATAACCAAAAGGATGCTTTAAGATGACTTAATGACTTTTTGGCAACACTTTTTGAATAATAAAGGGGTTAGAAGTACCTCACATAGGAGTATATTTCCAGTGGGTCAAGACTTGGTCTTTGAATTGTAGTAGTCGCTTAATTGCTTCAGCCATCAACTTCCTTTGGGTTGATTGTCTGCGTCTAGTTTTGGTGGATGTGTTGAAGAGAGTATATCTCATGCAAGCATATGTGCTGTTATTTTTGGTTTGACCCGTATTTATCCAATCTGTTTTTTTCAGTGTGAGGTGTTTATTTATTTATTTTTCTATTTTTATTTAGATTTTGGTCTAATGTTCAGAGCTGTGTGTTGTTTTGGTGTTTTTACAGAAAAAAAAACAGTTTTCTGACAATGCACAATTTTTCATTAAGTGTCTTTGCAGATCTTAGTGAATGCGAATAATAAACCAAATAATTGTAGCAAACTGGTGAAAATAAAAACTAAAAACCACAAATTCACCAGTAGGACTAGTAGACACAAGTTTATTTTTCAGATTAAGCACTTTCATCAAAGTAAAATTGACTTCCTCAGAACCATGAATGTGAATAATAGAAAGACAGGAAGGCAATATATTTATGGTAGGTAATATTAGGCATATTCAAAGATTTATGTACACATTTTTTCCAGAGAGATTGCATATAACTCCAAAACATTTCAAAACATTATCCAACGCCATTCCTGTTAAAATTTCATATTAAGATGAAACATTGACGATGTTGTAGCAATGTAATGAAAACAAACATGATATATGCTGATAAAATGAGGTACTGTGAAATTTCAAAGTGAAAAATTATGTACCTGGAAACCAAACGAAATCCATAGAAGGTTGCTACTCTTTCCCATGGTACACTTTTGTGTGCCTGATATCCGATGTTCTATGATTACTGCTAGTGAGGCAGGTAGAAAGTGTGAAATAGTAGCTTGTCAAAAGGTTTAAGATTAACAGTTAGAGTACGTATGATATCATGACTGCCTGTTGTCATTGCTGTGTCTTTCGGCTTTTCCCAGTTAGGGGTCGCAACAGCGGAACTCCTGTCTGCTAATGATTGGTAGTTGATTTTTACTTGCCGAGTTACCAGCCCTGATGCACAATCTTCAATGAAGGTACGCCCATTCATGCATGTCTCTACGCAGAAGATGCTCTAGCTGAGAATCAAACCGGACAGCGTCTTACTGTGAGGCGACAATGCTACCACAGCACCACCACCGCGGGTGATATCATGACTGCCTGTGCAGTTATAAATTTAAGATAGTTCATACATTACTAAATGGAGCAGTTCAAATGTTTAAAGTTTGTTAATCATTTGAATGTTCAACTTTCAAAGAAAGTAGAGCTTTATATGCCAGAGTCAGCTAAAAATTCTTAAAGGGAAATGCCATTAACTTCCCTAGAAAAGGCATTGAATAACATCAGAGGTATTGGACACAGACAAAATATTTCTAAGAAAAATCAATGACATCTTCAACTATGTTAATCCAAACATAACAAAAAAAGATGCTTAATAATTTTCATATATCAAGTATGGAAATATTACTTTCTGCTTCTCTGAAAAGAGTAAAGTTGTCTCAGAAGACCTGTTCCAGCTTATGACCTGCCCCAATATAGTGCCTTCTTCAAAGTTTCTGCAGCCTTACAGACATGTGGGACAAAACCTCCAAGACTTCTTAAATGTATGGCAGTTTCAAAGAATATTAATCCTGGATAGACTTGTAGCTGTGTAACAGTTGGCCAAATGAAATGAATTTATGGTGACCATATTTTAAAAACTTATGAACTATCAATACTCATACCTTGGGTGTCAAGAGATTCAGACTAATTGTACATGTTAAAAATGGTTTACAGCCTTTTATACCTAATGCTTTGGTGGATTCTGACCTGTATAATGAATGGTCCATTCAAAGTTAGAACTGTAAATTGATTTTGCAGCTGAACTAACAACTAATCAAAATAAGTAACAATCTCAGCACCTAATAATTGTAAATGATCCCTAACAATAACTTTCTTTTTGAGTTAATTGACAGGTTAAATACAGTATTTTGCTGGTAATGAGCTTCATTTACTATTGCACAAACTTCTTCTTAGCTAATGGCAAGGTAGAGTAAGTACACAATGAAGTACAACAAAGGGAGGACATCCTGCAGATGCTGCTTGACTTGAAAATGAGGAGAAAGGATGGGAAGGAAACAAGTGGGCTGCTAAGAAGATATAAGAAATGTAATCAGTCTAAAGGTCAAGGGAATCATAAGCCCAGGAAAAATTGGGAAAATGAAATGGACCAGGAGATAGCAGAAATGGAATGGAAAGAAATAGTCAACCTCTCTAGATATAGCACTAATGCAAGGAAATTTAGAATATTTGCATGGAAATGCTTACATTAATATGTTTATATTCCAAATAGGCTGGCTAATATATTCCTGAAGACAGAAAAAGCATGTTGGAAATGTAAAAATCAAAGGGGATCATGGAAACATATCTTTTGGGAGTGTGATGGTCTTTCAGACTTCATGCAGTGGTTGGAACAATTAAGTATTTAATAGGAAAGGTGCTGAGAAGGTAGTGGGTGGTGTAATCAAAATTGTTTTACTTGGGCTTCAAGAGGAAATACCAACACAAAGCAAAGAGCTGGTGGGGTTATTGATGAGTATAATACCTCTTAACTATACATATTTTTGCAGAATGTCCAGTTGTTTGCCTAATATTTTTGGTCTGTTACTCATAAAAATTATGTTTTTTTTGACAAATCACCAGTATGATCTAAGGATTAATGTCAAAAACTAATGACATGCATTTCAGTTTCAGATTTCATATCCTTCAGAAAATGCATGCTAACACAAATCTTGTTATTCTATCAAATTTCAAAGTTTATAATAGCAATATTTAAAATGTGTCCCTATTTTGGGGTTTCTGTCCCCTCATTATCACAGGCTTTGTCCAGATTTTTTGCAGTAAGAGGTTGAGAGGTTTGATGAATATAGGTAAGAAGGTGATAATTCAAGAGTGGAAAGTGAGGTATTGCTGCTCATACAGGATGATGGGAAAATACAGGAACAAGAAGAAAAAGAACCAGGAGTAACTGGATATAAGAAGTTTCTGAGGAAATTGAGAAGGTGGAGAGAGATAATCTCAAAAGGACTGTAGTATATCAGACTGGAGGAGAAAAAAATAATAAAATTGCATGGGAAATAGGATGCAGTGGGGTTACATGTACTGCATATATTTCCCTTTTGTATTTTTTATTGTTTTATTTTTAGTGGGTGCAATGGTCTTAGCATGAGAGGTGAACTATTTAATGAGATGTCAGTACTAGTATGATATTAATGTTGCTAAGCAAAGATTGTTTAATAAATATAACAATATATGAAGATGTCAACTACAATATTAGGCTAAACCTATTTTCAGGAGAAAGTATGTAGTCAGAGAGAGGTTAAGGCCAGACACTATAGATCAATGGATGTGCACAATGCATGAGGATTGCTTTCTAAGCTGTATGAGCAAAGTTGTGTTTAAACAACTTCAGTAAAAAATAATGTTAAAAAAAAGTTTTCCATGATACCAACAGGAATGACTCTGAAGGAATGGCTAACTATAACTGCTTAGATTTCAGTTTTAGGATAATTTTGGGTGGCCTCCCTACTGAGTATTTAAAGTTCAATGCATAGCAACTAGCCTGGAAAACTTGTTTTGCCACTAGCAAGAACCAGTTAACTAATTATAAAAAAGAAACAAAAATCAATATTTAATACTGAAATTGGTGCAAGCAGTTTCAATGCACTCAACAGTAAGCAATTGTATCAAATGTGTTTTAGACCTCAAGTAGTTTAAGGGGAGAGACTTTGCAAAATTATATCAATGTGTTTCTTGCAACAGCCAATAAAAGGAATTAAGGGGGAATTATCATGTCTTTATGAATAGGGGCAAGAAACAACAGATAGTTTGGGTTTAAGAACACAACTACAACAGTGGGGGTGGGAGGGAAAAACAATTGGACCCTTAGCTCTGAGTTGACTGACCTGGATCTGCCTTAATGCAAAGATTACTTTTAACTAGCCTGAAATATGCTCAGTAGAAAAGAATAAAACTAAGGTTTAAAACCAACAGTTCACTTAAACAGCAAAATTTGGTGCAATTATGTGCCTGAATTACTTAGAATATAAACTTAATGACTTGAGTTAAAATTAATTTAAAATCAGATCAAGAAATGAAAACACTTATCTTTCTTTCTTGCTCTGTGTAATGGAACTATTACAATGCAACAGTAATTTAAGGAATCACAACAACAGCAGCTTTGGAATTCGTAGACCTTTAGCTCTGAGCTGACTGGCCTGTAACTGCCTTAATGCAAAAACTAGCTGTTCATCATGTTGATCACTGCTGCAGTAGCCTTAGCTATATGGGTTACATCCTGCCATGGATATAACAGCCAGCCAGCTTCCAAAGCTTTAGATCACCTTCCACATACCCAAACTGTCAGGCAGCTCAAGGTGAGCTGACTAAAACTCACGTTTGGATGTGAAGCCTTTCAGAGCTTTACTGATGCTGAAGATTACTCTCCTCTGAGGCTTTTGAGGCTTGACAGTTGGTTTGTGCTTTCCTTTCCTGGCAGGATCAGTTCCCTTAGGGGGAAATAAACTCAATTTTCTTAATTGAGTTAATGTTTTATTATCTTCCTCATAAGGAAAGTTATTTTAACCTCAAGAGTGTGGTGTTTTAAATGACTGTCTTGATGCTGTAATGTACTTTTAAACAGAGCATTACTTTTTATGTCAGTTTAAAAGTAGTGTAAAGTAACTAAAATTATTCTTTTCCTGTGGAGAAATTGTATTTATTTTTCTTGTGGAGCTGGCATAGTCTTTTAAAGTGCTATTTATTGCCTTTTTTTCTGTCAAAAAGTAACTTTTGAGGACTGTTAGTGTTTACTGGCTATTAATATGTGTCTTCCAAAGGAAACAAGTACATTTTTCAGCGCAAACATGAAATAGACTATTGGCACCACAGTCTGTCCTTCTGCCAGCTACAAAAAGAAAAAACATTAAGCAAACAACCTTTGCCACCAGTGCAGGTTAGCAATTTCCCTCATCTACAGGTAGCTGATTTCAATTTGTCCATTTATTGTACTACTCATCTTTTACCCTGAACCCCTCTGGTGTAGCACCGTTGACCACTGTGGACTGGGAGTTAGCCATGTACTCTGCAGCTTTTGGGGACCACTCAATGGGCTAGGGAGACCCACTCTCACTGATCCTAAGAGATGGACCAGAGAAGGTTTTCCAGCTGTTTCAGAATGCTGTGCCCATCCCTTGGGAAGCAGCCTGTCATTAGTAACATGGTTGGTGCCATTTTTCCTGTCAAAAAGAAACATAAAACCAAGCTTCTATCTTTTTTTCCTCAAATTTCTTTGTCTAGGATTAGTTTACTGGGTCTGACTCAATGTTTAATTCAGGCTATTGATACTTCTTGTAAAGTAGTTTCTAGTAAAAGAAAGAGGGATTCCCTTTTCCTGAAGAGAGTCAATATTCTGAATCTGTCCAGAAAGATACAGGGATGGATGCCTTTTTTTTTCTTATTGCTCAGATTTTTGATTTGGACTCAAAGGAGAGCTCAGTTTCTGATTCTTTCTGTGGGGGTTGTTTTTATCTGAGATTATTGTTAGAATGTCTTAGTGTTTTCACTGGGAAAACAGACATTTTGCAGTCCCAGACAATACTATGAGTTGTTTCAGAAAGATTTTAAACATCCTACACCCATTTCTCCTGTTTTATCTGCTTTAGAAGATGTATGTGTTACTATCTGCAGTTTTCCTGATACTCAGCCAGCTGCCACTAAGGCAAATAGAATGTATAAGGATCATCAGACATTTCCATTGTATACACTGTTCCCAAACCTGACCCACCAGCTATAGCTTTAGTTGATCCCACTGCTACTAAACACTTAGTGAATTCCAATTCTACTCTTTATGATGAGGATGGGGAAATATTGATAGGTATGGAAAAAATGTATAGTTCTGCAAATCTGATTTTCAAAATTCTGAATTCTCAGAGCTATGTGTTGGAAGTATGTTCTAACAAACTGTGAAATATGGGGAGTGTTTTATATGCAGTTTCATTTTGTGAGGAAACATCTGCTTTAAATAACATAACTTCTTCTATTACACAGACTATCACTGATTCTTTACAGTGTGTGGATGACTCTTTTGATACTTCTTCCTGGGTTATGGCTACTGGTTCTTTTTTGAGGAGGTTTGCATGGCTGCATGCTCAGAACCCCCAGACGATGCTAAAAACGAGATTTGAAATTATCCCTTGAATAAAGATTTACTGTTTTGCCCATTTGCTGCAGAGAAGATCAAAAAGTCTGATTTCAGCATGTCTTTGCATGGATTTTCCTCTTTCAATGCAGTTTCATGTCAAAAATATTTTGAAAGTGGTTTTGCATAAGAGGCCTCCAAGAAAACTGGTTTCCCCCTCCTTGGGACCTTAATTTTGTGTCAGCACTTTCTCCATTTGAATGAGCTAATCTGGCTGACTTGAGGTTCTTAACATGTAAATGGTTTTACTCATTGCTCTGACCTCTACAAGAATAGTATTTGAGATATAAACTCTTTGCTGATTCTACCCTATTTTATTTTTCATACAGACAGGGTTTCTTTGAAAAGTAATCTTTCTTTTTCACCTAAGGTGGTATCCAAGTTTACTTTAGGCTAAACTATCCATCACCTCATTTTCTTTCTTGAAACTAAAGAAGAAGAAGAAAAGATACTCCATTACTTGGGCATCCACAGACAATTCATGTGCTATTACAACAGAACTAAATCTTTCAGATGTTTGGATCAATTGTTCATTTCTTGAGAAGATAATAAGAAGAGGAAACTGTTGTCTAAACAGACTATTTCTCAATGGATGCCTAAGCTATTACCTTTTATTTTATTCACAATAGCAAAACTATTCCAGGGAGGGTCAAGGCTTACTCCACCAGGGCCTTGGCTTCATCTATGGCTTTTCGGAAAGGGTTTGATTCTTGAAGTATTCTAGAAGCTGCTACTTGGTCCTGTGTACATACTTTTACAAAGCACTATACAGTTCATTCCTTCTCTAGGTCCAGGTCAAGCTTTGCTAGGACCATTGACTATGGGCTGCTAGACTGTTCTCCTAAGACCTCCAAATGTACTAAGAAAAAACAATAACACTGGTTGTAACAAGGCTAAAAACAAAAGCATTTAATGGAGTAAGTGCTTTCACGGATACACCGCTTCTTCAGATTACAATCAAACAAAACAACATCACATTTAAATGCAAAAACAATCAAACTAATTATGACATCATAAAATTAGAACCTAGCTTACTTAAAGGAACACTGTATAGCAACTCTTAAAAACAATAAAACCAATGCTACAGTAGCTTTGCCTTGAGAAAGGGTTAAAGTGAAACCATGCTGTTCAAGCCAGGAGGCTTGTCAGCATGGAATCATAAAATCCATTCTTGTTCAACTAGTTCAGTAGCATTTTTAAAGTCTCCCCCCTCTTCTTAGCAGCTACAATCTGAAGTACTAAAAACTTAAATGTGTGGTCCATGCCTTCCTTCATGTTATGCATAGCTAGTGCACTGTTTTCTTTCATATTCTTGATGTCCCTAAAATGTTCTAGTATCCTATCCTTAAGGCAATGATTCGTTTTACCTACATAGAAAGAAAAACATTTAACACAGTAGCTAAAATAAGCAACATTACAAGTCCTACAGTCAGCATAGATATTGGGGTCAATCTTAAAACCTAAAATGGGATGTGTAAAAGGTCCTCCAGTGTGTATATGTCTGCATGTCATACAGTTTCTGCATGCATAAGTACCCATTCTCTCTGACCTAGGAAACTTAGTAAAATCAGCAGTTTTATAACACAAATGGCTTTTCAAGGACCTGTTACTGCGAAATGTAAAATTTGTTTTTTCACCTATCAGCCCTTTAAGCCCTTCAACTATAGACAGAATGCCCCAGTTCTTATTAATAACCTCACATACCACATTCATGTCATCAGCAAAGGTTAAAGGCATCCATAGAACATTATTGGTGCTGCATCCAACATCATTCCTACTAACTTCCATCTGTAAGGGAACAATATTCTCATTATAATAAGTTTTACATCTATCATGCTTGGTACTCCAGGCCTCAAGAATACATTTATCAATGTCATACCCTTTATATCCTCTCTCAATTAATTCTGATTTTAAGTTGGTCCAAAGAAAGTTGCAGCTGGTTATCATCAATATGTAGACACATTATCTTAAAAACTTGTCCTTGTATAATATTCTGTTTAGTGTGTTTCCGATGCATACTAGTATTGTGCAATAGGTTGACCTTCCTCACTGGCTTCCTATACAGACTGGCCCTGATAGAATCTAACTGATGCTTGCTGACTGTAACATCAACAAAATATATTTCATTAGGAGAATATTTATGGGTAAACCTCAGAAAACTCATAGTCCCATTCAGATATACAATGAAATTGGTAAGAGCTTGTTCAAAACCCTGTCACAACAAAAAAATATCGTCCACAAATCTTGTGCACCAGGCAATGGATCCACTAAACAATTCACTAGAAAGTATATATTCATGTTCCCATTTGACAAAAGATAGGCTGGCATAGCTATTGGCACAGGCAGTGCCCATAGCCACATCAACCTTCTGTAAATAGCATGTGTCCCCCCCAAAAAATATTATTATCCAATACAATGTCAAGCAATGTACAACTGCACTTTGTTATACTCCATCCCCTTGTCCAAAAGCATCTCTCTCACATTCTCTATAGCCCATTCATTGGGAAAGACAGTAAAATAGCAACCATGCTGAACGTCTCTCCATTTGGAGCTGAGCATATTCAAAAAGATTTTTATATCTTTCAAGACTGTTGAACAACTATCCAAAATCGGGTGTAAATTTTTCTTGATATATATGGAAAGGGGTTCTGTAGCCCATCCTTTACTAGAAACAATAGGGCACATTGGTGGATTCCTCAACCCCTTATGTATTTTTGGTAATCCATATACTATGGGTATCACAGAATGTTCAACAGAAAAATAATTAAAGATGGACTCAGATAGCATACCAGGGATCAAAAGATCAAATACTAAAAAGGATACTCTATCTTTAATCCGTTTGACCATATTTATGGGCATGCATTTGTGTGTATTATGATCATCAAGTAAAACCAACATCTGTTTAATATACAATTCCTTATCTAACACCACTGTACCACCTTCTTTATCTGTGGTTCGTATCTTAATAGAAGGTAGTTGTTTCAACTCTTGTAGTGCCTGGTATTTATGATAGAGCATGTTACAAAACTGAGATATAACATTACTAACAAATGCTTCCCTTATCTGTATATCACAGATTTCTACAAAGGTATCTGTAGTAGCATTATTTGGTAGAATATACAGACTAGGCTTTTTAAACAAGCACTGGGCAGTCATAACTTTCTCAAACATGGCTTTCAAAGTTAAAGTTATACCAAACAGTCTTAGATCTTTCAGTACTTCAACTAGATCTGCTTTTCTGAGCTGGAACAAAGCTCAGTCCTTTGTTAATCAATGACAATTGCGTGCCAGTAAGCATAATCAATGAAATATTAAGAACTAAACCTGTTTGAGTCTCTTGCCATTCTTGTAGTGCTTGTCTGTGCTGTGCATTCTCCTCATTTTCCCATTCCTGGTGCAACATTTTGAGCGACCCCTTATCGGCAGTGGATTGTGGAGTAAAAAACGCTCCATATTATTTGCTACTGATGTAATTCCATCACTGGTAGCCTTTGACGCTGGATGTAACAGTTTCAGTTCTCTTTGTCTAACCACCTGACCATCTAGTGGTTGCAAATTTGTAGTACTATGGTCTTCACCTCTACTTTGGCCTAAAACGATGTTGTTAATCATTCTAGCATCTGCAGTCTGTTCAAACATGCTTCCGTTCCTCTCAGCTGTTACTTCAGGTTGAATGGATGACAACAGGCTCACTCGACCAATCACATCAGCCGCTCCTGCAATACTAGCGGCTGTAGATCCTCTGGCATTTTCACATTGCAGAGAATTAACATTAGATCTTTCCCTGGCCCAGGAAAAAACATTACCGTCCTTAAAGTCATTTAAGTCCCTCTGGAGCTTGTGTGTTTTAGTGGCTAAAAGCCTTTTTTCATACATCCGAATACTATCAAGGAGCACATCCATCTTGTCACCTAATACATCAGATGCATATGTGTCATACAACTCATTCTGCAGCTTAATAATGTCATTGAGCAATTCATGCTCTTGTCTTAGTAAAAAGTCTATTGATAGCTGCATGTACTTAGCACTACATTCAAGATTTTATAACTGCCATTTTCTTAATAACTCTGGATAAGTTTGACCATAAGTTGGCATGGTGAGCACTCTTAACCCTCTAGGTGCAACATCGTGCTTAAGTGAAACTTCAAAATGAAAACGCTGCCACTGCAGGCACTTAAATTTATAAAGTTTATTTTCCAAGTCTTTATATTTGGCCGAAAAGTCACTGTAACTTACAGCATCAATCTCAGCAACATTGTTCATTGCAGATAGATCAGTTGTCACAGCGGATTGCTGTTAGAGCCCAATAGACTATTAAAACGATCACAAGAAGATTTTTGCATTCCTGCAGCTGCCTTATGTAAAGAGTCAGGAGATATTCCATTCTGGGCTAAGGAAGCCATTCCTTCAGCCATGTTCGCTTGGGAAGAATAACAAGTGAAAATATTATAAAATGAAACTCCAAACCAATATTTTGTTTTTTTTACTGGTTGTTTTATCGGTTTAGGAGTTTTATTTTATAATATTTTCACTTGTTATTCTTCCCAAGCGAACATGGCAGAAGGAATGGCTGCCTTAGCCCAGAATGGAATATCTCCTGACTCTTTACAGAAGGCAGCTGCAGGAAAGCAAAAATATTCTTTTGATCATTTTAATACTCTGTTGGGCTCTAACAGCAATCCGCTGCTGGCAACTGATCTATCTGCAATGGACAATGCTGCTGAGATTGATGTTGTAAGTTACAATGACTTTTTGGCCAAATATAAAGACTTGGAAAATAAACTTTATAAATTTAAGCACCTGCAGTGGCAGCATTTTTATCTTGATGCTTCACTTAAGCATGGTGTTGCACCTAGAGGGTTAAGAGTGGTCAGCATGCCGACTTATGGTCAAACTTATCCAGAGTTATTAAGAAAATGGCAGTTATAAAATCTTGAATGTAGTGCTTTTTCTACCACAAGAGCATGAATTGCTCAATGACATTATTAAGCTGCAGAATGAGTTGTATGACACATATGCATCTGATGTATTAGGTGACAAGATGGATGTGCTCCATGATAGTATTCAGATGTATGAAAAAAGGCTTTTAGCCACTAAAACACACATGCTCCAGAGGGACTTAAATGACTTTAAGGCCGGTAATGTTTTTTCCTGGGCCAGGGAGAGAGCTAATGTTAATTCGATGCAATGTGAAATGGCCAAAGGATCTACAGCCGCTAGTATTGCAGGAGCGGCTGATGTGATTGGTCGAGTGAGCCTGATGTCATCCATTCAATGTGAAGTAATAGCTGAGAGGAACGGAAGCGTTTTTGAACAGACTACAGATGCTAGAATAATGAACAACATAATTTTAGGCCAAACTAGAGGTGAAGACCATAGTACTACAAATTTGCAACCACTAGATGGTCAGGTGGTTAGACAAAGAGAACCAAAACTGTTACATCCAGTGCTGAAGGTTACCAGTGATGGAATCACATCAGTGGTGAATAATATGGAGCGTTTTCTACTCCACAATACACTACTGATAAGGGGTCACTCAGGAAGTCGCACCAGAAATGTGAAAATGAGGAGAATACACAGCACAGACGAGCACTACAAGAACAGCAAGAGACTCAAACAGGTTTAGTTCTTAATATTTATTCGTATAGGCTTACTGACACGCAATTGTCATTGATTAACAAAGGACTGAGTTTTGTTCCAGCTCAGAAAAGCAGATCTAGTTGAAGTACTGAAAGATCTGAGACTATTTGGCAGAACCATGTTTGAGAAAGATATGACTGCCCAGTGCTTGTTTAAAAAGCCTTGTCTGTATATTCCACTGAATAATGCTACTATAGACACCTTTGTAGAAGTCTGTGATAAACAGATAAGGGAAGCGTTTGTTATTAATGTTAAACCTCAGTTTTTTAACATGCCCTATTATGAATACCAGGCACTACAAGAGTTGAAACAACTACCTTCCATTGAGATATGAACAACAGATAAAGAAGGTGGTACAGTGGTGTTAGATAAGGAATTGTATATTAAACAGATGTTGGTTTTACTTGATGATCATAATACACACAAATGCATGCCCGTTAATATGGTCAAACGGATTAAAGATAGAGTATCTTTTTTAGTATTTGACCTTTTGATCACTGGTATGATATCCAAGTCCATCTTTAATTATTTTTCTGTTGAGCATCCTGTGAGACCCATAGTATATGGGTTACAAAAAATACATAAGGGCTTGAGGAATCCGCCAATGCGCCCTATTGTTTCTAGTAAAGGATGGGCTATAGAACCCCTTTCCATATATATCAAGAAAAATTTACATTCAATTTTGGATAGTTGTTCAACAGTCTTGAAAGATACTAAGACCTTTTTGAATATGCTCAGCTCTAAATGGAGAGACGTTGAGCATGGTTGCTATTTTGTGACTCTAGAAATTGAGTCATTGTTTACTGTCACTCCCAATGAATGGGGTATAGAGAAGGTGAAAGAGTTGCTTTGTGACAAGGGGATGGAGAATAACAAAGTGCAGTTGATTTGCACATCGCTTGACATTGTACTGGATAATAATATTTTTGTTTTTGGGGACACGTGCTATTTATAGAAGGTTGGTGTGGCTATGGGCACTGCCGGTGCCAATGGCTATGCCAACCTTTCTTTTGTCAAATGGGAACATGAATATACACTTTCTAGTGAATTGTTTAATGGATTTATTGCCTGGTACACAAGATTTGTGGACGGTATTTTTTTGTTGTGGCAGGGTTCTGAACAAGCTCTTACTGATTTAATTGTATATCTGAATAGGACTATGAGTTGTCTGAGATATACACATAAATATCCTCCTAATGAAATAGATTTTCTTGATGTTACAGTCAGCAAGCATCAGTTAGAATCTATCAGGACCTGTCTGTATAGGAAGCCAGTAAAGAAGGTCAACCTATTGCACAATACAGAGATAAGATGATCAGCTTTAACAATTGGCTTAAACACTGGTGTCATTCAAAGGGGATCCAGTATCTGTCTGCCTGGGATGACATGCTGGACAAGCCACGCTGCTTCGCAAGGGACGGCTTGCACCTGTCACCCCTGGGATTCCGGATATTGGCAAAGGCTCTTGCCACCCCCATAGTGCCTTTTTTAGGCAAGGCTCAAATTCTAAACCTACCACCCTAGAACACAAAAAAGGAAAAAAACTAAGGGTAATGCTGCTCAATGCCAGAAGTCTAAATCTCAAATTGCACGCACTTGAGGCCCTTCTCAGTATGGAGAACATCGATGTCTGTGCTGTGACAGAAACCTGGTTCAAGGCTCCTGAGAGCACCCCAGCGCTATCAGGTTTTACCTCATATCATGCGTTCCGGCCCCAAAATCAGGAAAATACCAAGAAAGGAGGGGGGGTATCCATATTCATCAAGGACACCCACACCTCAAGACTGGTGGCAACGCATGATGCATCGGAGACCATCCAGGTGCAATTAACCGTAGGCAAGACTGCTCTGCAAATAGTAGCATGTTACAGGCCACCCTCACAAACTCAGGAACCCCACATGGCCTTCCTGAAAACACTAGAGGGGATAAATGTATCACCAAACACCATCATACTAGGTGACTTCAATTACCCAAATATAGACTGGGAACACTACTCAAGCCCAAACACCCTAGCCCAAAAGTTCCTGGAATTCATAAACTCAAATGCCATGGAACAACTAGTCACCATTCCCACAAGAGGAGATAACATACTTGATCTCATCATCACGAACATGGGAGCACAATGTTCAACACCGAAGTATACCCCTCACTGGTGAGATCAGATCACAAACTAATCTCGCTGGAGGTCCTCATCCCACCCCACCTGAAATAAAAAGACCACAGTAAAGATCTTTCCAAAAACCGACGTCACACTTCTAAAGACCAGTGTGGTCACCTTTAAGGTCCCCGAGCCGGCGGAAAACAGTACTCAAGCCGCTGAATCACTTACAAATGCCTTCTACCAGCACCTGCAGGACTGCATGGATAAGGCAATCCCAAGCAAAACAAAGACTCTTTGTACCAAAGGCAAGCGTCCAGTCTGGTGGACCCCAGCCATAAACAAACTCTACAACAAAAGGAGGAAGCTACTACAAGATAGAGCAAAATCCTTAAAAGGTAAGACACCCTTGATCACTATAAGTAAAAAACTAAGAGCTCTCATAAAATCATCCAAAGCAAATTTCGAGAGAAAAATAGCTAAAGACACAAAAGACAATCATAAGGCCTTCTTTAGCTATGTTAGAAACCTAGGAGGAAACTCCCAGATATGCTCAGAACTAGTTCAAAATGATGTGAAGATTACTGATCCTACAGACATTGCCAACATACTGGCTGACAGGTTCAGTGCAAACTTCTCCCCTCCCAAAAGGAGAGATATCTATACCAAACGATTGCAGCCCCCCAAACATCTCCAGCGCCCAAGTGAGAACTGCTCTCTCCAAAGCAAAAAACACAGCATCCATGGGACCTGATGGTGTCCCCGGCTGTGTGCTCCACGAACTCAATGAGGAATTAAACCCACAGCTAGGACAGCTGTTTAATCAAAGTCTTACCTTTGGATACGTACCCAGGGAGTGGCGCACTGCAACTGTGGTCCCACTTCACAAAGGCGGTGCCTCCACCGACCCTGGAAATTACCGGCCCATTAGCTTGACAAGCCTTATCTGCAAAGCCATGGAGAGGATCATAATGGACCTCATAAATAAAGACATAGGGAATTTGCAGACTTTGGATCCAACCCAGTTTGGCTTTGTCAAAGGCAGATCATGCCTTTTAAACTTGGTTGACTTTTTCGAAACAGTCACCAAAGTCATTGATGAGGGAAAGGCAGTCCATACAGCCTACCTCGATCTGGCTAAGGCCTTTGATACAATACCCCACTCGGGTATCATTGAAAAACTCATCAGCTTAAATGTTAACCCATACATCACAAGATGGGTTGCAAACTGGCTGAGTGACAGAACCCACAGGGTCAGAGTTGCTGGCGCCATGTCAGACTCAAAGCCTGTCACAAGTGGTGTCCCACAGGGCTCAGTCCTGGGCCCACTCTTGTTTGGCATCTACTTTTCAGTACAAGCAAACACAGGAGGGTTATGGCTGACAAAGTTTGCAGATGACTGCAAACTGGCGCCATAGTTGAAAACACATCTGACACAGATATCCTTCAGAAGGGTCTCACAGAAGCGGATAACTGGTGCCAGAGCCACGGCCTAAAGTTAAATGCCAAAAATGCATAGTCATACCCTTCGGGAAAAACAAGGTTACCCCTAGCTACCAAATAGGAGGCAATCCACTGAGCACAGAAGAAGTTATCAGGGACCTGGGGACCCAGGTTGATAGTAGTCTGTCATTCGACACCCATGTAGCTAAAGTAGTTAGGAAGACCTTCTACATTGCCCACCTTATCATGAAGGGATTCTCATCTAGATCAAGGGAGGTTATAGTCTCCCTTTACTCATCACTCATCAGACCAATGATTGAGTACAATGCCCCATTCGGAATGTATCTGACCCGACACTTGCAGCAGCTGGAGAGGCCGCAAAAGTTCCTCACCAAAAGGATAAAGGGTCTCAAAAATCTATCCTATGCTGCCCGACTGAAAGAACTCCAGCTCTATTCAGTCGCTTACCGCTTCTCAGAGGTGACCTTTGCCTAACATACAAGGCCATGTCAAACCCAGATTTGATGAATATGCTTCACCTCAAAAAATCTAGATCCATCAGAGCCACAAGGGCGGGAGACTTAAACCTCGACACGGCTATTAATAGGACGTGCTGGAGGGATAGATTCATCACCCAAAGACTCCCTATGCTGTGGAACAGAATCCCGGTACATGTGAGGCAGAGCACCTCGCTGGCCTTGTTCAAGAGAAATCTTGACCAATGGATGGGAGATCGCAGATATACCCCAGGGATTACCTCAGTGTCACTGCTCGACAGAGGCACAGCAAAATAATGGGTATAGTTCCCCATACTAAAGGGGTGGCGTAAGCCACAAAACGATGGGCTAGGCTTGTAAATGCCCTCGGGCAGATAGCCTAGTATGAACCTATGAACCTATGAACCTAATACTAGTATGTATCCGAAACACACTAAACAGAATATTAAACAAGGACAAGTTTTTAGGATGATGCGTCTACATAGTGATGATAACCAGCTGCAACTTGCTTTGGACCAACTTAAAATCAGAATGAATTGAGAGAGGATATAAAGGGTATGACATTGATAGATGTATTCTTGAGGCCTGGAGTACCAGGGATGATAGATGTAAACCTTATTATAATGAGAATATCGTTCCCTTACAGATGGAAGTTAGTAGGAATGATGTTGGATGCAGCACCAATAATGTTCTACAGATGCTGTTAACCTTTGCTGATGATATGCATGTGGTATGTGTGGTTATTAATAAGAACTGGGACATTCTGTCTACAGTTGAAAGGCTTAAATGGGTGATAGGTGAAAAACAAATTTTACGTTTCACACTAACAGGTCCTTGAAAAGCCATTTGTGTTATAGAACTGCTGATTTTACTAAGTTTCCTAGGGCAGACATATACACACTGGAGGACCTTTTACACATCCCATTTTAGGTTTTAAGATTGACCCCAATATCTATGCTGACTGTAGGACTTGTAATGTTGTTTATTTTAGCTACTGTGTTAAATGTTTTAATTTCTATGTAGTTAAAAGGAATTGTTGCCTTAAGGATAGGATACTAGAATATTTTAGGGACATCAGGAATATGAAAGAAAACAGTGCACTAGCTATGCATAACATGAAGGAAGGCATGGACCACACATTTATGTTTTTAGTACTTCAGATTGCAGCTGCTAAGAAGAGAGGGGGAGACTTTTAAAATGCTACTGAACTAGTTGAACTTTTTCTGATGTTAAATGGTTTTAATGTTCTATGGTAAATGTGCATAATAGAAAGACAGGAAAGGGATATATTTATGGTAGGTAATATTGGGCATATTCAAAGGTTTATGTACATATTTTTTCCAGCGAGATTGCATATAACTCCAAAACACTTCAAATCATTATCCAGCACCATTCCTGTTAAAAAATTCATATTAAGATGAAACATTGACAATGTTGTAGCAACATAATGAAATCAAACATGATATATGCTGATAAAATGAGGTACTGTGAAACTTTAAAGTGAAAAATTATGTATTTGGAAACCAAACAAAATCCATAGAAGGTTGTTACTCTTTCCCATGGTACACGTTTGTGTGCCTGATATCAGATATTCTATTATTACTACTAGTGAGGCAGGTAGAAAATGTCTGTGAAATAGCTGTTTTTCAAAAGATTTGAGACTAACAGAGATACTTATGTAGAATATCATGACTGTGTAGTTATGAATTTAAGACAGTTCATACATTACTAAATGAAGCAGTTTAAATGTTTAAAGTTTGTTAATTATTTGAAAGTTCAACTTTCAAAGAAAGTAGAACTTCATATGCCAGAGTCACTAAAAATTCTTAAAGAAAAATGTCATTATTAACTTCCCTAAAAAAGGCATTGAATAACATCAGAGGTATTGGACATAGACAAAATAATTCTAGGAAAAAGCAATGACCTCTTTAGCTATGTTAATCCAAACATAACAAAAAAGATGCTTAATAATTTTCATATATGAAGTATGGAAATATTACTTTCTGCTTCTCTGAAAAGAATAAAAGTGTCTTAGAAGACCCCTTCCAGCTTATGACCTACCCCAATAAAGTGTCTTCTTCAAATTTCTGCAGCCCTGCTGACATGTGGGAGAAACATCAAAGACTTCTTAAATGTATGGTAATTTCAAAGAATATAAATCCTGGAGAGACTTGTAACGGTGTAAGAGCTGGTCAAATGAAATTAATTTATTATGATCATGTTTTAAAAACTTATGAACTATCAGTACTCATACCTTGGATGTCTTAAGAGATTTGGACTAAGTGTACATGTTAAAAGTGGTTTACAGTCTTTCATAGCAAATGCTTTGGTGGATTCTGACCTGTATAGGGAATCGACCATTTAAAGTTAGAATTTTGAATTGATTTTGCACCTGAACTAATAACTAATCAAAAGAAGTAACTATCACAGCACCAAATAATTATAAATGATTCCTAACAATAACCTTCCATTTGAGTTATTTGACTGGTTAAATGCAAACCTTTGCACAGTGTGGCCCCATTTACTATTGCACAAAGTTCTTCTTAGGTAAAGCCAAGGCGAGGTAAGTGGCACAATGAAGTACAACAAAGGGAGGACATCCTGCAGATGCTACCAGACTTGAAGATGAGGAGAAAGGATGGGAAGGAAACAAGTGGGCTGCTAAGAAGATATAAGAAATGTAATCAGTCTAAAGGTCAAGGGAATCATAAGCCCAGGAAAAATTGGGAAAATGAAATGGGCCAGGAAATAGCAGAAAAGGAATGGAATGAAATAGCCAACATCTCTAGATTTAGCACTAATGCAAGGAAATTTAGAATATTTGTCTGGAAATGCTTACATTAATATTTTTATATTCCAAACAGGCTGGCTAAGATATTTCTGGAGATAGAAAGGGTATGCTGGAAATGTAAAAATCAAAGGTGATCATGTAAATATTATCTTTAGGGAGCGTGATGGCCTTTCAGACTTCATGCAGAGGATAGAACAATTAACTATTTAATTGGAAAGGTGCTGAGAAGGTAGTGGGTGATGTAATCAACATTGTTTTACTTGGGTTTCAAGAGGAAATACCAACACAAAGCAAAGAGCTGGTGGGGTTATTGATGAGTATCATACCTCTTAACTGTAGAGATTTTTGCAGAATGTCTAGTTGTTTGCTTAATATTTTTGGTCTGTTACTCATAAAAATTGTGTTTTTATTTGACAAATCACTGGTATGATATAAGGATTAATGTCACAAAATAATGACATGCATTTGAGTTTCAGACTTCATATCCTTCAGAAAATGCATACTAACATAAATCTTGGTATTCTATCAACTTTCTAAGTTTATAACAGCAATATTTAAACTGTGTCCCTATTTTTGGGCATCTGTCCCCTCATTATCACAGTCTTTGTCCAGATTTTTTGCAGTAAGAGGTTGAGAGGTATGTTGCATATAGGTAAGAAGGTGATAACTCGAGAGTGTAAAATTAAGGTATTGCTTTTCATACAGGATGATGAGAAAATGCAAGAACAAGAAAAAAAAAAAAACAGGAGTAACTGGATATAATAAGTTTCTGAGGAAATTGAGAAGGTGGAGAGAGATAATCTCAAAAGGACTGTAGTATATCAGATTGGATGAAAAAAAAATAATAAAATTGCATGGGAAATAAGATGCAGTGGAGTTACATGTACTGTATATAGTTCCCTTTTGTATTTTTTTATTGCTTTGTTTTTAGTAAGTGCAATGGTCTTTACAGCATGAGCTGTGAACCATTTAATGAGATGTCAGTGGTAGTATGATATCAATGTTGCTAAGCAGAGATTGTTTAATAAATATAACTTACTATCTTAAGATAAGGGAGTACATGTCAACTCCAGTATTAGATTGAACTTATTTTCAGGAGAATAAAGACAAGTATAAGAATAGCTGCTATATGTGGCGTCTCCAGTAGCAATAAAAAATGAATAACAACAGTATATTTGGAGAACGCCCAGGCAGTGCAACTAACTCTAAAGCAAATTCACTTCTTTCCTTAGAGTTAGTTAATTGCTGTTGAAAAACCACATCTCAGGAAACTAGCAGCAAAAAGTCTCCAATCAACTACAAGAAACTGCTGTTAGAAACTAGTCACAGTTTTACAAAACAAACTTTGGTTTACTGCATCGAAAAGGCGAAATAACTTTATTGTTTGTTATGCCACGAATAGTCTCCAACTAGTTTTTAACAGCAGTTTCTAGTAGTCGATTGGAACTTTTAATCACCAATTTCTGAGGATGTGATTTTAACAACAATTAACAACTGTAAGAAATTAATTCGCACAGAAGTTAAGTTGCACTGCCAAAGCGTTCTCAATACTGTTATTGACTTATTTTCAGGAGAAATTATGGAGCCAGAGAGGTTAAGGCCGGCCACTGGAGATTAATGGGTGCACAATGCATGAGGATTGCTTTCACAAGTTGTATGGAAGCAGACGGTAATACAACCTTCAGTAAAAAATAATGTTAAAAAGGTAGGTTGTCCATGATGCGGCAGGGAATGACTCTGGGGGCATGGCACAACACCGGCATGATTTTGGTTTTGGAATTCACTCATAACATATTTGGGTGGACTTCCTACTGGGTATTTAAGTTCTGCATACATAACAACTAGAACGGAAAACTTGTTTTGCCACTAGAAAAGAACCAGTTAACTAATTATAAAAATCACTATTTTAATACTGAAATTAGTGCAAGCAGTTTCAATACACACTCAATAATGGGATTTTATCAAATGTGTTTTAGCCCTCGGGTAGTTTAAGGAGACTTTACAAAACAATACTAATGTGCTTCTTGCAACATCCAATAAATGGAAGTGAGAGGAATTATTATGTCATTAAGAATAGGGACTGGAAACAATAGATAGTTTGGGTTTTAGAACACAACTAAAACAGTCTTGGTGAGAGGAGAAAAACAATTGGACCCTTAGTTTGAGTTGACTGACCTGGAACTGCATTAATGCAGGGAAGCGACTTTTAACTAGCCTGAGAGCTATATAGGTACAAAAGAATAAAACTAGGGTTTAAAACCAACAGTTAGACCATTTAAACCTTAAGCGTTGACACGCCATAATGCCTGAATTACTTAGAAGTATAGATTTAATGACCTGAGCTAAAAGTAGACACACAGAGTATTAAGAATTAATTTAAATTAAGATCAAGAAATGAGAAAACACTTATTTTTCTTTCTTAATCTATTACATTGAACTATTACAATGCAACAGTGTTTTAAAGAGTTACAGCAATAGCAGCTTTGGAATTCTTAAACCATAGCTCTCAACTGACTGGCCTGTAACTTTGCCTTAATACAAAGAAACTGTTCATATAATGATCCACTGCTTCAAGTAGCTCTTAGCTATATAAGATTTATAACTCTACCATGGATATAATAGCCAGCCAGATTCCAAAGTTTCTTGATCACCTTCCACATATACCTAAACTGTCCACGTGCAGCTGAAGGTTAGCTGACTAAAAGTCACTTTTGGATTTGAAGCCTTTCAGAGTTTTACTGATGCTGGAATATTACTCTCCTCTGATGCTTTTCTAGGATTGATAGTTAGAAATGCAGCTTGTGCTTTTCTCTTTCCTGATAAGATCAGATTCACTTTTAAAGAAGAATCCGCCTCAACATTTTTACATTTTGTTAATGTTTTGTATTATCTTCCTCATAATGAAAGTTATTTTGAACCTCAAAGAGTGTTGTGTTTTAATGGACTGTGGCATTTTAAATGTACTTTTAAACAGAGCACTCATTTTATGTCAGTTTAAAGTAGTGTAAAATAACTAAAATTATTTTTCCTGTGGAGAAATTGCATTTTATTTTTTCTTTTTGTGGGGCTGGCATAGTCTTTTAAGTGCTATTTGTGTATGTCTCTTTTCTGTCAAAAGTAACGACTGTGGACTGGTAGTGTTTACTGGCAAATGTGTGTGTCCCAGGAAAGAAATTACATTTTTGAAGTAAACCATGAAATAGACTACTGGCCCCACAGTCTGTCCTTCTTCCAGCTACAAAAGAAAAGAGCATTAAGCAAATAACCTTTGCCACTCAGTGCAGGTTAGCAATGTACCGTTTCATTCTGTAGGTGGCTGATTCTTTAATTTGTCCGGCGACAGTGCACTACTCATCTTTTACCCTGAACCTCTGGTGTAGCACCTTTGACCACTGTGGACTGGAGTTGTTTTGCTGTACTCTGCAGCTTTGGGACCACTTAATGGGCTAGTGAGACTCCACTCTCACTGATCCTAAGAGACGGACCAGAGAAGGAGTTGCCTCCAGTTGCTCTAGAATGCTGTGCTCATCCCCTTGGGAAGCGCCAGCCTGTCATTGAAGTAAACATGGATTTGAGTGCCATATTCCTGTCAAAAGAAACATAAAAACCAAGCTTCTATCTTTCTTTTCCCCTCAAATTTCTTTGTTTAGGATTAGATTTACTGGGCCTGTCTCAAAGTTTAATTCTAGCTATTGACACTTCTTGTAAAGTAGTTTCTAGTAAAAGAAAAGAGGATTCTCCCCTTTTTCCTGAAGAGAGTCAATATTCTGAATCTAGCTTTTTACAGGAAGATACAGGGATGGATGGAATTGTTTTTCATTGCTCAGATTTTTGATTTGGACTCAGAGGAGGCTCCAGTTTCTGATTCTTTTCTGTGAGGGGGTCTTTATCTGAGACTATTGCTTGAATGTCCTCAGATGTTTCTTGTGCGGGAAAAACATTGACGTTTCTCAGTCTCTCAGACACACATTGTGAGTTGTTTCAGAAGGACTTTAAACAACTCACACCCCATTCTCCTCCCTGTTTTGTCTGCTTTCGAAAATGTATGTGTTACTGTCTGCAGATTTCCTGAAATAGAATGCATAAAGATCCTCAGTCTTTGATATTTTTATACACTATTCTGAAATATGGGGAGTGTTTTATATGCAGTTTCATTTTGTGAGGAAACATCTGCTTTAAGTAACATAATTTCTTCTATCACACAGATTATCACTGATTCATTTTTCCCAAAAAATTTTTGTGGGATCCCTTTGAGGCAGAGCACCTCGCTGGCCTTGTTCAAGAGAAATCTTGACCAATGGATGGGAGATCGCAGATATACCCCAGGGATTACCTCAGTGTCACTGCTCGACAGAGGCACAGCAAAATAATGGGTATAGTTCCCCATACTAAAGGGGTGGCGTAAGCCACAAAGCGATGGGCTAGGCTTGTAAATGCCCTCGGGCAGATAGCCTAGTATGAACCTATGAACCTATGAACCTAATACTAGTATGTATCCGAAACACACTAAACAGAATATTAAACAAGGACAAGTTTTTAGGATGATGCGTCTACATAGTGATGATAACCAGCTGCAACTTGCTTTGGACCAACTTAAAATCAGAATGAATTGAGAGAGGATATAAAGGGTATGACATTGATAGATGTATTCTTGAGGCCTGGAGTACCAGGGATGATAGATGTAAACCTTATTATAATGAGAATATCGTTCCCTTACAGATGGAAGTTAGTAGGAATGATGTTGGATGCAGCACCAATAATGTTCTACAGATGCTGTTAACCTTTGCTGATGATATGCATGTGGTATGTGTGGTTATTAATAAGAACTGGGACATTCTGTCTACAGTTGAAAGGCTTAAATGGGTGATAGGTGAAAAAACAAATTTTACGTTTCACACTAACAGGTCCTTGAAAAGCCATTTGTGTTATAGAACTGCTGATTTTACTAAGTTTCCTAGGGCAGACATATACACACTGGAGGACCTTTTACACATCCCATTTTAGGTTTTAAGATTGACCCCAATATCTATGCTGACTGTAGGACTTGTAATGTTGTTTATTTTAGCTACTGTGTTAAATGTTTTAATTTCTATGTAGTTAAAAGGAATTGTTGCCTTAAGGATAGGATACTAGAATATTTTAGGGACATCAGGAATATGAAAGAAAACAGTGCACTAGCTATGCATAACATGAAGGAAGGCATGGACCACACATTTATGTTTTTAGTACTTCAGATTGCAGCTGCTAAGAAGAGAGGGGGAGACTTTTAAAATGCTACTGAACTAGTTGAACAAGAATGGAATTTGTGATTCCATGCTGATAAGCCTTCGGGCTTGAACAGCATGGTTTCACTTAAACCCTTTTTCAAGGGAAAGCCACTGAAGCATTGCTTTTATTGTTTTTAAGAGTTACTATACAGTGTTCCTTTAAGTAAGCTAGGTAATTGTATGATGTCATAATTATTTTATTTTAGCATTTAAATGTGATGTTGTTTGTTTGATTGTAGTCTGAAGAAGCAGTGTATCCATGAAAGCGCTTACTCCATTAAATGCTTTTGTTTTTAGCCTTGTTACAACCAGTGTTATTGTTTTTTCTTAGTACATTTTGTTTTTTTTCACTCTTTGTTTTATCGGTTTGGGAGTTTCATTTTATAACACCTCCAAATGTGGTTATCTAAGCTAATCTACCCATATAGCTAAAGCAACTCCAAAGTGATCAATATGTTGAATATAGTACAGTTCTGTAAGTTAAACTTACCATAGCAATGACTCAGTAGCTCAGATTGTTAAATGTTCTATGTATGTTACATTTTGCCACACACATCCCAGGGTTCGAATCCCGTGCTATCTAGCACTAAATATTACAATAGCAGTCACATAATGCTTAGAATTTCTCTCTTCACGGGAACAACAGGTCAATGGGTGAAGTAGCCCATATTATGAGTATATAATTGTGTGTTTAGATGTCACAGACTATTAAAATCATTAGGAAGAATGTGAAAATTCAGCAATGTACAGGCAGAAATAAAATGTGTAATTCTGGTATGGTGCTATGCCTAGAGTGTCTGTTAAAATGGAAGGGTGGTATAATGGTTAAGCTATTTACCTCACACATGCAAGGTTCAATTCTGATATGGGGTAATTGGCTCAGCTTAAAATGATTCACAAGAGCAGTTAGCCTAATACTAATCTATGAACCATAATGGTACATGGTTGGATGATTGCTGCTGATGTACATTCTCCCTCCTTCCACCCCCCTCCCCTTGTTTTTGGTGTTTTTTTTTTTTTTTTTTTTTTATGCCAGGGTATGGAAATGTATTTATTTTTTTATTTTTTTGTTTTCCTAGCATTGTCATTTTGGGGGTCTGCCAGTGCCTCTATCCTTCTCTCTGTTGACAGGATAGCTTTGAAGGGCTTCATGCCCAAACTTTTCTTTTTGTTAGCTCAGTTTGAGCTGCTTGACAGTTTGGGCATGTGCAAGGTGCCCTGAAGCTTTCTAAGCTGGCCAGTTGTTACATCTTTTGGAAAATATATACCATATAGCTAAAGCTACTGCAGCAGTTATCATTCAAACATCTACTGTTATGGAAAGTTTAACTTACACAGCTGTACTTTATGAACATGCCTGACATACATTCAATACATAAAAATGAAAGTAAGGTTTAGTACCAACAGTAAGACCACCTAAACAGCAAAACAAAAGCACTTAACTTTTTTTCGATCTTCCTTTCTTTCTTCCTCTGTGTAATAAATGTCAATTCAATTGCCATGCCACAATGAAAGAAAGGATGCCCGTCCCCACCCCCATCCTGTGCCAGAAAGTGCTCCTCTGACTCTCATGATACAACATATTGTGATGACACACGAGCCAACATTTATTTTTTTTAATTTAAGCTCCTCAAAAGTAAACCATACCTTAACCTTTGTATATTTATTAGATCGTAAACTTTATAACTGCATTTTTTAAAACTGACTCTGCTGTGCACGATAGAATGAAAATATTTCCACAATCAATGCTTTCTCTGAGAAGCTGTATTTCTGCATTTTAGAGTAGAGCTGCTTGACTGGAAACACTAACCTGCAAAGGATACCAAACGTCTTCTCCTCCTCTTCCTTTGGACTCCTGTTTAGTAATTGGGAAACCAAAAAATTACAGAGAAAGCTAAATCAGGACTTCTGTAATTTATTATGATAGTGGATATGTCAAACCTGTAAACAGAGAAACAGTTTTACTAGAACTATGTCAGAAAAAATGCATCCTTCTTTCACTATAGTCAGTAAGCTCAAACATTAGTAATCTCCCTGTATGTCTTCTGAAGCCATTTAAAGTTTTATATGACTCAACTGTTGTTCTCTAGAAGCAACCAGAATCACTCCTTTCCATTTATATCTTCAACAACTCTTATTCTTTTATTCAATTTATAATTATTTACTTTATATAATTCTTCTCTTCTTTTGACTAAAATATAAGAAGCTTTTAAATGTTTTGTTGCAGCATTTTGTGGCAGCTGTTTTGATTATTAGTTTACATAGGTGACCACACACTGGCTACATATCCAAGAGTGCAAGAAAGAGTGCTGCCATTGGAAAGGATGCAGTAGCCTTTCCTGCAAACTTTTTGTGTGTGTGCATCCTATGGGAAGGGGCTGTGCACTCAGGGGTACATTTTTTGAGTCACTGCTCTGTGGAGACTGGAGAATCAACCATGCACTGCCTTTTGTGAATGAAACATACCTCTCAATTGGTTTTGCAGAATGTCTCTGATTGTGCTTCATATTTTTGGTCTGTATCTCATAAATTTTTTGATTTTCCTGGTAAATCACTGTGGATTACAGTCAATAATGCCACACTTTAGAATTTCACACTTCCTGTTGTTTATAAAATGGAGATGTAAAGTCATTTTTAACTTTTTAATGGAATTAGAGTAATAATAAAAAAATACCTTATTTTAGGCATATGTGCCCCTGTTTTTTTTGGACTTTGTCTGGAATTTTTGAGCAAAGAAGTTAAGAGGTAGGGGTGGGGCAGTCCTGATGATGTTATCCTCTTGTGGAAGTAAATGGCAGCTCAGAGTTGATGCCCATTGTATAGTCAACCCACAAAGTGTTACTGAGTGAATGAACTGGAGAAGGGCATAAAAAAATCCAAGACTTCATTTGATGGGTGCATAAATTATGATTCCTACTGACTGACAATCACCCTCAGTGATGTGGAAATGAATGGGACAATTACTTGGGAAAGTGCTGATGATCAGTAGACAGCAGGGACAAGTGGAACAGCTGTCACAAACTTAAGTATTTGTGTCAAGTAGAAGTTCATTGTGAGTGAGCATGCAGCAGTTCCTACACTGGCTGAGAACACAGTGTGCAATAAGGCTAGCAAAAGTAGGGATTTAAAGTTTACTTCACATTCTTTCCATTTTTATAATAAATCATGGCTTGGTTTTCAGACTCAATTCAGACAGCCAGGCCACACAATAAAAAACTAAAAGGGCATTGCAAAGCCGTTTAACTTTCCTCTGTTTCTTAAATTATATATTGTTCTGTTCATTTTCTATTTTTTTTTTAATTCTGTCATAATCCAGCAAGATTAGAAACACTAATATAACTCAGCCCCTATCATCATCTTCTTTCGGCTGTTCCCATTAGGGGTCACCACAGCAGATCATCTGTTTCCATTTCTTCCTGTCCGCTGCGTCATGCTCTTTCACACCAACCGCCCGCATGTCCTCTCTCACCACATCCATAAACCTTACCTTAGGCCTTCCTCTTTTCCTCTTACCTGGCAGCTCCATCCTTAGCATCATTTTCCCAATATACCCAGCATCCCTCCTCAGCACATGTCCAAACCAATGTAATCTCGCCTCTCTTGCTTTGTCTCCAAACTGTCCAACCTGAGCTGACCCTCTAATATACTGATTCCTAATCCTGTCCATCCTAGTCACACCCAGTGCAAATCTTAACATCTTTAACTCTGCCACATCCAGCTCTGACTCCTGCCTTTTTGTCAATGCCACCGCCTCCAACCCGTATAACATAGCTGGTCTCACTATCCTCTTGTAGACCTTCCCTTTCACTCTTACTCGTACGCGTCTGTCACAAATCACTCCTGACACTCTTCTCCACCCATTCCACCCTGCCTGTACGCTCTTCTTCACTTCTCTTCTACACTCACCATTACTCTGAACTGTTGATCCCAAGTACTTAAACTCATCCACCTTTACTAACTCTACTCCCTGCATCTTCATCATTCCTGTACCGTCCCTCTCATTCACACACATATATTCTGTTTTAGCCCTGCTGACCTTCTTTCCTCTCCTCTCTAAAGCATATCTCCACCTCTCCAGGGTCTCCTCAACCTGGTCCCTACTCTCACTACAAATCACAATGTCACCCCAAACATCATAGTCCACGGGACCTCCTGTCTGATCTCATCTGTCAACCTGTCCATCACCACTGTAAATAAGAAAGGGCTCAGAGCTGATCCTTGATGTAATCCCACATCCACCTTAAATGTATCTGTCACTCCCACCACAGTCCTCACCAGTGTCACACTACCCTTGTACATATTCTGTACCGCTCTTACATACTTCTCTGCCACTCATGACTTCCTCATACAATACTACAAGCCCTCTCTAGGCACCCTGTCATATGCTTTCTCTAAGTCCACAAAGACACAATGCAACTCTTTCTGACCTTCCCTGTATTTCTCCAACAACACTCTCAGAGCAAACATTGCATCTGTAGTGCTCTTTCCTGGCAAGAAACCATACTGCTGATCACTAATCATCACCTCCCTTCTTAACCTAGCTTCCACTACTCTTTCCTATAACTTCAAGCTGTGACTGATTAGTTTTATCCCTCTGTAGTTACTGCAGCTCTGCACATCACCCTTATTCTTAAAGATAGGTACCAAAACACTTTTTATCCACTCCTCAGGCATCCTCTGACTTTCCAAAATTTCATTAAACAATCCGGTTAAAAATTCCACTGTCATTTCTCCTAAGCACCTCCATGCTTCCACTGGTATGTCATCTGGGCCAACAGCCTTTCCATTCTTCATAGCTGTCCTTACTTCCTCCTTGCTAATCTGCTTCACTTCCTGATTCACTATCCCCCATCATCCAACCTTCTCTCTCTCTCTCATTCTCTTCATTGTTCAGCCCTTCAAAGTACTCTTTCTATCTACTCAACGCACTCTCCTCACTTGTGAGTATGTTTCCCTCACTATCCTTTTTCACCCTTATCTGCTGCTCATCTTTCCCAGCTCTGTCCCTCTGCCTAGCCCATCAGTACAGGTCCTTTTCTCCCTCTTTAGTGTCCAATCTCTCATACAACTCTCCATATGCCTTATCCTTAGCCTTCACCACCTCTCTCTTTGCCATGCTCCTCATCTCCTTATACTCATGTCTACTTTCTTCATCTCTTTGACAATCCTACTTCTTCTCAAGCCTCTTCCTCTGTATACACTCCTGTACTTCCTCATTCCACCACCAGGACTCCTTGTCCTCCTTCCTCTGTCCAGATGTCACACCAAGCACCTTTTTAGCAGTCTCCCTTACTAGCTCTGCTGTAGTTACCCAGCTATTCGGTAACTCTTCACTGCCTCCCAGTGCTTGTCTTAATTCTTCCCTGAACTCCACCTCACAATCACCCTTTTTTAACTGCCACCATTTAATCATTGGCACTGCTTTCACACTCCTCCTCCTCTTCTTGATCACCAACGCCATCCTAAAGACCACCATTCTATGCTGCTTAACTACACTTTCCCCTGTCACCACTTTACAGTCTTCAATCTCCTTCAGACTGGCCCTCCTACATAGGATATAATCCACCTCTGTGCATCTTCCTCCACTCTTGTACATCACCCCATGCACCTCCCTCTTCTTAAAATATACATTCACCACAGCCATGTCCATCCTTTTCACAAAATCCACAATCATCTGACCTTCTGCATTCCTCTCCTTAACACTATACCTACCTATCACTTCCTCATCTTTTCTGTTCACTTCACCAACATGCCCATTGAAGTCTGCTCCAATCACTAGACTCTCACCCTTGGGTACACTCATCACCACTTCATCTAACTCACTCCAAAATGTTTCTTTCTCATCCATCGCACACCCAACAATATGCACTAACAACATTCATCATTACACCATCAATTTCAAGCTTCATAAACATCACTCTATCAGACACACTTTTCACCTCCAAAACAACTCACCCACTATGACAGTACATTTTACTTAAATGTTGCTATATACTGTAAATCTCTATAAAATAAATACTTATTAATTATTAAGATTTAAATATGTGAACGATCTGTTTGGTTTATCCATCCCTGAAGGTGACCTTCATAAACTGCTCATGTGTCTCTGAATGAGTCATGTAGATTAATGAGTTCAATATGTACTAAAATGTCATGATCAGAAAGAACTGGAAGGTGTACGGTAATAGAATGAAGCATGTACAAGGCTTATTATGGTGAATAAGTGCAGACAGTGTAACTTATTACTATATTCACATTTTAGGTACTCTGACCATATTGGGTTTCAGAAGTCTTTCATTAATGCTTTAGTTTATTGTCAGTGATGTTATGTCACAACACAGAACTTGTCTTGTATCTTGCAGTGGATGGATTTACTGATATGTCTCAAAAGTAACAATAGGATGTTATTTGCTTCCCTCAAGGTGAAGAAGTTGGAACTAAAGGAACTGAAGATGAATATCACCGATACAGAGAAAGAGAAACTCAAAGTCCTTGTTTTTGTCGAGTAATATGCCATAAAAATGAGGTGCGCCAGGGTCATTGCCATCGTCGTGCTAGGTACAAGATATTTTATATCAGCATTTGCTTAGTCTTTGAGACATAAATTTTACAGTTACTCATACATAACATAATTCTTACATCATTATATCAGAGCACTCTGTTAGATGACAGAGATAGCTTTGTAATAAGACAAAGCTTTTAAAGTGCAACTCTGCAGTGATATGTCAGAAAATGATGCAGTAAACTATTAAATAGTGCAAAAAGAAATAGCATGGAAATTCCAGTTCTTTATGATTAAAAGTATAATATATTGAGATAAAAACATATACACAGTACTGTTCTAATCATGCATAAATGCACATTCTATGTGTCTCCTTTTTCTTGTACTAGGACTCCCTTTGCAGCCCATTGATAGTAGGAGAAAGCTGAACTGTCACTGTAGTTTTGTTGTCTTTTGAACATGTAGCTCAACTGTTCCATTTATGTCCAACTCTTCTGCACAGAAATCCTATTGTCTAGACTGAACTTTGCACTCTTATTTAGTCTGCATGGTCACTACTGAAATGTCTGTCTTTGTTCTGGAGATGCATTCTATCACAATGCCCATTAAATACCATATGTTCTCATCACACTTTCTATTTTTGATTTCTCCTTATCTGAGAGCTGGAGTTACTCCTGTAACTTCTCCTTCTATCACTTGTCATCCTTTTGCTGAGTTACCCGGATCACCTTTATATCTCTCTACTTCAGCATCACCTGCATAAGGATAATAAAACTGCAGTATTGCTGAAGTTTTATCTCATAAGGATGCATCTTAACATTGTAATGGTCAGGAATACAGTTTCTCAGTGTATATGTAATGGCACATTTCTGTTGTTATGACCATATGAAGGTTTATTTCCTGATCTAAACTTTTAAGATCACTGATCCCAATTGGTATTCCTCCATGGTATTATTAAAAAAAATGTTTCCACTTCCTGGCCTTAAAACTTAGAGAACACTTCTCAATCTCTTCCATCAGTACCTTTAGCTTTCATTAAATGATTTCCTCTTGTTGTCTTCTTTCTATTATTAGTATTACCTCTAAATAGCATGATCCTTTTCTTAATGTCCCACATGATTTCTCAGGTAATAATGTCAAAGAATGCTTGTCACAAGACCAGCTCATGAGTAACACCATTAACCAGTTATCTTTTGTTTTACAAGTTCCACTAACTACCCCAATCCCTCTCCCATTATCAATGTATGTCCTACTATACCTATTATCTTGAGGACCAGTCTACTGAGACAGAAAGTACTAGAAGTATTATTATTGAAATCAAGGTATACAGCAGTGACCTAGTTTTCTTTATTAAGTTCAAACATCGAGACAGAGTCAGATTGACTTATTAGCATCTGTTTATGATCCCAAATATGACAACTTAATCAGTTCTAATACGTGCAGCATATAAAACAATAAGAGGAAACAGCAACATCTGTAGTACAAATAAATGGGTTGTTGAAATATGCTAAAGTGGAATGGCATCCTCCAGTTAAAGTAAAAACAAAAAGAATGACTCAAAATCTAAGAGAAAACAAGACATAAATATGAAAGTATGTGACTCTGTAAATGCTGTTTTAAGCCGAGGCACTAAGAGATTTAATGCTTGTGCTTTCAAAGTTTTATATGTTGTTTTTACACTTGCTGCAGAGAAAATAAATTATTTTGGAGGTATAATCCCTGGTTGTTTGTGGTAAAATACAGCTTTTTGTTTTTTGTTTTTAGTGGAGTTCCAAAAAATGACAGTAGACTAAGAAGGGAAAAGGAAGAGCTACATGGTTTCAGATCAGAAGCCACAGAGATTTAGATAAATGATCTTTAAACAGGGATTCTCAGTTAGAGAATTGTAAGGAAAGTAATGTGCCAGAGGTTTAGTATGATGAAAGAAAGAGAATCCTGGATTTAATTACTAAACACACTGACATGCAGGGATGAAGCTGGAGTGCTGAAAGAGGAACTCTATATTTCATGTTACTAACACTTAGCTAACATCCATTGAAGCATCAGAACAGGAGAGACAGTCGTTGAACTGCTGTAAGCATAAACAATGCATGATGATTATTTCAGCTAATTATTTTCTGTAGCAAGGTCATTTTTGTTCATTTGATTCACCTTAATAAAACTGTATTCTTGATAAAATGGCTATTGACATCAGTCATTAAATCATATCCATTAATGATAATTCACCAGCAGATTATTTTAATGAAATTAGTAAAAAAAATACTTTCATGACATCAGTCATTAAATCATATCCATTAATGATAATTCACCAGCAGATTATTTTAATGAAATTAGTAAAAAATACTTTCATTCAGAGGCAGAGATCTCACACCTCCTATAATGTGACCATACCATACTGAAAATCACTTAAATTATATAATAAAATTTCAGACTAGATCATCTCAATGGTACATAGAAATTTTGAAGTACAGATGCCCTTGATGGGGGGAAAATGTTGTTCTAAAGATCTGATTAAGGATGTGTATTTTATAAAGGTAACTCTCTCGACTAATCATTTTTACACTAAATTCGAGTATGGGGTTTGCGATAATTTATTTTGGATTTATATTATTCATATTACTAATAAAACCTCATCAAAACTTTATTTCATTTGAAATGTTTGCTACTTTAATCCTGATAACATTTGAATAGATGGCACATCACTCACAAGCAACGTGTTTCCCCACTGTCAAATCTGGGGTCCACATTCCAAAAGAGTTGCTCTTAGTGAAGGTCTGCCCTGACTCCAAAACATCTGCTCACAGTGTGAGTCACTTACTTTGGTGTATGGTCTGTCAATAAATAGACTTGCTACACTGAGCAGATTCCAAAAGACCTGCTTTCATATCAAGTGATATGGATTTACTTTTACTTTCATATTTCAAGAGACTGAGCTATCAAACTGTCTTGTTCTTTTTTAAGGAACATTGAGACAAAAATAAAATATCTCTGAGGGCAGTCGTGAGGTCATATAGCAGTAAAGCTTTATATTGTCATAAAACAGTTTTTATCAGTTACAAACATTTTGAAAATTTCAGGCTAATAAATTTCCAGGGCTGAATGACAGTGAGAATATTACAAATCATTTTAATGTCAGGACTACTAATGTATTCATTTCTAATATACTAGGAGTCCCAAGCTCAAACTTTTAGTGCATATGAAATTTATTGTAACTTCAAAGATAGTCTTAAATGTTGATTCAGTGTCAATATATATATATATATATATATATATATATATATATATATATATATATATATATATATATATATATATCATACATACACACATATACATGTGATTTTGTGTGTGTGCGTGTGTGTGTGTGTGTGTGTGTGTGTGTGTGTGTGTGTGTGTGTGTGTGTGTGTGTTGGGGTGAGCACAAACATAAAACATTATTGAAAGCTGAAAGAATGCCCTTGTGTTCAGCAACATGCCAAATACAATGATGTTTTGCATGCTAGTGTTTATTTCAGGGCATTCTGTAACTCATTGTTCATTAACAATTAAGAAATTGAAAAATTTGAACATAGAGGGTAGCCCATTAGTAACCTGCCAAGTGACCAGAACAGGATTTGTGGTAAGGAAGACACAGACACAATATCAGCCATGGAATCAGACAAGTACAATAGTCTCATGGCATGCACATAAACTCATTTTTAAAGCCATTTTTAAACTGACCCTCGGCTGAGTGCTAACACCTATAGTAAGTTATCAGCATTTGTTTTGTTCTAACTACTGCGTATGTGTAGTGTTTCAGCAATTATTTGCCTGTAGAGGCATAAGGGTTACATTATTCTAGGCAAGCGCATTATCTGCAATATCCAGATATACGCTATCAAGTTTGTACTGAACTTAATTTACTCCAATGCATTCTATTGCTTGTATGTCTCGGAACTTACTTTTTATCTGAAGCAGCATATATTAACTGCATATGTTTAATGTTAAGCGTATATCGACTGTGCAAGCTGATAAGGTTATCCACTTGATATAACTTAATGCTTGCGTACTACCTTCTGTTGTTTTATTGTTTCTTTATTTTTGATAGCGACTGCAACATTAGTGCAACGTACTATTTAGATTAGATATTTAGATATTTAATGTTAAGCTTATATCGACTGTGGAAGCTGATAAGGTTTTCTACTTGATATAACTTAACGCTTGCGTACTACCTTCTGTTGTTTTATTGTTTTGTTTATTTTTGATAGTGACTGCAACATTAGTGTAACGTACTATTTAGATTAGTTCCAGCTGAAAAGGTTTTGTACTTAGATGTAACTTAACATTTGTGTACTACCTACTGTTTTTCCATACCTACTGCAGCTACAGTGTAACAGTTTATTGTGATTAACTATGTTATCTAAATGTAGCTAACTGCCTGTGTAAATGAAGATATCTGCTTTTTCTGAGATTTTTCCATGTGTTTTTTTTTTACTGCGACTGTGCTAGTGCAGTAGCTGCGACTAACGCAAGGCAAGTTTATATACTTGGTTCTTTTTGGCTTAATTGTTTAGTTATCTGTACGGTCCTGTACTATGAATTCACTACTGCTATGAGACAAACCATAAATTCCATATTAATGTTACTGTCTTTATACATTGTAACTGTCCTAATTATATCTCATTCTTGCTGCTTTGGTTATCTGTAATGATAGCTCTCGGCGCTGCTCTGTCCTTTCTAAGATCCTTAAGCATAACTTACCGACAGTATAGTGTTTTAACCTTAGAAAGGTCTGGGAATCAAAACGCTGCATTTATTTACAACTACTACCCTAAAGGGATTCTTTACCCGCCATTTACTCGCCCTTGAGTGTAAATTGGAGTGTCCTCATATGCTTTGACTTGGCCTTAATTCAGTCAGCACAAGGATATCAATCTTTGTTACTTATACAAGCTATACCCCCTATTGTGTAAACGCTCACTTTTATGGTTGCCTAGACCACTTTAGGCGGTAACCTATACTACTTGATTTTCAAGTAGTGCCCCACAGTGTGGACGTGTTTGCTACAAATATAGCCTAAAGCCACTTAACACTAGCAATCTGATTCATGAGGGTAGCCTAAACGTATGTGTGGTCCTAATTAACATACTTCTCCATGCCTGACTGCAACTATTTTTTTAAGTGATTTTTCTTAGGTTTTTGTACTGACTTTATTTGTTTATCCTTATTGCTCTATGTGCACAGTGTTTTTTACTACTTTAATATAACCTTTTCTCATATTTTTTCTTCTGTTTGCTAGCTTGCACCAGGACTTAGCCCTGAGTTTTTTCGCCTGGGTGGAATCCCACACCTATCTTTTCTCCTGCATTCTCAGCCAACTTCTCTAGAATATACTGTCAAACCCAACTATCTCCTGCAAGCCTTACATTCAAGAAATCAAGAAAGTATGTGTACTTATGCCATAGCCTTGAAATTATATACCCAGTAAACCTTACTAGGTGTTTCAGTTTGCTCCCAGCCAAGTTAGTCAGCAGCATACCCTCTTGTTCCCTTATATCCTCTCCTCCCTTGAATAGACCCCTACTTATCTTGATCGCTTTCTCCCCTTAGTCTAGCTCAGTCCCGTGGAGCCCTGGTGTACTTCAGTACACGTCTACTTATATCTACTAGATATCATCTTTTTCCCATCAGTATCTACTTCACTAATATCTATTTCTATTTCACTTGCCCTTACTTTTCCTACTAAATTCCCATCCTTTCTCTTCTTCTCTGTCCACTCCTATCCACCATTCCTAGGTCACCTCCATTTACCTTTGTGCTAGTCTCCATTCACTGATAGTTTTTCCTTTCTCTACTTGTGTATCCTGCTCCGTTCGCCCTGCGGGCTCACTCCGCTCCCCTACCCTGCCCCCAATTCCCACCCGCCCCGGTACTTCTAGCCTTATACCCCCTTAGCCACACCCCTTTACCAATTAACCATTCATTACATCACTCCTAGCCACACCCTATATCTAAATATCACCTCCCCTTATATATAATTCCTCTCCCTTCCCTTCTACTCTATCTTCCAAGCCAATACCTACTCGTCTCCCTACATATATAAACTTTCTTCTGCTATGCCCTACAAATAACACTGTCTTCATACCCTCTTACTCCTGATTACCCTCAACACGGCCTACCTCTTAACCTCCTATGAAAAAACACTCCTATCTCCTCCAATCATCCCTTCCAAACAAACCCTAATACCTTTTCCTGCTCTTTCTACAACCTTCCCAAATGCCACCATTAAATCTAGTTTCTTTCAAGCCAAATAGCATCGACTAAATCATATTAAATACACTATCTTAGGCAATAAAAAATTACTTTACCATTACTGCAAACCTCCCCAAGATTACAATTTTAAATTTCTCCACTCACTAGAAGATGGAGACATCCACCCTAACCCTGGTCCAAGCCCTACACCAACCCCCTTTAACTATAACCTTAACCATAAGGTCCCATTACCAACAACTAATCCCTCCAAATCACTCTCAATTGCCCATCTCAACATACTTAGTATATGTAACAAAATACCACAAGTTCATGCCCTTTTGGATGTCCAGCAATTTGATATTCTCTGCTTAACCGAAACATGGCTTAAACCCACAATCAAAGACACAGAAATTATCCCCCCAGGCTATAGTATCATTCGACAAGACCGTTTGAATAAAAAAGGTGGAGGGGTTGCAATTATATATAAAACAGGACTGCAAATCAGCAAAATGAATCATTACCTACCCTCTGATAACAACATTGAATTAATTATTACCAAACTCATGCTAAACTCTCATAAATCAGTTTATATTATCTGCTCTTACCTTCCCCCAGGAAAAAATCTGACTATATTAGAAGACCTCCTAAATTGGCTTTCCACTAATCTCCCTCAAGAAACAATTCTACTAGGAGATGTTAATATTGACTGGAATTTATGTAATAACACCAACCCTTCATTCCTTATTAACCTCTATGGCTTTTCACAGGCTATAGACACTCCAACCAGAATAAACAAATATAACAATAAAAAAAACATCTTAGACTGGATTTTAACAAATTGTCCACAACAAAACTATACAGCAGGAACCCTCCCTGATGACCTTAGTGACCACTCCCTAACATATATTATCAGACATAAAACAAGCTTAAATATCCCCTATTCAGTCAGAACTATCCGCAGCAAAAAACACCTTGACCAAGAACTGTTTCTAACTGAACTTAAACAATGCAACTGGACTCCCCTACAGTCTCTCCCTATTGATGAAGCTGTTAACTACTTTAATAACACCTTCCTAGCAATCCTAGACTAACACGCCTCAATCCGGTCCATAAGAAATAAACCAGCTCCATGGCTCTCTAATCATACTAGGAAACTCATCCACAATAGAAACAAATCTTGGGTTAAATGGCGGTCCACAAAGAATACAACTGATCACCAAACCTTTAAACAACAAAGAAATATTACAAAAAAGCTATCCTACAGGATAAAAAGAACTTTTATATACAACTGCAACAAACATCCCTTCAACAACCACAAAAATTTTGGTCCACTATTAACACACTGTTATCCACAGGCAGAGTTGAATCACCCAATCCACTAGGTTCCAACCCAGACTATCCAATGCAAACAGCTAACGCCTTTAATTCTTTTTTCACTACTACTGTACTAAAACTAGCTAATCACCACAACCCAGATACATCTAACTTGCCCAGACCAAGCTCTACTCCTCCCCCTTTTCCCCTAGAACCTATACCTACCTCATATATCTCCTCCCTACCTCAAAAACTAAAACCCAACACCCCCTCAGCTGACCAACTACCAGCTGAATACCTCAAAATATGAGCCAAAGCCATTGCCTACCCAATCTCTATATTAATCAATAGAACCTTAAAAGAAGGCTTAATCCCATCAATCTGGAAAATCTCATATATTATTCCTCTTCACAAAGGTGGCGACTCTACTGAATTCTCTAACTTTCGTCCCATAGCTCTACTCTCCCCACTTGCTAAAATTATGGAGAAATTTATCCATAAACAACTTATTGCCCAAGTACTCCACCATCAGATTCTAGCTGTCAACACAGTTTTCGGCCATTTCATAGTACAACCACAGCCTTACTATCCTTTACTAACTGTATCAACAATAATCGTAACAATAATGCTTTATCCTCTGCTTTCTTTGTAGGCCTATCTAAAGCCTTCGACATGGTTAATCATCAACTTCTTTTCCACCTACTGAAGTCCCTCTCTTTTGACCTTTCTGCCTTGAACTGGTTCACATCTTATCTGGACAATTGAAAACAAGCCGTTCACTGGCAAAACCATCTTTCAGATCTTCTTCCTACCACTCTAGGTGTCCCACAAGGCTCTATTTTAGGTCCACTACTCTTTTCCATCTTCATAAATGACCTTCTTCTCTCCATTCCACAGTCTACCTGTATTCAATATGCCGATGACTCTACTATCATTTGCTCTGCCTCATCACAAACTGATCTTCATACTCAAACACAAAAAGCCTTCTCTACTATTGAAAAATGGTTCTCTAACCACTGTCTTCTCCTTAACCCTAAAAAAACCAAACTGCTCCTCTTTACTCCATCTCATCTATCACCCTCTCTCCATTTTACACTTACATCTGACGATGGTACCATTATCTCTCCTGATCCCACTACCAAACTGCTAGGAATTACTATTGACAATCAACTAAAGTTTGACTCTCACATAAATTCTTCAATTAAATCTACTAATAAAAAACTTGGATCCCTTTATCGCATTAAACCTTTCCTGACACCAGCAGCCAGAACCACAATAGCTAGAACTCACTTAATCTCTACCCTGATATATGCTTCCCCCATATATACCAATCTTTCTAAACATAATCTTAACCATCTGACTAGATCATACAACAATATTGCGAGATTTGCAACCAACTCTCCTTATAGGACTCACCACTGTCAGAATCTAAAACAGCTAGGTTGGCTTGAATTTCCACTACTACTACAATTTAACTAACTTATAATCGCCCACAAAGCACTTCACCAGCCTAATAACACCCCGATTCTCTCTACCCTTATAAAACATTATAATAACTTGAAGAATCTGCGCTCTGCCAACAAAATGTTGATACATACTTCCTTCTCAAATAACTTAGCAGGTAAATCTTTATTTTCAAACTCAGTGGGTAAAATATGGAATCAACTACCAAATGATCTGACTACCCTCACCTCTCTTCCACTATTCAAAACCAAACTAAAACTCTTTCTCTCCAATCAGTGGTTATGCTCTTGTAACAACCCTAACTAATCTTATTCTCTTACTTACTACCTGACACTAACAAATATTATAACTAACCCTCCTCCTTAGTCTTTGTACTCCCTTCCCTGAGAATTTATTTCAATCTATTATCCTATTAAGCCTTTTGTTTCTGTCCTATTCTTTTTTCTAACTCCTGAACTATTACTATATGCAAACGTCTTTGCCTAATTTTGTTTTTCCTAGCATTGTCTCTATTGGTGTTCTTAAAATGTCTATTGCTACTAATGTAAAATCTAAATGTTATAGAATGTTTGCTTTGTTAATTTTTTTATTATGCTGTGTAACTGGAGCTTTTCTCCCCGGGCCTCCACTGAAAATGGACATGTATCCAGCTGGACTAGGCTGGTCAACAAATGTAAAATAAATAAAATAAATTATAAATAAAAAGACAGAAGATGAAAAATGCAACATTACACTTTAAATGAACCACAGAACTGTTTAAATGTATTTTTGACAAGAATAAGGGATTGAAATTTGAGGACAAAACAGTAGGGAAAAGAGGGAAGCAAACAGAAGGAAGAACACAAGAGAAGCTGATTGGGAGGAGTGCCCTGCAGACACATTGCAGATTACACACTGCATTATGGATCACCTGACAGATGATGGAGGAGTAGTCTTTGCAGTTCCCATACCTTCTTCCAGGCTGACCAGGTTGGTCTTTTATTTCAGTGTAGGTGCAGTTTATAGTTCTAGTACATCATGGAAATAAGTTATATTATAAAAGTTTCACATGATGTTGGCTCTTTTTTTTATGGTATGAGGCAACCACTTATACCACCAATTTCAGTAACATGGTTTTGAGGCAACAGTGAAGTATCCTTGAGGCAGGTACCTGGAGTATCTCTCCATCCAAATTTGTCCCTGTTAGTTGGTGAAAGGTCTCTACCACTAGTAATTTCAAAGCAGTATATAACCTAGTATCCACTGAAAATACCACTGAATAATGAATATTCCACTGAAATAAGTAGTCTACACCTACTATGGGTCACCATATGAGGGTGCTAGATATCAGCCAGTTCCTGTATCGTGTATCTAGTCTGTGACATAAAGGCCATGAAAAGTTAAGCTTGATCAGATTACTCAACACCAGTAATGGATATGATGTGCAACACTGTGGCTTTTAATGACAGTTACAGCCTGTTGAGTTTACTGCTAATACTGTTCTTCTGTTCCCCTACTTACCACTAGGATTATATGAAAGAACGAATGGCAGAATTATGTAGGCTCATAGCATTTGCTCTAAATACATTTACTAAGGTGATCCCTCAGAAAGTTTCTTAAGAGTGAGGGTGAGGGTTGAATTTTTATGTAGTTTGAAAGAGAGTTACAGACTGCAGTTACAAGCTTAGAGAAAGCTCTCTATGCATCTGCTGGATTGAAAGACAGCCTTCTAAGTGTAAGAGAGCCTGATTTTAAGAGTACTGATGAGTGGTGATGCAGAATTTAGCTACAATTAATGGGCTTCAGTCAGTGTGAAATAGAACATAAAATATAAATAAGAAAAAATATGCGTTGCATGGTCAGTAATTGGAAGGCTGTGGAGTTGATTTCTGTATAGTGATGGATTTGTTGACAGGAGCAGCCTTAGGTCAACTTTTACCCTAGGCAAAAGTCCTCCACGCCCCCCCCCCCACCACACAACCTGGTGCCCCCAACCTGGTCTGTCTACACCAAATAAATACTGGAAAAGCGCCCCTGCTAAAGTGGTGCCTTATACCTAAGGCTGGCTATGTTTGTTGAGTAGCTAAAATCATATGTCAGAAATATGGAAACTGTCAGTATGTTTGCTGAGATGTATGGGTGAGATTATCTTTGCAATATTACTACCACACAGGTCACTAGTGATTCCTAATGTAGAAAGTTGTCACATGATGTGAATGACCTTAGTTCCTGCTAAAATATAACAGAGTGGAGATGTTTAGCTAAGTGGAAGGAGGTATGGTGTGTAGCCTCAGGCTTATATCAGATAAAGTGATAGGATAAATGGTCATATTTGTAGCAAGGAGAAGAGCAGACACACTGACCAAATTGTAGGAACATTCCAATGTCTCAAAGACATGATTGTGATACAGATGGTCATAATATTTATCTCAACTGCAACTCTGGGAAGAAAGCCAGTGAGATAAGTTTAACAATACAGGAAGTATGCACTGTAAAGCATCACCATTTTGTATGTGAAGGTAAATCAAAATCCCATGTAAGTAAAATCAGAAGTCATACAGGATTGGAGGTTTTATATCAAATATAGGAAATAGAAACATGGAGTGCACTCTAAGTGTCACAGCTATGATATATACCCTCAGAAATGAAGCCAGTAACAAAATACATAAAAGAGTATAGATGACAGGAAAGATGTACAGTTTCAATTGTTAAATAATCTGTAAGAAATAACCAGCAATGATTAACTTAATTATTTGTGATGACTTTATGATAAGAATGTAATTAGAAATAATGTGTAAATTGTTTTGAAAAAAAAGAAATAATGTGTAAAAGAGCACAGTTGGTCAATAGTAGAAAAAGAGAATGCAATGTAAGCTGGAAACTCTTGTGCTATAAAACCAAGAAATGCTTTTTGGTATATTGGACTAGCAAGAAAACATACTTATACAAAATGAAAATGTGCATCTTGTTTTTAAAGAAAAAATAAAGGAATAGGAGAGGTAGGATGTGCTTTAATAATGTAAGATCTGGCTGAACTATACCAGTATATATGAGAATGAAAAAGGCATCCAATGATAATTAGCAGATATCCAATGCCATGTCTTCATTTTCTGAGAAGAACATTTATACAGTCTCCTTAGCTCAGCTTTGAAACAAACTTAGTTTGCTGATATTGTTAGCAGTACAAGTTGAGTCACTCTTCTTTTGCTTGTATCTTTGTTACAACTAGCTCCTTGTTAACATCTTAAAATGTTATTTTAGTTGATGAAACATTATTTTTATCTGGTTAATTCGAGTCTAGGTATCTTTTTCATGTAATAATAAAATAATCCCCGGGATTCATGAAGCTCGGCGCAAGGCCGGCATAAGGCTTGCACTGCCTGTGTGGCGTATATATGGAGTAGTCGCGCCATATGCATATTAATGAAGGTGCTCAGCCACCACAGCCACGTGCATAGGAAATGTGCGCGAGTGCATGGGGCGTATCGAAGTTGCGCATGGAGGCATGTCAATGTCGGCTGTCGATGAGCAACCTAAACTGCTGAATATTATATTCTGCCTGCAATAGTAATCACACCTATCAGTGTCCGTGGATACTGAAACGTATGCCTAGCATGCAAGATAGTCCCTGCGAACAGAAAATGAAGAAGCAAACATAAATGCACGGTAGGGAATAACGGGTCCCTACCCTTGAACAAATGACATGAAAACCATGTGCCCGTAGTCCAACGTAATGTTGATAGCTATACCATGTGGAAGTGAAACGTATCATATGTTAGCGCGCCACCAGTAGGTACGTCCAGCCCAATGGAGAGGGTCACCAGCTGACCCATAATGTGAGGGAGGGTACATAGCTGTGCAGATGTGTCCATAACAAAATACACGAGGAGAAATGTAGATATATGTAGTGACCGTATGTCCGAATCATATCCCACAAGGCATGTAATAGTCACATACAAAAGGTATGTCCGTATTTCACATACCAAATGTGATAGGAAATAGAGTACGCATGTAAATGAAACAGAAGGAGCATATAAACAGCTACAACAATAAGGACACATGTAGGCCGAAAGGAACAGTATGATCCGTACTGTCGACTAAGATTACCACCTGTCCCACTTTGCGAGTGACAGTCCCTCTGTGGGCAGATGTGTCCTGACACAAACTTGTAAAAATGGCAAATGTCCAGAGATTATAGGACATAATTATTCCACAGACGTCATGTAATAGTTGCATTAAACAGTTTTTCACTGTACGTATATTACATAAATGTTATAAGAAACAGAATAAGACACCGAAATGCTACAAGAATAAGCTTAGATATAGGCAAGAATTGTAAGTTCTATCTGCCGAACTGACCGTGATTATGTGTCGGCCTGTAAAATGTGCTGTGTTCACTGCAAATGTCACCCTGTGGCCAATTGAAAAGGTGGAAACACAACCGTCGACTGTGGGGAGGCATTGTCCACAACAGTCGGATATGTGTAAGGAATAGCTTGGACATAGGAAAAGGTGCCATCCTACCAATGAGTACAACAGGCTGGCAAAATCCGGAAGTCAGCGGTATAATCCGAACTTGTATGTGACACAGTCGAACAGGAAGTACCCGGGTATACCAACCAAGTAATGAGAGTGAAGTATGGGCGTGTACCTATGTGCATGAGGTATAGCATGTGGAAAGCAAACATGGCAGGGTAGTCCACACAACCATAAAGGTACCTGACACATGTAGGGTAGTCAATGTGTTACTCTGGCCATGTCATGGGCCAACAACCAAAGTAGTGATCTATGAGGTGTGATGAATTTGCTTGTGATTGGTGGGTGGATAATGGTAAAATCCTCAAAGGCATACTGTGTCACATGCAGAAAAGGTGAACCGGAGGTGTATGAGGGGGCAGCAGGTGAAGTGGAAAGAAACACAAACACATGTAGAAACAGCTGCAAGACAAGCAGACAGGCCATAGTGTAGAACACAATCCCACAAACATATGAATATGGAAATGTGTGATACAAATGTATAGATATGTCACCGTCACATACCCACAGATGGGTCCTGATGGAACTGGCCATAACAAATGCAACACACCTGGATGCATAATGGCCTACCCAGCATACTCTCCACATCACACAACCCGCCTCTGTACCAGAATGTCCACCAAATCCAGCCGTACTTGGCCTACTGGTTCATTGCAGACACAGCTACACACAGTGACCCCTACACATATGTAGTAGGTATTGTCACCCTAGGCAGAGTCAGGATTGCAAACCATGTATCCCCTGCATGTAAAACCCCCTGCACATTTTCGTAAAGCCACAAAAATCTTCGGTATCTGACTTGTTTTGGTCTTGTCCAATTTTTGGGATATCCCTCATGGGATAACCAACCTGTGTAAACAGTAGAATACGTATGACAACATGATGTCCAATACTGTAGATATCTGGACACAAGTCAGAATGTGCAGTAGAGGTTCATGACACTGTCCAGCCAAGTGGTCATGCATAACCTACTACCCAGGATAAAACACCTTCCCGTGACGCACGTGTCCCGACACGAATAGGAGGGAGAATATAATGCACACATTTGCATAGTGGCAAACAGCATGAGGGTGAGGAAGACACTGACGTAAACAGGATAACACTGATCAAGTGTGAGGGACACTGACTGTGTGCAGGCGTGACCGACCATACCTGTCAACCTGTATGAGCAAGATATCTGGACAGAGCCGTGAATGCAAGTGATACAAAAGTCCTAAAGCAGGGACAATTTGTAAAGATAGCTCTTAGAAACATAGAAATATGATAGAATAACAGTTTGAACATTGGCATTAATGTCTGGAGTATGAAGTCTGAAACCCAACTGTCTGTCAGCACATTCGGACTTCAGTCTTTAATGATGAGCTACTGCTGTGCCAGAACACAACAGCATATTACAGAGGTCCGTACCATACCACTCAACTGTCCAGATATTCACAGAATGATTAGAGTTTGGCCTCATATTGTTGTTGTTGTGTGCCTCCAACAATCTGCACCTGTCTGGTAAATAGCTGAGGATTGAAGTCACTAAATAATGAGAAATATTTTGAGTTTAAGACTCCACATCCTTCAGAAAAGTCATGCTAATGCAAAACCTAGTATTCTATCAATGTTCTAAGCTTGTAAGTGCAATAGTTAGGTTTTGCACAGATTTGGTGCTCTAAGAGGTTGAGAGGTATGGTCCGTACATATTTACAGTAACAACCCTCCATGTTTGTGTAATGTACAACTGCATACCTGTAGTCACTTCATGTCCAAAATAATAATCCCTGTATGACTGAATACAGGTAATAGTCAAATGTAAATGGGAACACCCCTCACCGTGGAGTATGGACTGTAACAACCCCAACCATAATATGTATTGCCAACAGAATAAGCTGCTGACAGGTGCCCAAACACCTGTGTCTATAAACGCAGGTAAAAATTCATAATAGGGAGAAACTCCCTGTCCATATGCTTTGTCTGACATTTGAACTTGACCAGGGAAGTTCCATTCACCAGGCGGACAAGCCTAAACCCAGATCACCACATGAACACCCTGACAATCAAAGACCTGTATGTGCCAGGGCTATATGTCTTGGTGTTCTGCATATCCTTGGAGTGATTAACAATGCAGCTGGGGTCCACAGCAGTACACAATAGGGATGTGTAATATGTAGTACCGCATTTTTCCCAGCAGGAGAATGGATGCCTGTGTTGTAAGTGAAGCGGTGAGGCATATGTTGATGTAGCTAAGTACTATGGGTATGCATATCAAAGAGGCAGAACATCAATAGAATAGTGGTTCTGGCATCCGGCCAACGTGAATGCAGTCCTGGTTGACCTACGACCACTGCACATATAACTTTAAAGTGTAATGAATGCGTTCGTGCTGTACACACATTTAAATATGTAAAGGTGAACGTGTGTTTCGCATCAGTCCGTAAACCGGAATGCAGATATGTAACTGTTACAGTCAGAATGATGAAAGGCCACGTTAGCACAAATATCTATTAAACATATGTAACCCACAATAAGGATATGCAAGTGAGCCTGTGCGTGTGTAATCTGCTCACAGCATAGCAAATGAATGCTGTTTTCTCCTCGTTATATATACATGGCTCATACCTGTTAAACCCGTAAAGTACGAAACTGGACAAAGCCATGAAAACAACTTGTACAAATAGGGACAATCCTCAGATATTGCCCTAACAAACATAGAAAGTGGATAGAATAACAGGTGTGTCACTATCATGGATTCTCTGAAGGGTATGAAGCCGTAACCTGAAATGCTTGTCATTATTTACCAACGTCAGTCTTTAATGATATGCCACTAAATTGCCAGATAGACACAAGGTTATGAAAAACAGATCAAAGATAAGAGGCAAACAGCTGTACATTCAGCGAAAATCTGTACAGTTGAAAGCTATGATATGGATATATATATGCACATATATCCACAGACTTAAACCAAAGCAAATTATGAAATGAGGAATGTACAGACATATGTATATATGTACATGGTTTACTATCAAAATTGTGAACGGCACTACGTCGACTGTCATATAGTCGAACACGGAAGTTCGAAATTGGAACTGTTACGGTCAGAATGATGAAAGGCCACGTTAGCACAAATATCTATTAAACATATGTAACCCACAATAAGGATATGCAAGTGTGCCTGTGCGTGTGTAATCTGCTCACAGCATAGCAAATGAATGCTGTTTTCTCCTCGTTATATATACATGGCTCATACCTGTTAACCCCGTAAAGTACGAAACCGGACAAAGCCATGAAAACAACTTGTACAAATAGGGACAATCCCCAGATATTGCCCTAACAAACATAGAAAGTGGATAGAATAACAGGTGTGTCACTATCATGGATTCTCTGAAGGGTATGAAGCCGTAACCTGAAATGCTTGTCATTATTTACCAACGTCAGTCTTTAATGATATGCCACTAAATTGCCAGATAGACACAAGGTTATGAAAAACAGATCAAAGATAAGAGGCAAACAGCTGTACATTCAGCGAAAATCTGTACAGTTGAAAGCTATGATATGGATATATATATGCACATATATCCACAGACTTAAACCAAAGCAAATTATGAAATGAGGAATGTACAGACATATGTATATATGTACATGGTTTACTATCAAAATTGTGAACGGCACTACGTCGACTGTCATATAGTCGAACACGGAAGTTCGAAATCGGTAATGTCGAAGACAAAATAATCAATCTAGGAATGGTTTTAACATGGGTTGAGGTAGGGGAGATGTTTGTAGTTCGGAATAATACTGAACACCTACCTCAACCCATGTTAAAACCATTCCTAGATTGATTATTTTGTCTTCGACATTACCGATTTCGAACTTCCGTGTTCGACTATATGACAGTCGACGTAGTGCCATTCGCAATTTTGATAGTAAACCTATGTACATATATATATCTATACACACATGATACATGAATAGATATATACACAACAAACATATGTCCCTGTAGATATAACACATGTACATAAATATGTCACGGTATAGCTATTATGGATAGACAGACAGACATGCATGAAAGGTGAATACACTGCTGCTTTCCAAACCATTGCCCGGAAAGTACCAGTGTGACAGGGCCTGCAAGTTCTACATGTTAAACATGAGTATAGGTGTCCTTTGCAGGACCCCAAAAATTGATCCCGTATGAAGTGCGAACCATCATCGACGCAAAAGAAGTCACAGCTGCAACTACGATATAGCTGTACATGCAACAGTAGCAGTTGCAAGGGTAATAACACATGGGTCGATAGAATGTATGACGTACGACCTGATATCCGGAGAGTGGGGAGTGCTTAGAAGTGTCTTCACACTTTATTATCGCTCACAATAAACATGTCTAATGGGTACTGTGGAGGGGTGTCAGGTATGGGAATCATGGGTATGCAGAAATGGGCCTAGGTGTTGGTTGGCACAGATCTATTAGGTACGCCCCATGGGAGTGATCAATATACCTATGTGGGTATAGCACACGCCTATATTCTCCAAAAAGGTTCAACCCATCTACTGGATATCATGTAAACCATTGGGGGAAGACGTAGAGACCTATATCAGTGTCATGTAGGCGATTATCATGGATGGACATGCGTACGACCAAGATGGTAACCATACCTGCCAAATTTTCAGAATAAGACAGCTGGACTAAGGCATAGTACATGAAATACAAATAGGGACTATATTAAATATACCCCAGACAAAGTCAGAACGTTGATAGAATAATGGCGTAGTCAGGAATATGAATGTTATGAGGATTAGTAATCATGAAATAGAAATGTCAGTCATTATTATCTAACCTCACAGTCCGTCATGCCTTGCCAGTAATTTACCAGAAAGGCACATTATTATGCCAAATGTAACAAAATCATAGGTCAAACCTCAGGGCATTTACCCATAATGTGTACAGGTGAGAGGTATGAAGGTAACCCATCCTAAATAAATGTACAGAACTAGTGATACTAGGTGGACATGTGAGAAGAAAGACGTCAGGACAAATGACAAAACATGTACAAGTCAAAAGCATGTACTTCGACAAATGTGAATGACAACGTATGCCCTGTGAAAGTCAATGTGGAAGGTTAATAGACTCAAAAGACATGCGTCCCTCAGGGTGTCATGCAGTGTCACCGATACAGTGTCCAGTCCCCCATACTCGTACGTGAGCTCTGCCACTGATGGGAAGCGCAAATACCGGGGTGCACATAAGGTACATGATAGAATAATTAGTGTGAATAAGCACTTGTTGAACTTTGTGAGGAATACAACCCTCTGGGTGGGTGTGTCCTGTAATAGGAATGTAATGGCATCTGGCCTGTGATGGCGCCATATATTGTGTGTACTGGTGTAAGAAAATTGATATCCTGTATCAGAAACATACCTCGCAACTGTACAGATTTTCGCAGAATGTGCAGATGTTTGCCTCATATGTTTGGTGTGTTCCTTTTACATTCTGTACCTTTCTGGCAAATACCTGAGAACTGAAGTCATTAAATAATGACAAACATTTGAGTTTAAGACCCCAAATCCTTCAGAAAAGTCATACTAATGCAAAACCTATTATTCTGTCAACTATCTACGTTTGTAATAGCAATATTTAAAATCTGCCCCTATCTGTCCCCCCATCATGTTAGGCTTTGTACAGAGTTTTTGTTCTAGCAGGTTGAGAGATAGGATCAGAAACAGATACATGTCTGAGGAAACAGCATTATCGACTGCAAGATAACTCAGAAGGTATGAAAAGCACTGCAGTAGGAAGTTCAGTATTGGCCACAGGTATGTGCTGACATGTCAAATGACACAGCAGTCTACATGAAGTACCTATAGGGCTGTCACCTTTACCAATGATGACAGTGGGACATACCCACAGCCATGCATACACCACAAATAGACATAGCACACAGCAAAGCCTAGGCCATGATACATGAAGCCTCCGGCGTGTATGAATAGAGTGAGAGTACAGCAAGGAAAGATGACTGCCAAGCTATTCAGCAAACACCTGTAGGGGCGTGCAAGACCGCCCGTAACACGAACATTGCATGGACAATGTTGGGATTTGCAACATACCCCATTTGTATGTGAAAGCTATGCAAATGATGTAAATATGCGATACATGAAACAGTAATCTGCCCGTGCAAGAGCAGAGTTATGTGCAGAAATGTACCCGGATGTTAGGCGACTAACATTCTGCACGTTGCTAAACGGAGCAATGACAGCTGCAAATACAGTATGAATACAGTCGAAGAAGCATGGCAATGTCCAAATCTAAGGCCAGTGGCATTATTGTCCATTGGATATCAGTAAAACTGTAGTTGTCCTCCCCCGATCTCCGGTGTGGAAGCGTAGCGCAGCACCAAGAGAATGCGCTGTGCTTCAAAACAAGTCAAATATGTATAATATACATACAAAATGTAGGTTTAGTTAGATGTTAGTACGCCATGCAGATGAATGACAAGCTGGAGACAACATGGCTACTGCGCACTGGTTGTTATTTGTGGAAGCGCTCTGTCAGAGATGTAACGAAGCATTTGTAGGCAATCTGATGCAAGTGAGGCTGGGGATAGTGAATCACAACATGTCATGCATTATGGGCCAAGCCTCTACAGTGTAGTGTAGGATAAGGGGACTATTAGAGTAAAAGATAGGTGACAACATAAGTGTGTATGTATAAAACACTGTAATCTCACCAGAGCAGTGTCACATGTTTGCTGTCAGTACTCAGTGGCAGAGGCGCGTTATGAGCTATCCTAGGGAAAGTCAGTAGACTGATGGTGTACGCCATGGATAGCACCGATGTGACCTGCAAACCTGCCCAGAGTGTGTCCATGCCCATACACGCCAGTAAGCCTGAGTAAGCATGTGTGCACACGTGTTAGCCCGTGTGCGCATGTTGAAGAACGAATAAGCTAGTGTACGAATGGTGAAGCCCGTGTAATGTCGTGTATGCCAGTGTACATGTTTGTAAGCATGTATACATGTGTACTACACACATCACCCACGTACTGCACACTCAGACACACATGCTGCCAGTACTACACACATCAGTGAAATGGCACATGGATGGAGAATACATCATCAGAATTAACAGTGCTGTAAACTAAGCTACATTGATGGTCATAGCTGCAATGCATCATGCCTGCTGATATACACCTGGAAGTAACACACTTTGTGTTAACAGCCTTCTAACATCAATACAGTGGAATAAAGCCACCGTGTGCATCAGCACCAGGTTAGTCTGATCCTGCATCAATGTTACACATCACAGGTGGTGGCACAGGTGACATCATATGCACAGGGTGTGGTGTTACATTTCTAGAGCTGTCATTGAGCAATCCAATTTACATGTAGGTGTGTGTGTGTGAGGGACAACGGTTATTGCATGGCCCAATGGTGATGCAATGGGTTTGTGTATGTGATAGCCCTAAATGTTTGTGGTAAGTGTGTGTGTCTGCATATACACAGGTACAGCATGTGTCGGCCATATACAGGAGGTTGTGGGACAGTCACAGACCGTACCTGCCATGCTGTAGAGATCGCCATTACTGGCCATGGACACCCCTCCATGCATCCAACACTAATACAGTCCTGCACCTGTCAATGTATACACATACAGTCCTGGGATCTGTACCACAACCTGAGGATAAACGTGAGTCTGTAATGTTAACCTGAGTTGCATAGAATTGTCAGTTACTACATACAGATATGAGCCATACTCACCCTACAATGTAATTACCACTGCTGACTGTTGCCGAGATGTGCATACGACCATTCAAAGGTGCTGTACTAACATTGTTTCCAATGCCTGTGTAATACCCAGCAACACAATAACCGGTCACTACACAAGTATAACCCATGATCACTACAGCACACAGTATGTGCACTATCACAGAGCCATAGCAGATGTACATACATCCAAGGTGATCACGTACAGATAATGCAGCACATTCAAGAATGATAATCCCAACATACATATCTATGTACAATATATATGTATATATTTATATATGTAGATACATGCATACACACACACACACACACACACACACACACACACACACACACACACACACACACACACACACACACACACACACACACACAACACACACATGGCAGGGTCAGGAGCAGAACACAAACATAACCACTGTACCACACAACAGCATTACGCAGTTACAGACTGCGCTACTGTGATTAGTAGATCACAGCATTCACACAGGCATACATCTAGCCTGTAGACAGCAGCATCAAAGGCAAAGACGCCGAACGGATGTTATGGAGAGTGAATACTGTAAAAGCAAAGTACTGTTGTCATGCAGCTGGAAACACACACACACACTTGGCAGGGCTTGGAGTCGAACATACACCTAACTACCCTATCACACTACAGCATGACACATTTACAGAATGCACTACTGAGATAACTAAACACAGCAGTCCCAGAGGCATACATCTAGGCGCGTGTCATCATCTGCAAAGGCAAAGATGTCGGTAGGAAATATCTGTGGTGTGAGGCGTCTAAAAGCATGACTGAGTCCCCAGGTGAATGGGAGCATGTGCGCGCACACACACACACACACACACACACACACACACACACACACACACACACACACACACACACACACATGGCACGGCTGGGAGTCGAACATACACCTAACTACCCTAACACTACAGCATGACGCATTTACAGAACGCGCTACCGAGATTACTAAACACAGCATTCCCAGAGGCATACATCTAGGCGCGTGTCATCATCCGCAAAAGCAAAGACATCGGTAGGAAATATCTGTGGTGTGAGGCGCCTAAAAGCATGACTGAGTCCGCAGGCAGATGGGAGCATGCGCGTGCGTGCACACACACACACACACACACACACACACACACACACACACACTTGGCAGGGCTGGGAGTCAAACATACACCGAACTACCCTATCACACTACAGCATGACACATTTACAGAATGCGCTACCGAAATTAATAAACACAGCACTCCCAGAGGCATACTTCTAAGCGCGTGTCATCCTCCGCAAGGGCAAAGACGTTGGTAGGAAATATCTGTGGTGTGAGGCATCTAAAAGCATGACTGAGTCCCCAGGCAGATGAGAGCATGCGTGCGCACACACACACACACACACACACACACACACACACACACACACACACACACTCACACAGTTGGCAGGGCTGGGAGTCGAACATACACCTAACTACCCTATCATACTACAGCATGACGCATTTACAGAACACGCTACCAAGATTACTAAACACAGCAGTCCCAGAGGCATACTTCTAGGTGCATGACATCATCCACAAAGGCAAAGACGTCGGTAGGAAATAAATGTGGTGTGAGGCATCTAAAAGCATGACTGAGTCCCCAGGCAGACGGGAGCATGCGCACACATGCACGCGTGCATGCGTGCACACACACACACACACACACACACACACACACTTGGCAGGGCTGGGAGTAGAACATACAGCAGTCCCAGAGGCATATTTCTAGGTGCGTGTCATCATCCGCAAAGACAAGGATGCCGACAGGGATTGTATAGAGAGTGATCAGTCTGAAAGCATACAGACATATTACTGTCCCACGGTAGACGTAGACAAACACACGGCAGTGGTGTGATCAGGGCAACGTAAGATTTACGGAGCACTACAACAACAAGACATAGACACGGGATGCGCCACAGACAGTACACCCTTCAAGATAGTTGACCAGTGTGTACTCAGTAGGCATCCATCATGACGTTGAAAATGGACATCTGTTGCCTGGATGACCACCATGGCTATACAGGATGTCAACGGCCATGCCCATGCACAGAGGGACATCACTGACACAAGGTGTCACTGGCCATGGCCACACGCTTAGTAATATATGTCCATTCTGACTGTACTGTGTGTCGATCTACACAATGGTGTACTGGGCACGCTCACACACTTAGCAGTTGCAAAGGGCCATCTTGCATGCAAACGGAGTCTCAACACGCAAGGGCTCAGTTTGGACTGTCCTGTGTGTCCATCTACACAACAGCGTACTGGGCATGCTCACACACTTAGCAGTTGCAAAGGGCCGTCTTGCATGCAGATGGAGTCTAAACATGGAAGGGCACAGTAAGGTATAACTGTCCCCACCCACAGGGTGGGCCATCCTGCATGCAGACGGAGTCTAAACATGGAAGGGCATAGTAAGGTATAACTGTCCCCACGCACAGGACGGTCACACACATGCAGTGACCAGTACACACTCAGCTGCCATCACAGCTGTCACAGGTGCAGATCACAGATGTACACACCACAGTCTACACTGTAGCCCTCGAGACATCACCATGTCGTTGCTGCAGCAATACACAGCCATACATTACCACAACACCATGTGACACATGACCCATGGACTGTACAGAGGTCTACAGCAACTGTGCAGAGTACACATGTACTGACAGGTGTTATGCATTGCAATGATACCACTATACATGACCAGGTCAGCTCAAGACATACCAGGGGCCCCGGGTCTTACACAGCTGTGACAGGTGAGTGTTGCTGTACACCAACGGACACACATGTTTGGATATGTCATACATGTGATTGTAGTGGATGTGTGCATGGACCACACACACAACACATATGTACATAGCTTAGCCTTTGCTGTCCCCCATGCAGAACAGTGGCCTAAGCAATCATACACTCGCAAATGGAAGGTGGGTACATGTCTGTTGAATGCTCACAGTACAGGAGGTAGCAATGTTGGCCGAGGACACATTCCCCTGTAGTAGTCGCCCATGCACCCATGATATCATACCACAGTCCATGTGTTATGTATGTCAACACACATGTCCACCACTAGCAATGCATACAAACATGGCTACAGGAGACACATGTAGGACCAACACACATGTAAAATCTGTACTGTGCATGCAGCAACCATGCATGTGCAGTGGCCGATGTCCATAACACAGCTGCACCTAACTACAACATGCAGTCGCAATGCGGCTACATCATTGACACCTGTATATGGTGACATACAGACAGTATGGTTGGTTGTACATCACGTATGGAGGGATGTGTGTACATAAAGAGGTGATCCACCTGTGTAGATGTATGTGTGCCGGGGATGGCTCACAGGTGTGTCACACGCCATCCTACCATGCCATGTGCAAACAGTATGTTATGTCACTGTTACTTGATGGTGATAACATAACGCATACACAGCGGTCAGGTGTTACCAACTGTATGTCACGTGACACCTGTAAAACTTACATCCTCCCGTGTGCATATAGCAACACAATTGCCAAACATAATGTTGGTACACATAATGCGGACAATACTGCTGCATGTCTATTAAACGTCTCATCATATGGCAGGTGTATCATTCCCAGCACTGCCATGTGTGTCTGCTTGTGTGACCACATATGCCACATATGGTGGGGATTACGTCCCAGTTGTTACACATCCCTGTACACCGTTGTAGAGATCTGTACATACTGCAGTGTGGAAAGCATGGGTGTCAGCAGGTGTGGTGCATCACACACATTGGCTATCCGTACACACATTTCTGGTCACCACAGTGTGTCTGTGTATGTCTGTATGGTTGTCTGGTGCTTGGTGTGGGAGGGTATGCTACCATACAGTGAAAACAGGATCACTAACCCCTCATGGTCACTAACCCCTCATGGTTATGCAGTCTACTACCCTGCTGATGCCATCAGTCCCAGCCATACTGGTTTCCTGTGCATGTTCCTTCTCTGTGCCACGTCATGTGGGTGCAAAGTACTGCAAGGGTGATGACCACATAGGCAAGGGTCCACACCTCAACACTATGGGGTGTGCATTATAGTGCTGTAGACCCTGTGAATGTGGCCATGTTCCTGTACTGTGACAGGGTATTACTGCTACACAGTGTGGCCTCATGCTATCAAGTGGCCTCTAACGTCATCATTGGCCAGACCGATATGTACAACCCCTGCACCATGTCAACATACCTGTAATGTTTCCTGGTAGGTATGTCACATCTCTGTCTGCTGTAGCCTGTTCAACTGACCACATGCTTCAGGTGCAGTACATGTGCGGACATCTGTGTCATGTTCAACTTTCCAGCAGTTAGGCTGAGGGTACGTTTAGCATGCTGATATTGCCATACGTGCCTGTGAGTACTCCACAGTTACACATGGAGGACTGCAAACACTGCTACCTGTAGGCACATGCCAGTACACCATAAAAGGGAACCAGAGCATCATTACCAACATGCTGTTATGGTGGTAACCGAGACACATACTGTGAACATATCACAATGCAAGCTGGACTACATGGTATGACAGGTGCATGTCGACAGTACACCACTGATGTCACATACACATCTCTCAGTATTCAGACACAACCAATGCAACATACACATCCCTCATTATACATACACAAGTAATGTTAGATACACCTCTCACTATTCTGTTCACCCTGTGCATCAGACCATTTGAGCATATGCCTGCACCGATGGTGTGGATGACAGGGATGTGGCACAGGCTTCATCATATGCACAGGGTGATACTGCTTGCCAGGGGCATAAGCTGCACCAATGGATGACATCATGAGTGTGGGTAAGGGCCAGTGATTTGATTGGACATGTCTGTTCCATATGAATGTGGGTGTTGTGGAGCCCTACAGATGTGTTTGCTGTGTGCGTGTATGTGTGTGCACACAGTTCTGTCATTTATGAGGCCTACACAAGGATATTATCGACAGCTCCAGATTGTACAGACCAGGTTGTACAACTCACTGTGACTGGCCACGGCCACGTGTCCTGTGCCTGCCAGGGGTTGCAGGGGCACTACCAGGCAGAGGTACAGAATGGCTACTGTCTGACGACACATGGCCACTGGAACAGTATCCCGGCCAGGAATGTCCAGGGCCATGACCACGTGACCTGCTGTGTCCTGGTGTGGACAGTGCAGCACTAGCTACACTGCTACTGTGACCGGCACTATGGGAGCGGCCATGTGAGGTGGCATGCTCACGTTGACCTGCACTAGGTGGTATAGCTGGCCTATGTCCATGTGGCCTATGCCTCACCCCTACCAGATGTTCCAGCACAGATAGCTCACACTCGCAAATTGCCATGCCACGGTCAAGGATTCTGACCATGTCACCCAATCGCCTGTCCAGAACATCAGCAATCTGCTGTTGAGCACCTGCCAATGCCTGGATGTTATTGTTTAGGGTACTGATAGCAGCCCTCTGCAGCCTCTGCCCTTCTCTGTTCTGCCATTTGGCATGTGCTTGTGCCGCCATTACAGTCTGGAACATGCGTCTGGTGATTCCAGCTGCTGCGCTATGTCCTGCAGGTGCATGTCTGCCAGAGGTCCTCCTATGAGCAGCACCAGCCACATGCCTGTGTGGCACATCTGCAGTCAGTATACTGCCACCATGGTGTGGAGACACACCTTCTGTAGCTACCACACATTCCTGTTCAACGCTAACAGACACTGACTGTCCTTCCTCTATGGCCACTGTTGATGCGGTATGTGTTGGCAGCTGAACTGTGTGCGGGGAAGAGGGGGACATAGCTGGGATGGCAACTGTTGGCACAGATTTAGCCCCTGACATCCCTGCCTGTACCTCATGCATATGTTCATCACTGCTAGCATCTGTGGGGACAGTATCAGATGGACTGCAGGAGGTTAACACACCTACATCACCTGTGAATGCAAAGAAAGACTCTAAATTACAATAGACACACACACACTGGCACACACACACTGACACACACACACACTGACACACCATGCATGTTATATGACAGATGGCATGCAGCATGCTTGTGATACAGCTGGCAGCATGAAGCTCAGACATCAAAAGTGTTTTTAAGCATACCCCCTGGAATGCACACTACAGTAGGCAGGTGTCATAGCATTATCCATGCAATTCACACGATCATGGTAGTATGCATGCATCCCCGTGATACACCATGTGGACCAGAACAGGATAACAGTACACATGGCTGACGTGACCTTGACATGTAATCTGCTGATGTGTGCATTAACATGCATGCATGTCTGACACAATGGTGTCCTGACAGATGTACACCGTTGTACTGGGTATCACATTGTGGTGTTGTCCATATGCCCTACAGATAGAATGCATGTTGAGCAAATGTGCATGGGCATGGTAGGGGACTGTGAGCCATCTACATTGCTGTACAGTGTGAAGTACAGACACTGTGCCCTTGCATGGCATCATGAGGCATCTATATTGCTAAACAGTGCATGATATGTACACATTGCATATCCAGAACTGCATGCATACCCATGACATACCTGTGGATTCTGACCTACGATGCTGAAGTGTATACACACCAAACCATGCTGTGTCATGTGACAGGTCACTGGAGGACATACATATGACAGCCCTGCACGATGACTACAGAGTGTTAGCTGCCTGGCAACCATGTCCACACATAGCGGACCTGTCACATCACCATTTCACACATGACATTGATGTACCACACACACAAGGTGCACAGCTAACAGTGATGTCCTACGGCAACAGGGGAAAAGTACAGAGTATCTGTGGCCTGGTGTCACTGTCAGTGGAATCTGTAAAGGTGACTACCATCATGCTATGACACAGATGTCATGTTCAACACATCTTATGAGGTACAAGTCACTGACACCTCCACCAGCTGTGCACAGGCATTTAAGATGTGCAGCATACCACATCACCTGTACAATCGGTCTAGTACGGCTGTAATTGGACCATGTGTGGACAAAGTGGGACAGGGTGTATCCACATCCCATCTACTGTGTAGCTATGTGTCTCTGGCCATCCCCCATGTCCATTTGTGCACATGTGTTGGTCATGTATGTGATGGCCGTCTGTCAAACATGTCTGTGTTGTCCCATATGACATACACCCATAGATGTTGGATATGTCACCATCCATAGGGCTATGCAGACAACAGGTGTATGTGTGGTATGTTGGGTATGGGTTATGGAAAATTGTGACAATATTGCAACCAAAACACTACATGTCTCAGACATGTCGGATGGAACATCTCAATGCGTGAACCCATTGCAGGGGCATATAACACAATGGTGACGCCTGTGGTCTGCCCATATCACTGCTCACTGTGCGGTACTGGTTTGTGTACCACACGTTTTGTTCCACAGTATAGTACATATGCCTCCACAGTTGTATGCACAGCTGGATATACATGTAGCAATGACAAATACTGTAGTTTCATGTCTGTGTGTCATTTCATTTGTATATATTGCACATGGGTGGCCTGTGTGAATGATGGGTGATGCGACCTGTATATCCATGTATTAACTGGCCACATGTCGAATAGATCTATGCTTTGACATGCCTGATACCGATGACAGTCTCACCTGCAATGGAGTCTTGTCTGTGCGGCATGCCAGAGGTACCTGTATAGGGTGATACAGCAGTATGAACATTATCTGTTAAATAAAATTAAGTATTCAATACACAGGAGGTTCAGATTCAAAAGTTTACTAGTGTACACCAGGAGGCAAAAAAACATACAAGCACAGAATTTTGTCTAACATGATACAGGAAGTTCACAAGTTTATATAGGTTTAACATTCAAGTTGTTCCCACCTTACTGACGTTACAAGTCACAGGGCATTTACATCATTTTAGCTTACAGGCCTTTATTCATGCAACAGCTGCAGTTGTATATTTATCAAAAACATTCTTTTGATAATAATACAACCTTGCTGTTTCATCCGGTCAGGCACAATATCTTCCTGTAAAGTTACTTTTTAAAGGTCTCATATCAGTTCGAATACAATAGCAGATTCAGTCTTTAACATACATATTGGTTCACTGTTTCACTTTCTTTACCAGCTGTGTTTTTATCTCACAAGGACAAGTTACTTCATGCAGGAAGAGAAGATTTCATTATTTACAAGGACAAGTTATCTCATCAGGAAGGAGCGGAAGATTTACACATTTAATTTCCTGACCCAGCAGATAATCACTTATGAAAAGCATAAACATTAAGCTTGCTGAGCTGGCAGCTGCCAGGGTCAGGGGTCAAAGCACACTGCAGTTTCAGAAGCTACTTGCATTTACACATGAATTTATCCCTTCTGTTATATGATTAATAGACTAAAATGCATTATAAACTACCTTGCTTTTAAACTAGCATTTCACATATATTTAAATACATATTTTTCTAACATTTCCCCCCTATTAATACTTTTTATTCTATTTTTTAAAGTATACATAGTGTTATTTCATCTCCTAACCTTTTCCACTTAGGATTTTCAGCTAGGTGAGTCATTTAATTTATACTTCAGAAAAAATGTCGTCTGAGATTAATTTTTCAATCTCAATATCTTGATACATGGTTTCAGTAACAGATACATTAATAAAATCTTTGATTCATCTTTTCATGCAGGGAATTCCACAGCAAACACATGCTCCTATCAGGAGTATACCCACACAAATGGCAATCAAAATATTCATTAGGATGGAACCCCACCCCCTGAATAGATTCTGGAAAAAGTCCGTCAGTGGGTTTGGGCCTGGTTCAGTCATGGCCGATACTTGCTGAATTACCTCTAGGTGATTATTTATCTCATGACAATTATCAGGAATGTATGCACAGCATTTTTCTTTGATGAGCGCTCACGTACCACCTCTTGCGGCTAGGGTGAAGTCAAGAGCCATTCGATTTTGTAGCACTACAGTTCGCATTGCATTCAGTTCATCACTCACTAATTTAAGGGCAGAAAAAGTTGCGTTGCTCATTACTTTGAGAAGTTTTGACAGTTTTCTCAACTCCCAGATCGATTTGACTGCTCCATATGCTGGGAATATCCCTGCCCAAGATATAACACTGTCACTCAAGTCCATATGAATTAATTTTTCTTTATCCTTCACGGAAATATGGTCTTTCCAGCCAGCTTCGATCTTTCCGACTGGATTTACAGGTTTCTCCACTGGACTTTCAGGTTTTCGGGCTACATCTCTCACGTTTCGTATCTTACCCAATTCTGCAGTATATCTTATTGCTGGAACCAGATAACCCAAAAAACAACTGCCAGACAAATTCTCAGGTAACCATTTATATGCCTTTTTCCCACAAATAAAATAACAGTTTTCTGCTTTAGTACTAATATGCATTAGCCCTGCATGAAACATTTTCTGATCTATTATTGACAATTGTTTAAACAAAACAGGGTTTTGTCGTACTTCATTCAATGTTATTTTCATTGTGCTCAAATATGAATCATAGTTAGTATTACAAACAGTACCTCCATTTTTAACTTTAATGTAGCACTTGTAGGATATCGTAATATTACAATTACTCCATCCTACTTGGAGGGTATCATTTTTAAAAAAGCACACAATTCCTTTTTGGGTAACAGGTGAAAATAATGCTATTTTGTCTTGTGATCTTACAGTTCCAGTGTCAAAAAGCAAATATTCCCAAGTCTCATTTATCCCCAAAGGGATAGCGGACATTAACAGTCCTCCATATGCTGTAGGTATGGAGGTACAAACCCAGCAATTTGAAATGTTTATAGTCTCTGCATATACACGTTTCATGGCTAGGTATGTGTTAAAATTTGGATGCCAGTCTATAGACATTTCATCACGCCTTTTTACTTTCACTTGCGTAGTTGTTTGTAGGATAAACCACAACAAGAGGAAAATTGTCACAATTATAGTCAATAAATGTATACTCAACAAAATGATTATGCAACATCTCTGGGGTTGATCTAAATTCTTATTCGCTTTGTTTTCGGCCATCTTGGTTTGGTTGTGTATCAGTCACAAAGTTTTTTTCAAGTTGAAAGTTCTTTACCGGTTTACAATGTGTCAAATGAACCCAGGACGTCCTCTCGGCCACTCTAACTGCAGTAGGCATTGCTAACAAAACCTGGTATGGACCTTCCCACTTTGGACTCACCCAGTTTTTCCTTTTCGTCACTTTCAGCCACACCCAACTTCCAGGGCCCACGACTGCTTCCACCGGTCTGGTTGGTTCCTTATCTGAAAGAGAGTTAAACTGCAAAACAGACTCATTCATTAACAATTTCTTCATATACTCTGCTAACGAACTGTCAGCCTCTTGTTCTGCAGGCATGAGAGCTTTTCACTGAGGCACATAGTATGCTCTCCCAAAAACCATTTCAAAGGGAGTCAGACCCTTTACATTTGGAACCATTCTCATACTCAGCAGTGCCAAAGGCAGACAGTGTATCCAGTTCTTTTGGGTCTCCTCAACTAACTTTCTTAATTTATTTTTAAGGGTTCCATTGTACCTTTCCACCAGTCCTGCTGACTGTGGGTGGTAGGCACAGTGGTTCTTTAAGGAGATACCAAAAAATCTCCCAAGTTGCTGGATCATTTGGTTGACAAAATTTGTGCCATTGTCACTATAAATCCTCTCTGGAATGCCAAATATAGGGATCACTTCTTTTATCAGGGCTATTGCTACTGTTGCTGCATCTGGATTTTTGGTTGGAAAAGCTTCTACCCATTTAGAAAACATGTCTACAATAACTAAACAGTATTTTTTCCCTTCACACTTACTTAATTCTATGAAATCCATACAAATAGTATGGAATGGATATGGTGGTATAGTAAAACTTCCTTGCTTGGTTTTAAATGCCCCTTGTGCATGGTGCTTGTTACAAGTATGACAAACTGCACAAAATTTTTGTGTGTAATTTGTGAATCCATCTGTCTGGAATATTCGATTGACTAACTGTACAATCCCCCCTTTTGAGACATGGCTCTGCCCATGGCTCAACAAAGCTGCATATCTAAATAAATTAGACGGCAATATTGTTTTTTTCTCTTTGGAAATGTACAGTCCATTTTCAAGAATTGCACCTCGTTTTACCCATTTTTGTTTTTCTGCTTTTGTAGTAAGCGTCTGCATTGTTTTTAACATGTCTAAAGTTAAAATCTCAGAGGGTTGTAATTCCTCGTTTAAAAATAAAGTTTCTGAGTCTGAGGCTGCTTGCTTTGCAGCCGCATCAGCTCGTGCATTGCCTTTTGAAATCTTATCCTGTTGTTTTGTATGAGCTAGACATTTACAAATAGCTACTTTGGTAGGTAACTGAATAGATTCTAATAACTCCAAAATAAATTGTGCATGATTAATAGGTTTTCCACTAGATGTTATCATTCCTCTAGTTTTTCATTGCTGTGCAAATACATGCACAGTAGAAAAAGCATACTGACTGTCAGTATATATGTTTACACACTTGTTTTTTGCTGAAGTACATGCCTGTGTCAAAGCTATTAACTCTGCTGCCTGTGCAGATAAGTTATGTGGTAAAGATTGGGCTTTTAGAATTTCAGTGTCTGTAACTACTGCATACCCTACTAGATTCTTTCCCGTAGGACCCTTCCTGCATGAGCCGTCCACGTAATATGTCACCTTAGCATTATCCAAGGGCATATCTGTAAGATCTTATCTAGGTAAAGCTAACTGTTTAATTTCCTGCAGGCAGCTGTGTGGTGTGCCCTCTGCAGGAGTTAGAAGTAATGTTGATGGATTCAATGTTGTACATCGTTCAGTTGTCATATGAGGTTGGCTCAGCAGTATGGTCATACATGAAAGGTGTCGAGCAGGAGAAAGATATGCCACCTTCTCTTGCAGTAGAATTATTGCAACTGCATGAGGCACTCTCAATGTAAGAGGGTGAAATAACACCACTGAGGCTGAAGCCTGTACTGCCATTGCAGCTGCAACTACTGCTTGTACACAGTAAGGCAAAGATCGCGTCACTGGGTCCAATTGTGATGAATAGTAGGCTATGGGGCGTTGCTTGTCCCCATGTTGTTGCATCAATACTGACGTCATATATCCTTGCTTGCAATCTACGGTCTGAATGAACCGTTTCTGATAATTTCGAAGTCCTAAAACCAATGAAGAAGCTATTAACTTCTTCAACCTGCAGAAAGCAATTTCTGCTTCAGTTGTCCATTGTAAAATATCTTGTGCTGCCATTGGTGTCTTATATATCAAGTCAGTTAGTGGAGCAGATTCCAAAGCATAATTTGGTATCCAGCTCCAACAAAAATTAGTTGTACCTAAGAAAGACATTATTTCTTTCTTGGTTGTTGGTTTGGTTGGTTGCAAAATTGCTGTTTTTTTTCCTCATCTAGTATTTTACCTTCATTGGATATTACATATCCCAAGTATCTAACTTGTTTTCTCCAAAGTTGTAACTTACTTTTGTTTACTTTGTGTCCTTGTGTTGCTAAAAATTTCAATAATGCTACAGTATCCTCCCTGCATTGTTGCTGGGTGGGGGCTGCTAGCAAGATGTCATTTACATAAAGTAGAATTTGACTACCTCCCGGTGGGGTGAACCCTGCCAGATTGCTAGCCATTTCTTGTGCAAATATTGTTGGACTCTTACAATATCCCTGTGGTAGCCGAGTATAGGTATACCTTTTACCCTGAAATGTAAATGCAAACCAATATTGACTATCAGGATGTATAGATATCGAAAAGAAAGCATTGCTGATATCTACCACAGAGAAATACTTTTGTTGCGGTTTTAGATTATTCAACAAAGTATGTGGATCTGGCACCGTAGGTGCTCTAGGTATCACTGCATTATTTACAGCTTGTAAATCTTGTACCATCCGCCATTCCCCATTTGCTTTTTTAACAGGAAATAGGGGTGTATTACATGGTGAATCAGGAGATTCTACCAGTACTCCTTTTTTGAGTAATACTGCTATTATAGGCTTACTTCCTATTTCTGCATCTTTTCTTAAAGGGTATTGCCTTTTTTGTGGTCTAAAAGCTGATTTGGGGGTAATTGTAACTGGTCCTGCTGTTTGAATAAGTCCTACATTTGACTTGTCTGTTGACCAAAGAGTTATTGGAATTTTACTCAAGGCTTTCTCTTCTTCTTCCAATAAAAATGCTAATCAGCTATCCTCACTGGATTGGAGGTGTACAGCTGGGTGTGTCTGTGTTAACCAGTTTAACTTCTGTTTTTGTATTCCCTGTTCTGATAGTTTTAAATCAGTCTGTTTTTTCCATCTTGTTACTTTTTCTCCTAAGTCTGTCCATTTTACATTTTTATTCTTTGTCAAGCTGACATGTGGTAATTGGTTTGATCTATACAATGCAAGGAATTCTTGAGGTAATGAACAGCTAACCACACTGTTTCCCTCAGTATCCCAATACCAAGTTCGTAACACTAATCTAGTTGCTCGATTTTTGAACAACTCTTGCTCATATTTTCTATCAGGTCCTGGTGTAGTACAATAGTATAGAGTACAGTGTAACAAATGCTGTTGATCAGTGTCGAGGGAGGGAGTCTTACCGATGGCTACGTTCATCAGTTTTTCGGTTACTGCCCCTGGACCAGTCGTGACTAGGTCCTGGTTGTACCAGTAAAAAGTTTTACCCTCCGATTGCACTACAAAGGTATTCATTTGTCTCTGTGCCTCCATACCTTGTATAGTTGGAACTATTGCTATGCCAAATATTTGCATAAGGTCTCTGCCCAACAGGTTTATTGGACATTTTGCAGAAACAACAATTTTACTTTTTTGACTCATACCTGAAACAGGGTCAGTTATTGCTATATCATGGGAGAGTGGCTCCCTGTATAGCTGTCCATTTGCTGCTTTTACTAATATATAATCAGGTGGTGATTCAGAGTGTTTTGGTAACTTGGAGGGGTGTATCAAAGTCCGTGATGCTCCTGAGTCACACAGGAATTTGACTTCCCTTCCCTCCACCAGAAATGTCACTTCCGGTTTTGTATCTGCTAGGTAGAGCTCCACACTCAACAATGCTAAATTTAAAATTTTATTTTCATTTTCGTCTAAGTCAATTTGTACTTCCTCTGTCCTTTCTACTACATTGACATTTGTTTTTTTTATTCTAGGTGTTACTGGTGATTCCTGACTTTCATATGATGTATCCTCACTATCATATAGTCAGTCCTCATCCCCTTTATCTTCTGTTGTTGCTTTTTTATTTTGTTTACAGTCCCTAGCTAGATGCCCTTTTTTTCCGCACTTGAAGCATTCACCTTTTTTTTTTCTCTTTTCAAAATCTTCTGATCGTTTGTCAGACTGTTTATTTCCCTGAACATTTTTCCTTCCCTTTTTACCTGATTGTACTACAAAAACTTCAGCTCTGTCTTCAGCTGTGAAGACGTGTTTTTTTTTCTTTTTGCTATAAAAATGTCTCTCAGCATGTCTAGCATATTCAAGTAGGACTTGCAATCTACTTGTTCGATGATCTATCATATGCTTTGTAATGAAACTACTAATTGGAGCGATGCAACCTTTTAAAAATGCATTTTTTAGTTGCTGTTCATATGAAGAATCATGTGTTTGATTTTCAGGAACTGTCATACCGCTATGATTATTAAAACATTTTAATAATCTGGCATAATATCCATCTACTGTCTCATTGTCTTGCTGTATGCATTGGTTAATGCAAGTCCAGTCTGCTCTAGGTTTTCATTTCTTAGAGATTCAGTCTGTAAGACCCTTCACTCTATTGTCTAGTTCTGCGTCACTATGTGGGAGTGGCTTAAATTCTGTTTTACGAGGATTCCAGTTGCCACAAATCATGTGCCAGTCTGAACCTATAACTTGTCTAACTACTTTTTTTACTTTTTCCCCATTTAAGTGGTAACTTAACCTCATGCCTTGTAAATCTTCTAAAAATTTTACAAAGTTAATTTTTTTGGATGGGGAATTCCCTCGGTTGCCTTCCGGATATCCTCCGGTGTCCATGGTCTGTATACTAAGAGAGTTGGGTCCTGCCCTTCCTATCCTGCTTGAGGATTTGGAACTTCTATAAGTGGCCACATTTCTTCCTCACTCTCATCCTGTAGGTTTCTCTCTATTTGGTATGATTCTGTGTCCCTATGTGTTTTACGTGTTCGGGACCTAGTTTCAATAGGATCTCTAACAAATGGTTGTGGTCTTGCTGAGACTTCAGGATAACGCGGAGGCGGACCAGTCTGTCCATTCACTTTATATCCTGAAAAGGGTAAGGGAGGGGGCAAGGGAGGAGGAGGAGGAGCCGTTGCTATTACCAAGTTATTATCTTCTTTGTCTAAAAATAATGTTTTTGAATTTTTAAGCTTCTGTTCTCTACGATTTACTTCCTCAATCCACCTATGCGCCTGAGGAATACCTAATTGATGTTGCTTTTTTGCCTGGCCTCCTGCATTAGATGTAAGCTGTTTAAGGAGTTTAACTAGTGAAGCTTTATCTAGTTTGCCATCAAATTCATATTTGTTAACCCATTTCGTATAATACCTAACGTTATCAGACCGTTGTGATTGCATATATTTTGCATCTTCGGTTAGGGGCGGATCTCGCGATGTTTTAGTGCACTGATTTCCCATAGTACAAAAAATGTTACGTAACCCTTTTTATCACGTGATATCAAATTCTCAATTCCTGTTTACAGTTTATCTAGAATAACTGCCTACCTTATTCTGTTACCCTGATCTATGACCAAATATACAGTACTTCCTTTTGTCCCTGATCTACAAAACAAATCTTGACAATAATATACTGTAACCTAGTCCCTGATCTAAAACAGAAAAAAGGCAAATTCTTCCTACCTGTGCCTCCTGGTTTTGAACTGGCCAATGTCCACTCTTCAGCCACAGATCAGAAAGTGGCCAGCCTCTTTAAACGACAATTTAGTCAGAGGTCTTTTTACCCAAGAAGAACCATTTAGGTAACTTCTCCTGCGCAGTATTTGACCACCGGTAGACTCTGATCTGCAGCTGTCTGAGGGATTCCGGTCCGAAGGACCAAAATGTTAAATAAAATTAAGTATTCAATGCACAGGAGGTTCAGATTCAAAAGTTTACTAGTGTACACCAGGTGGCAAAAAACCATACAAGTACAGAATTTTGTCTAACATGATACAGGAAGTTCACAAGTTTATATAGGTTTAACATTCAAGTTGTTCCCACCTTACTGATGTTACAAGTCACAGGGCATTTACATCACTTTAGCTTACAGGCCTTTATTCATGCAACAGCTGCAGTTGTATATTTATCAAAAACATTCTTTTGATAATAATACAACCTTGCTGTTTCATCCGGTCAGGCACAATATCTTCCTGTAAAGTTACTTTTTAAAGGTCTCATATCAGTTCGAATACAATAGCAGATTCAGTCTTTAACATACATATTTGTTCACTGTTTCACTTTCTTTACCAGCTGTGTTTTTATCTCACAAGGACAAGTTACTTCATGCAGGAAGAGAAGATTTCATTATTTACAAGGACAAGTTATCTCATCAGGAAGGAGCAGAAGATTTACACATTTAATTTCCTGACCCAGCAGATAATCACTTATGAAAAGCATAAACATTAAGCTTGCTGAGCTGGCAGCTGCCAGGGTCAGGGGTCAAAGCACACTGCAGTTTCAGAAGCTACTAGCATTTACACATTAATTTATCCCTTCTGTTATATGTTTAATAGAAAAAAATGGATTATAAACTACCTTGCTTTTAAACTAGCATTTCACATATATTTAAATACATATTTTTCTAACATTATCCATGACTGTATGACAGCCACAGGGTGTACAGTGCAATTTAACATATTCGCCTGTACAATAGCATATAGTAAGCACATGTGTGCATACCATACCTCTCAACCTCTTAGAACAATAAATGTGGACAAAGCCTACTATGATGGGGGACACCCACCTCCACGATGGCAGCTAGTGTTTGTGGGAGCTGTTCTGAGGGTGTCCCCAGACTGGCCATTAGCTCCTCTGTGTGTGTGAGTGGAGGCTGGGTTGGTGGCCCACCACCTGTTCCACTTTTTCCCTGGTGATTGTAGTGGCACACTGTTTTGCATTACGTATCAAGTCCATACAGTGTCTGCGCACCTGCTGGTAGGTGCGGTTGTGGCCACCCACTTCGTTGACCCTCCTGCGAAGATCCTGCCACAGGTCGTCCCGCTGCTGTGTGTGCTGTGGCACATGGCTAAATAACACCTTGTAGTTCTCATGGAGGTACGGGATTACAACATCATCCTCCTGTCGGCTGTATGCTGGTAGGCGTGTATGAGGCATTATCTGTAAGACATGATGAAGGTGACAGGTCACATTTACAGACATGTACAGTGATACTGCTGCACATACATTTCTAGTACATCTGCACAGTTATCTTTGCAAATCAACATGACACTAACACGACTGGCATGTATGTGTCACACACATGTAACACCCATTATGCATTGGATATCATCCCCATATATGTGTGTCACCTCATTAGTGTTCCTACTGCATGTGACATCTGTCTTCATGTGGGCATGTCTGTTTGCCTGCACTGGTGTTCTTACCTATCTACACATGCCTGATGTATCCACGGTAATGCTGTTGACCTTGATGCTGTGTATATGTCACATATCAACACAGACACAGCCTTACTGGACTTGGGCAGTGACAATGCACCAAGTACGCATGGAAACCTGTACATGCATCTGTTTTGCCATAGACATCTACACTGAACTGTACAGCTGTTTAACATCCTGCCACGGATCGCCTGTGTTGCACATGTGATAGACATGGGACGATGGCTAATCGGACGTCATTTGCAGGTAAGGTTATTGGCTATAGCATGCACGGGCTGGGTGTCCTAGCTGTATCCTACACCCATTATGCCACCACGAGGGGCATCAGTGACACATTACTGATCCAGATAGTTGATACTACATCTACCATATGGCCATCACACCATGTATGAAAGGGATGATATGTGCAGCCATGTGGACAGGGCTGCATGGTATGGCGGGAGTATGTCACAAGTATGGCACAGGGATCTGTCCAGCATGTGGCCATCCTAGTCATCGGATGGTGGTTGTCCATGACGTATGTCTTTCAGATCAGGCTATGGACATGTAACATGTCTAACAGCATAGTGTGGCATATGTCTGTATGCAAGGTGGATAGCATGCTGCATACTGGAGGTGAGTATTGTGGAGGCTGGTATCGGCCATCCACGCATGGGCCCTACCCCTGGAGGGTGATATGTGTTCCAATATTGGTCACACAGGTGCTGTGTATGCCTGTCCAATGATCTCCATGCTCATGGATACCACCCTGTCATGTCATGGGTACCTCGGATGACTACCTAAAGGGCCAGGGAGATGTCTGCAGCTCAGGGAGGTGTACTGCACTACAACATCCCTAACACAGTGTCCATAATGTTGACCACAGCCTAGGTGTTACTTAATGGGTACAGGGATATTCCCCTAGTGGTGGCATTGCTGATATCATCCACCAGAATGTGCACATATGTCACACACCTCACACACACAGCCCATTTTGTATGTTGTTCGCAACACTGTGACAACTATTGCCCATAGGTCATGGCCATTCACATCCTCACATACACAGATGGCTGACTTTTGTCTGTATGGTATGGGCTACAATGCGGGTGGGGTACAGCACATTAACCCTGGTTTACTGTAGCTGACACCATGTGATATGCACATGTCACTGTAGCACCTTTAGTAGTTGTGAGTCTGTCAACAGGCCACTAGTAGAACACTCCTGTGATATACAAAGGCATTTGTAGTCAAACATCCATGCTGTCTTGTACATCTGTACTGCTAACATCTACATGTATAATAGTTCATGGACTTGCAGTCCATACCCGGCAGTGTTCTGATGCGGTGCCACCAATCATGACTGCCATCAACACTTGTGGGTTGATATTATCCAACACCCTATCTGTAATGTATGGGCATGCTCAGCACTTTTTCAGAGCTTCTTGGCACATTATGAGCTACTGCTTAATTTAGCACCCATTTCACACCAGTCCTCACAGGTACACTGTCTGTCTATACATTTCCAGTTTGCTTACAGTACAACAGCTGTCGTACACACATCACTCACATACCTCATGAGACATGGTGGTTTATACGGCGTGTCCACCTGGCATGTACCACTTATATACAGGCATGTCCAACTGGCACGTACCAGTGCTATTGCCTGTCAGTAAGATGACTATGTTGTACATGTGGCAATAGAGCTATTCTCATGTACACAGTCAATGCACACCTCCCAACATACAACAGTACAGCCTGTGGGGGATGCACATATGCAGCCCTGCTGGAGGTTATACTGTCACCAACCCTGACTGCACCTGACAGTCATGTGGGGATGTGCAACATTGGCAACACACCCCACTCATCACCTAGTCCCACATGATCCCCATCACAGGCCACACATACGGAGACACCTTGTACAGTACCCTTCCATACTCTGTGTGGGCACCAACGGCAGCCCACATCGCAAAACACAACCACACCAACCTATAGCCCACAGACATGTGCCCATCACATACAGCCAATAGGGTGTCATAACATACACAACACACCTGTCATAGGTGACTGTCGGCGGTCACACTGCTGTTCCACTCAGCAGGCTACACAAGGCGATAGTCACTTACATCCTGCTGTCAAGTAACTGGTTCTGCAACATAACCTATGCACACATGCCACAACTCAGCAGGTACAATGTGACTCATTTTCCGTGTTTGTGTGACTGAAGTTGTATCTCAGGGCACAGACTACATGTGCAGGGACATGCAATAGCCCACCAGTGTTGTAGCTCTGATGGTGTGGTCCGAGCCCTGGGGAGCATTTCGCGGTCATCCGGACCTGTTACCACTGTACTACGAGTGACTGTGTCACTCTCAACAGTTGTCCATGTGTCTGCTGTCATTTCACAGGTGTCTGGTATACATCCACTTTGACAGACCTGGTCAAACAACATGATGCTGTGACACAGTTGACCTGCACCTGTCAGCCCTGGGAGTACGGATCACATGTTGGACTCTTGCTGCTTTTATACTGCCTGTCTTGCACAGTGTCCAATAACAGTCACCACCAGTACGGGAACTGGCTAGTGAAACATGTGGTCATGTCACACAATGCTTGACATCACCCTTAGTGATGCATGCAGGCAAGGCACACCTGATACTGCAGCACTTCAATATCCCTGCAGTGACTGGGACCTGCCTCTTGGCTCACACCTGATACTGCACCACTTCAATATCTCTGCAGTGACTGGGACCTGCCTCTTGGCTCTGCAGAGCACACCTGCAATGACTGGTTATAGACAGACCATACCTCTCAGGCACGTACCTGGACTGGCACACTTACGGCTGAGGTGTCCCAATATTCCACTATGTTGTACACACATCCCGGCTGGATACTTAGGACAATGCATCACAGGTGCTCCTCATACAAATAACTGTGTCCGGAACTGCTATGCACAGTATTACCAGCTGCAGATTCAACATACCCCATGGTTACCAGACCTCATTTCATGGTGTACTGGACAGTTGGGCTCATACTGCTGCTACTGATGTGAGACTGACAGTAACCCACACTTAACTGTGATAGCCGCACATGTACCAACACATTAGGCGTACGCTGTCCGTGAGTCATAAACTCTGCTCGGCTGGTTCGACCCATACACACCACCTCCAAGACCAACAGTATCCTTGACATGGACACCACCAACATGTGACTGCTGTTCCACACCTGAGGTTATCCCCTCATTGGTGGAATCCGAACATATGCTACTCACCCTTGTTAGCCACATACCAGCCCCACACACTTCACGGCATACACAATAGATGAGTACTACAACACCTACTACAGATGTCATATGACAGCGGTAGTTGACGTCATGACACACGTGCAGATGGACAATACACATGCAAATGCTGAGACATACCCCAGTCAACTTCATTAGCACGTACACGACAATATGGATCATGCTATTCCACACAGAGCCATGATGCTACACACCAGATAACAGACGAAACTCTGGGGTTGTGGTTCCATGGACATACTTTACAACAACAGGTGGGGGCTGTTGCACAGTGGTGTACATTCCGATGGGTGGGGTAACTCACTGGTCAGCCTCGGTAGGGCCATGGGATCCCTCATCTCATACTCCATAACTAGCTATGTACACATTACTGTGAAACATTCCGAGATGTACCATAAGGCATTATGGTGGTATGTGAGTAGTCGTATGCAATACCCACATCTGCTCACACATACAACTGTCACTCTGGAACATGACAGTAACAGGTGATGTTGGCAACATGCTGTCTGATGGCTTCAATGCTAACATTACACCCTCTCACTCCCTACGGGGCCACATTCCTTGCAGGAACATTGCAGTGTACCTGCGGTCACACCTACACAGTACTGACCTGCACTCTATATGTCCTAGGACACTGGCCCCTTGTCACCCTAAAAAATCCCAGGCTGTGATGTCCACAGACCTCTGAATGACATGTCTCCCCACTGGGACACCATATTCAGTAATAGCCTTGTACCAGACATTGTGGCCCCTGACTGGCACACTACAACAGTTACACTCCACACAGGTGGCGCCACAATGCACGACTGGGACTATTGCCCTACACACCTCACTGGACTGTTCTGCAGGGCTATAGGGCACATCATCATGGACATCATTCACTGAGTCTTTGTTGTGCTCCATCCTTTGATGCCAGCTGGGTTGGTCTTGTTGGGGCGACAGCATGCCTCCTACACCTGTTGAACACCTTTCATACAGTCGCCAGAGTAGTTGATGATAACACGGGGGTCCACACAGCCTACACTGTCCTCTTGCTGCCTTTCAGCACTGTTCTCCATTCTGGTATTGACAACATACACATCCACCTGCACATCACAACATATGTCTCAGGATGTTATGCAAAGTGGCTAATGGATGGGACACACACACTGTGGGTGGCATACCATATCACATACTGCATTCCAGTTACACTTGGCATACCACAGTCCTCAGTCATGGGGCCCTCATTTATTTATTTATTTATTTTACATTTGTTGACCGGGAATGTCCGACTAGGTTCCACAGAGCCTGTTTTCAGAAGGCACCCCAGCCGAGAATCGAACTGAGAACACCACTGTGCCGCCCATGCTTCCCTGAGGTACAGGCTACCACGGAGGGGACTTCCCTGCCTAGCTTTATAGACCACTGCATACCAAGTGCCATTGTTGCTCCACCAGCTGATACAGACCCCATCCATATGGGCGTCACTGTGACGGATACTGATATGAACATCATGGCCTCAACCTGCATGACACATGGTATGAACGTCACCTTTGCAGTACGCCATCCACCCACTGGTTATCACATAGGTGTTAGTCCCCTACATACATGTCGCATTGTACGTGTTTGTAAAACACATGTATGTTGCACACACTTCTGTGATTACCACACTGCCACTGTGGCATGGATATCCTTCTACGTGTCCACACATGTCTGTACTGGGTATGTAGCTGGTACATAGGCACCCATTGTACCTCTGAACACTGGACTTATACACACATCCATGGGTACAACACCTCGCTTGGGGTGTAACTTACACAACAGCTTTACATAACTCAACATTAAAACGCCATGACGTTTATTGAGCTACGACAGTTAAAGTTTGCGGCTTATGTACAGACACCATGTCTGTACACATTTGTGGACTACATACTCAGGGGTGACCTCTGCTGCAAAGACAGGACCCATGTCTGCAAATATGTTAATGGATATACTCCGCATACGTGACATAAACAATAGCCACTATGAGCATGATGCTCATGGATATGTGCACACACGTGACAGTGTGTGGCATGTGCTTGGGGGTTGCATTCCCAGACCGGACACTCGCCATGCTTTGGGACAAGATTCCTATGTACATCACGCATGGACAGTCAGTAGCAGTGTTCATGTGATACTTCGCTTGGTGGACACATGTATGCCGGGGATCACTGCAGTGGCTGTACTGTGCATAGCTGTAGGTTGCACATGGCTCTTCTGTTCACAGGACACAACCCTAGAGAGGTGCCATTGGTGTGCACACTGTAGTTGTTGTTACACATAGACTTACCAGACTGCATGGTACCCCACTATGAACCTGTGGAGCTATTACATGTCCTTTGTGCATGGTTACTGGAATAGCCCTTCCATTTAGATTCGCTGTCACGCTATTACAATATCCCGTGACTACAGGCCATATGTATCCTGTTATTGTACACAACAATCATGTTCTTGTTTGTCTGTCACATCTCTTCTGCTATTCTAGTATGGGAGTAATGTTTGCATCCTTTGCAAATGCACAGAGTGGATTACATTATTTATTTCATCATAACTGTTTATACATAAATTAATTACATACTACTTACGTCACTGTACGATACCTTTGTTATGCATCATATGCCTGTTCTCCTGTGTAGCATATCTGACATATCAATCTACTGTACTATACATTACACATGTTTTACATGGTATCCCATAATTCAAAGCATACTTGCACAGAGGGACCACCTTAGACATGTCATTGATGTTATATGCCCATACACATGCGTACTGTTACAGTATATCCACATATACTGTCCCCTGCTATGGCACGTACTGAGGGGAACCCATCCCAATGGACACGAAGGTATGTGTAAGCTTGTGAATACTAGCCACAGGTACCTTTCAAAGGCCAACTGGAGATATAATGGGGACCTCACAGGCATCAGCATCCAGGGTACTACACCAGTACCTGGATGCCATGTTACCACATGCCAATGAGCATATATACTTCCCCCGAACTCAGGAGGAGTTGGCCAGCAATATGCGTCACTTCCACCATGTGGCACACTACCCGGAGGTACTGAGTGTGATAGACTGCACGCACATACATGTCAAGTCACCACCCGGTGAGCATGGTAGGCGCTACATAAACCGCAAGGGATTCCACTCCATCAACCACCAGGTCATGTGCAATGCCCAGGGCATTATCATGGATGTGTGTGCTGGCAGCCCTGGAAGCTATCATGACTCCCATATCTGGCATGCCTCACAGCTGTATCAGGTATTTGACAGGGGGGACATCCCACATGGCCACCTTGTGGGGGATGCTGGCTATGCACTGGAGCCGTGGATGATGACTCCCATCAGAAATGCACACACACCCATGCAAGAACACCATAATGAGGCACACGCACAAACCAGAATCATCATAGAGCATGTGTTCGAGATGCTGAAATCACGGTTCCGGTGCTTGGACACATCTGGTGGAGCCTTGCAGTACTCTCCAGGCACATGTGCCCACATTTTCATAGTATGTGCCATGCTACATAATATGATCCTGGGACAAAATGATTTAGGCCCTCATAGCCCACCGCAATTGCCAAGGCTATCACAGGCACAGAGGGATTCAGACCACGGACACACTGTGCCAGCCCCAGTAGGCAGACGGAAGCATGCCCAATATGCCTACACCTTAGCAAAGAGGGAACGTATAGCACATACTCTGACAGTGTAGGCCCCTACGGACTGACACACCTCTCCACCTGCACACACAGTAAAATGGATGGCACACAAACACGACCACCTGTAAATTGTAATTTATAGGTGGCCCACTGTGTGAATCCTACATAGGAAGCCCTCAAACATTGTACACACAACAGCTATTGGAACACGGAATGTCAACACCTGAACAGTACATGCGCCTATCAGCATATGTTGGTGCTGTGTGTATAGGTTCCCAGGTACATCGGTAGGTATATGCCCGATTGTCAGAGGCCATACACCAAACGGGGTAAACAGTGTCCACTGTCACCACAACATAGAGTAACCAACTGTTGCTTAGTGGAGCAGAGGCAATCGCGGGAGCACATGTGTGTAAGCACTGTTCTGCACACACTCAGCATGGATTCCCTGCTGCGTTAATGAGGGTCTCCACATAATGTAATCATGGATGTTGTGTCAAGGCATGGGGTGTACCCATGACAGGTATTCGTCACCCCAGCATGCTCCACCTATGGTTGTTTGAAGGTGTAGCACAGTATCGTGTGTGGCTCACTGTGATATACATACCAAATGCCAGAGCACATCCAGTAAACATCACATGGATATACCTTTAACTGAATCCATCAATATGTAAACTAACTGAGTTACCCATGTGAGTGCAGTATGGAGTAACAGCCATAGTATACTCCACATACAAAATGACATAACACGTGTACAAATCCTAGATGTCCAAGTGTTAAATGCAGTGACCATCGTGCATGTTCCCGGTCCCATGTCCTGCAAGGGATGTAACGTAATCCCGAAGGCATGAGTAATGCATGTCCGATGCAGGTCATCAGATCATGTTTAGCACACGTTAGCAGGAATATGCATTGCCCACTGCTGGTAAGCGACATTTAAATATGACTATACGGATATGCGCGAAACAGGGCTAAGCTTCTCCGAATATCTTGCAGATCATGGTCAATGATGTCCAGAACAGGTAAAACCAGCATTATTCACCCCTGTACTAATAGCACCTGCTCTGCAGGGTAAAACAACCACTGCCAGGAGTAGAACACGCAATCATGTATACAATCACCTAACACTATTGCTAGCCAAGATGTACCTACGGTAGGGTTGCCACCTCTTCAAATGACCAATGTGGGACATACGTCAGATGTCTGCAGGCCGACACATACACCCGTCCAGTACAAAAATCAGAACTTCACTGTTTTGCCTAGATAAAAGCTTATTCTTGTAATGTTTACTTACATATTCTGTTTCTATAACATATAGGTGGCACAGATACAGAATAACTGTTTTATGCAACTATTAAATAAACTATAGGAAATACGTATGTCCTAAAATCTCAGGACATTTGCCATGTTTACAAATATTTTGCAGGACACAACTGCCCAAAGATGGACTGTCCCTCGCAAAGTGGGACAGCTGGTAACCCTAACCTATGGCAGGTGTGTAATGTGACACAAACATGCGGAGTCCAGGAAACAGTATACACCAAGTACACAATGAAAGGTGTAGCTTGCCTGTCACTTTCCCTGTTATTTATATATATATATATATATATATATATATATATATATATATATATATATATACACACACACACACACATATATACATATATATAATACAGATAGAAAGGGCGATGGAGTGATATATGTTGATATATAGGGATTCACCGATATCTGAAAATATATAGATAGGTCAATGACATTCATAACACTTGGAGGTACAAATAAATAGGATACCGCCAACTATGGAATGTGTAACATACCGACACGTGTAACCACAAGGCTGAAAGACTGAAAGAACACAGTACCGGAACAGTAGAACCACGAGTACTACTATGACGATATGAAGGGACATTTAGTTACTGCTGCCGGTGTTGCGGTCCACATAGGTACTGTGTTCAACTGTGTTTGTGAGTGTTGTAGTCTGTGTATGTGTGTGTTGACGGTGCCGTGTGCATTTCCATGTGACTGTAATGTGTGCGTGTGTGTGTCCGCATTGTGTGTCTGTTAGTGCCAACTCGGAGGTAGATCATTACGGTAGGTGCGGGTATAGTTAGCCATAGGCATCTGGATACCACCTGTCCCACATTAGGAGGGACAGCCTCTCCCTGGGCAGGTGTGTCCTGACACAAAACATTACAAAGGGCAAATGTCCGAGATTGTAGGACATTATTATGTCCCATATATTATGTAATAGTTGCATGAAATAGTTATGCCTGTATGTAAGAAACGTAAATGTTACATGCAATATGATAAGTAGCCAAAGTCCCACAACAATAGGTATATATATTCAGGATAAAAGTATGTGCTATCCTGTGTACTGACCGTGGCTATGTGTCTGCCTGTAAACACCGCTGTGCGTCCCACAAGTGTCCTACAATAGCCATATGGAAAGGTGGCAACCCATGGCAAAGAGGTTCTGTCACCAACACAACTGCAATGACTGCAAATATCTGGGACAGAATAACACGGGATAGCTGTCATTTAGAAATTTCCCTTTACATATTGCTGCAATTCCGGAGGTATGGAAGTATCAACCTCACCTGCATACTATATAGAAACCAATTAACAATGGCCCAATGTAAAATCCTGTAACATAAGTCTACTAACTGATAGCTCTTTAATTAGGGAGGGGGCCCACACACACATATATATCTGTAATATGTAGAAATGCAAGCCCCACAAACCTGTATATGCTACGTACACCCACCGACATCCCCCACACTAGAAACTATAGCAATACAGATTGTAATTACAGCACAAACATCCAGTTAGTCAATTACATCTGCAGAACTGTCAACATAACTTGTGAGAGACACAATTAAAGGCGCCATGCAAAATTGTAGCCGTTGTATAATGAAACAAACAGTGATGTTACAGTTGTTGTTTGCAATAGTCTGTTATCAGATGGTTGGGATGACAGGTACACCCACATGTTGAACCACATACTCTAGCCATCACACACAATCCACGGGGGACATGAATCCAAAGTATACTTGTCTCTACACATACAGTTGCAATGGCACACAACAAAACACAATACAGGCTGTCTCCCTGAAGGTAGGGCAAATGGGCAATGCCCAAGTGGAGAAGTCAATTATACCCCACTGTTGCCACATAAGTGGTGAATGGAGTAGCTGCACAGCTGATGTGCAAGTAATTAGTCACTCAGGAACACCAACTGGCAGCAGGAAACCACATGTTACAGGTATCGATGTATATAAGGATGACTTGCCAGACATTCAAACCGTATGCTCATACCATATAACTGTTTAAACAGTGTAAGAGAGATAGAGATGAAAGTCCGGAATGATAACAAGGTATGTAGAACACTCAGTATGTAAATGTATGTATAGCATGTTTTGTATTAATTATTTAGTGTATGTATAGCCTGGTTTGCATTAATTAAAAGTGTCCGCAATGCATAAAGTGGGAAAAGGTATTTATGTAGTGATGTCTTGCTGAGCATGCTAACACTTGTAGAAACTGTGCGTCCAGCAGTGGGCCACACGGTAAACATCACAGACACCACAAGGGATGCTACATGAGGGCTTTAAACAGAACAATTCCATACAACCCACCATCAGTGGTAGGGTATGTCCAACAAGTATGTGCCATAGCAGGGGATAGTATATGTTTATATACTGTCACAGTAGGCATGTGTATGGGCATATAATGACAATGACATGTCTAAGGTGGTCCCGCTGTGCAAGTATGCTTTGCATTATGGGATACTATGTAAAATATGTGTAATGTATAGTATTGTAGGTAGATATGTCAGATATTCTACACAGCATAACAGGCATATCATGCATACCAAAGGTATCGTCTGTTGGCATGTACAATAACAGGATACATATGGCTTGTAGTCATGGGACATTGTAATAGCATGATAGCTAATCTAAATGGAAGGGCTACCAAGTAACCATGCACAAAGGACATGTAATAGTGTCACAGGTTCATAGTGGGGTAGTTTGCAGTCTGGCAAGTCTATGTGTAAGCGCAACTACAGTGTTCACACCAGTGGCACCTCTCTAGGGTAGTGTCCTGTGAACAGCAGAGCCATGTGTTACCTGCACCTTTGCACAGTACAGCCACTGCAGTGATCCCTGGTGTACATGTGTCTCCCATCCACCAAGTGAGGTATCACATGAACAGTGCTACTGAGTGTCCCTGCATGATGTACATAGGAATCATGTTCCAAAGCATGGTGAGTGTCCGGTTTGGGAATGTAACCCTCAAGCACATCCCACTCATCGTTGCGTGTGTGCACATATCCATGAGCATGTTGCTCACAGTGGCTTTTACTTATGTCGTGTATGTGGAGTAGATCCATTAATATTGTTGTGGACATGGGTCCTGTCTGTTCAGCAGAGGTCACCCTTGAGTATGTAGTATGCAAATGTGTACAGACGTGGAGTCCTTAGTTCAGCCACATACTTTAACTGTTGGAGCTCAATAAACGTCGTGGCATGTTAATGTTGTGGTATGTAAAGCTGTAGCTGTTGTGTAAGGTACACCATAAATGGGGTGTTGTACCCTTGAATTTGTGTAGAAGTCTGGAGTTCAGAGGTACAATGGGTGTCTATGTACCAGCTACACACCCAGTACAGATAAGTGTGGCCACGTAGAAGGATATCCATGCCACAGTGGCAATATGGTAATCACAGGAGTGGGTGCGACATACGTGTGTACTATGAACACATACAATGTGACATGTATGTAGGGGACTACCACCTATGTGATAGTCAGTGGGTGAATGGTGTAATGCAAAGGTGATGCTCATGCACCTTGTTTCATGCAGGTTGAGGCCATAATAGTCATGTCAGGTATCCGTCACAGTGACACTCATATGGATGGACTCAGTATCAGCTGGTGGATCAATCATGGTGCTTTGTATGCAGGGGTTTGTAAAGCTAGGCAGGGAAAGTCCCTATGTGCTAGCCTGTACCTCAGAGAAGCATATACTGAACATGAGGGGCCCTATGACTGAGGACTGTGGTATGCCAAGTGTAACTGAAATGCAGTAGGTACTATGGTATGCTAACCTCATTGTGTGTGTCCTGTCCATGAGCCATGTTGCATAACATCCTGAGACATAGGGTATGATGTGCAGGTGGATGTGTATGTTGTCAATACCAGAATAGAGAATGGTGCTGAAAGGCAATGAAAGGACAATGTAGGTTGTGTGGACCCCCATACCGTCATCAACTACCCTGGTAACTCTATGAAAGGAGTCCACCAGGTGTAGGAGCCATGCTCTGGCCCTAACAAGTCCAACCCGGGTGGCATCAAAGGACCGGAGCCCAACAATGTCTCTGTGAATGATGTCCATGATGATGTGCCCCATAGCCGTGCAGAACCGTCCAGTCAGGTGTGTAGGACAATAGTCCCACTCGTGCATTGTGGTGCCACCTGTGTGGAGTGTGATAACTGTTGCTGTGTGCCATTCAGGGGCCACAATGTCTGATACAAGGCTATTATTGAATATGGTGGCCTAGTGGGGAAGACATGTCGTTCAGAGGTTTGTGGACATCACAGCCTGAGATTTTGGAAGGTGACATGGGGCCAGTGTCCCAGGACATATAGAGTGCAGGTTAGTACTGTGTAGGTGTGACCGCAGGGACACCGCAATGTTCCTGCATGGATTGTGGCCCTGTAGTGAGTGAGAGGGTGTAATGTTAGCAATGAATCCATCCGCCAGCATGTTGCCAACATCACCTGGTTCTGTAATGTTCCTGAGTGACTGTTGTATGTGAGAGCAGATGTGGGTATTGCCATTGACTACTGACATACCACCATAAATGCCTTGTGGTACACCCCAGAATGTGTCACAGTAATGTTTACGTAGCTAGTCTTGGAGTATTTGATGAGAGATCCCATGGGCCTACCGAGGCTGACCAGTGAGCTACCCCACCCATGGGATTGTACACCACTGTGCAACAGCCTCCACCCATTGTTGTAAATTATGTCCATGGAACTTGACCACCAGAGTGACATCTGTTATCTGGTGGGTACCATCATGGCTCTGTATGGAATAGTATGATCCATGCAGTTGTGTACGTGCTAGTGAAGTGCACTGGGGTATGTTTCAGCATTTGTATGTGCATTGTCCATCTGCACGGGTGTCATTACATTAACTACCACTGTCATAAGACGTCTGTAGTAGGTGTTGTAGTACTCATATACTGTGTATGCCATGAAAGGTGTGGTGCCGGGATGTGGCTAACAAGGGTGATTAGCATATGTTCGGACTCCACCAATGACAGGATAACCCCAGGTGTGGAACACCAGTCACATGTTGGTAGTGTTCATGTCAAGGATAATGTTGGTCTTGGAGGTGGTGTGTATGGGCTGATCCAGCCGAGTGGAGGTTATGACTCACGGATGTGTTGGTATATGAGTGGCTATCACAGTTAAGTGTGGGGTAGTGTCAGTCTCACATCAGTAGTAGCTGTCTGAGCCCTACTGTCCAGTACACCAACAAATGAGGTCTGATAACCATAGGGTATGTTGTTGAATCCGTAGCTTGTTACAATGTGTATAGTGGTTCTGGACACAGTTAGTTGCACATGGAGCACCTCTGATGCATTGTGCTAAGTAACTAGCCAGGATGTGTGTACAACATAGAGGAATATGGGAACACCTCAGCCGTGGGTGTGCCGGTCCAGGTACATGCCTGAAAGGTATAGTCTGTCTATAACCTGTCATTGCAGGTGTGCTCTGCAGAGCCTAGAGGCAGGTCCCAGTCACTGCAGAGATATTGAAGTGGTGCATTATAAGGGTGAACTTGAAAAACACGGACTAAGCCGACAAACTGGATAAACTTGCAAAACATTAATTCACTATCTTTGCATTATAAGGTGTGCCTTGCCTCCGTGCGTCACAGAGGAAGATGTCAAGCATTGTGTCACATGACCCCATGTTTTGCATGCCAGTTCCCATTCTGCCGGTGACTGTTATTGGAAACTGTGCAAGACAGGCAGTATAGAAGCAGCAAGAGCCTTACATGTGATCTGTACTCCCAGGGCTGACAGGTGCAGGTCATCTGTGCCAAAGCATTGTGTTGTTTGACCTGGACAGTCAAAGCGGTCAGATATCAGATGCCTGTGGAATCACAGCAGAAGCATAGGCAACTGTTGAAGTGACACAGTCAGTCATCGTACAGTGGTATCAGGTCCCGATGAATGCATAATGCTCCCCAGGGTTTGGCCCACGCCTTCAGGGCTACAAGACTGGTGAGCTATTGCATGTCCCTGAACACGTAGTATGTGAAGTGGCATCTCAGGGCAGTCACACTAAAATGGAGAATGACAGTCACATCATACCTGGCGAGGTGTGGCATGGGTGCATAGGTTATGTTGCAGAATCAGTTACCCGACAGCAAGATGTAAGAGACTATTGCCTTGTGTAGCCTGCTGAATAGAACAGCAGTGTGACCGCCTACAGAATCACCTATGACTGGTGTGTTGTGTATGTTATAACACCCTATTGGCTGTATGTGATGGGCACACATGAGTCTGTGGGCTATAAGTTGGTGATGTTGTGTTCTTTGATGGGGGCTGCCTTTGGTGCCTACACAGATTATGGAGAGGTACTGCACAAGTTGTCCTTCTATGTGTGGCCTGTGGTGGAGATCATGTGAGACTGTGTGATGAGTGGGGTGTGTTGCGAATGTTACACATCCCCACATGACTGTCAGGTGCAGTCAAGGTTGGTGACAGCATTAACCCCAGCAGGGCTGCATATGTGCGTCCCCCACAGGCTGTAGTGTCATATGTTGGGAGGTGAGCATTGAATGTGTACATGAGACAATTGCTCTATTGCCACATGTATAACATATCCCATCATATAGACAGGTAATAGCTCAGGTACATGACGGATGGACATGCCTGTATATACAACCATGTCTCACAGGATATGTGAGTTACGTGTGTACAACAGCTGTTGTGCTGTAAGCAAGCTGGAAATGTGAGGACAGACAGTGTACCTGTGGGAAATGGTGTGGAATGGGTGCTATATTAATCAATAGCTCTTGACATGCTCACAAGTTCTGAACAAGTGCTGAGCATGAACATACAATACAGATAGGGTGTTGGATAATATCAACCCACAAGTGGTGACGACAGTCATAATGGGTGGCACCACACTATAACCCTGCTGAGTATGGTCTGCATGTTCATGAACCATTATCAATGTAGATGTTAGCAGTACAGATGCACAAGAAAGTATGGATGTTTGATTACAAATACCTTTGTATGTCGCAGGAGTTTTCTTCCAGTGGCCTGTTGACAGACTCACAACTACAAAAGGTGCCAGAGTGACATGTGCATATCGCACCAGTGCCAGCTACAGTAAAACAGGGTTAATGTGTTGTACTCCACCCTCATTGCAGTCCATACCACACAGACAAATCTCAGGCATCTGTGTACGTAAGGATGTGAATGGCCATGACCTATGAGCAATAGCTGTGTCAGTGTTGTGAACAACATACAGAATGGGATGTGTGGGTGAGGTGTGTGACATATGTGCACATTCTGATGGATGATATCAGCATTGTCACTGCTAGGTGAACATCCCTGTACCCATTAACTACCACCTAGGCTGTGGTTAGCATTATGGACACTGTGTAAGGGATGGTGCTGTGCAGGACACCTCCCTGACTTGGTGACATCTCCAGGCCCCTTAGGTAGTCATACGAGGTACCCATGTCATGACAGGGTGCCATCCATGAGCATGGAGATCATTGGACAGGCATACATACCACTTGCGTGACCAATATTGGATCACGTATCACCTTTGAGGGGTAATGGCCATGCGTGGATGGGCGATACCAGCCTTCACAATCCTTACCTCCACTATGCAGCATGCTGTCTACCTTGCATAAAGACATGTGCTACACTATGATGATGGACATGCTACATGTCCATATGCTGATCTGAAAGACATACGTCATGGACAGCCACCGTCCTAATACTAGGATCGCCACATGCTGGACAGATCCCTGTGCCATACATGTGAATACTCCTGCCATACCAAGCAACCCTGTCCATCAAAGCTGCACATGTCATCCCTGTCATACATGGTGTGATGGCCACATGGTAGATGTAGTATCAACTGTCTGTATCAGTAATGTGGCACTGACGCACCTTGTGGTGGCATAATGGCTGTCGGATACAGTTGGAAACCTTGCTTGTACATGCTATAGTTGATAACCATCCCTGCAAATGACATTTGACTAGCCATTGTCCCATGTCTATCACATGTGCAACACAGGCGATCCGTGGAAGGATGTTGAACAGCTGTACAGTGCTGTGTAGATGTATATGGCAAAACACATGCATGTACAGGTTTCCATGCATATGTGTGCATTGTCACTGCTCAAGTCCATTAAGGTTGTGTCTGTGTTGATATGTGACATATACACAGCATCAAGGTCAACAGCATTACCGTGGACACATCCAGACATATGCAGATATATAAGAACACCAGTGCAGGCAAACAGACATGCCCACATCAAGACAGCATTCACATTGAGTATGAACAATGTAATGAGGTGACACACATATATGGTGATGATATCCAATGCATAACGGATGTTACATGTGTGTGACACAAACATGTCAGTCATGTCAGTGTCATGATGATCTGCAAAGATAACTGTGCAGATGTACTAGATGTCATAGAAATGTATGTGACCTGTCACCATAATTATGTCTTACAGATAATGCCTCGTACATGCCTTCCAGCGTACATCCACCAGGAGGATGATGTCCCCATCCCATACCTCCATGAGAACTACGAGGTGTTGTTCAGCCATGTGCCACAGCATGCCCAGCAGTGGGACGACCTGTGGCAGGATCTTCACAGGAGGGTGAACAATGTGAGTGGCCATAACCGCACCTACCAGCAGGTGCACAGACACTGCACGGACTTGATATGACATGCAAAACAGTGTGCCACTGCAATCGCCAGGGAACAAGGTGGAACAGGTGGTGGGCTACCAACCCAGCCCCACTCACACACACTTAGGAGCTACTGGCCAGTCTGGGGCACCCTCAGAACAGCATCCACAAACACTAGCTGCCATTGTGGAGGTGGGTGTCTCCCAACCAATGAGCCTGGAGTTTCCTGGTAAGTCAGTACTGCACATATGGCTATTATATCCCATTTACGTGCATGTGTCACTGTACATTATGTAATGTAACAACATATGCATGGCATGTGGACACACATGCTGCATACTACAGTATGCTACCCTGTGTATGCACACATGTGCATACTAAATGCTATTGTACAGGCAAATGTGTTAACATGTACAGTGCACCCTGTGGCTGTCATACAGTCATGGATAATGTTCATACTGCTGTGTCACCGCTATACAGGTACCCTGGCGTGCCGCACAGACATGAGTCCATTGCAGGTGAGACTGTCATCAGTATCAGGCATGTTAAAGCATAGATCTATTTGCCATGTGGCCAGTTAACACTTGTACACTTGATGTTCATTCCATTCACGATATACAGGTCACGTCACAAATCATTCACACAGGCCACCCATGTGCAATATATACAAACGAAATGATACACCGACATTAAACCAGAGTATTTGTCATTGCTACATGTGTGGTCAGCTGTGCTTACAACGGTGGAGGTGTTCTACAATGGAGGCATATGCACTATACATTGGAACAACACGTGTGGTACGCAAACAGTACCACACAGTGAGCTGTGATATGGGCAGCCCACAGGAGTCAACATTGTGTTATATGCTCCTGCAATGGGTGCACACATTGTGATGTGCCATCTGACATGTCCCAGACAAGTAGTGTATTGGCTGCAATAATGTCACACTATCCCATAACCCCATACCCCACATACAACCTGTTGTCTGCATAGACCTGTGGATGGTGACATATCTGACATCTATGGGAGTATGCCATATGGGACAATACAGACATATGTGATAGACAGCCATCACACACATTTGTCTAACACATGTCCACACATGACTATGGGGGATGGCCAGAGATACGTAGCCACACACTAGATGTGATGTGTATACACCCTGTTTCACATTGTCCACACATGGTCCAATCATAGCCTTAGTTGACTGATTATACAGTTGATGTGGTACACTGGACATCTGAAAAGCCTGTGCACAGCTAGTGGAGGTGTCACTGACATCTACCATATAAGATGTGTTGAACATCACGCTTGTGTCATAGCATGACAGTAGTCACCTCTACAGCTTCCACAGACATTGACACCACATCAGGCCACAGGTACTGTACATTTCCCTTGCTGTTGTAGGACATCACCGTTAGCTGTGCACCTCGTGTGTGTGGTACATCAATGTCATGTGGGACATGGTGAATTGACAAGTCCGCTATGTGTGGACATGGTTGCCAGGCAGCTAAGACTCTGTAGTTGTGCAGGGGTGTCATCTGTAGGCCCTCCAGTGACCTGTCACATGACACAGCATGGTTTGGTGTGTATACACCGCAGCATCGTGTGTCACAATCCACAGTTAAGTCATGGGTATGCATGCAGTTATGGCTATGCAATGTGTACATATTATGCACTGTATAGCAATATAGATGCCTCATGATGCCATGCAATGGCACAGTGTCTGTACTTTACACTGTAGAGCAATGTAGATGGCTCACCCTACTCTTCCATGCACATGTACATTTGCTAAACATGCATTCTATCTGTAGGGCATACAGACAACACTGCAATGTGATGCCTATTATGATGCTGTACATGTGTCAGGACACCATTGTGTCAGACATGTATGCAAGTTAATGCACACGTCAGCAGATTACATGTCAAGGTCATGTCAGCCATGTGTACTGTTATCCTGTTCTGGTCCACATGGTGTATCACAGGGATGCATGCATACTACCATGATTGTGTGAATGGCATGGCTACTGATACAGGAATAGCTTCTTGCCCTGTTTTCTGCACCCTTCTCCACCTTATCTCTGTATAATAGGCATTCTGAACTTTATCATACCCTTCTTCCTCTCTATCTCCCCTTCTAAGTTCCCCAGCTTCTCATGTCTCATTGATTTCCCCATCTTCACTGTCCTAAGGCATCTCACATCACTGTCTACTCTTCTCACATCCTAATCTCCATTTATTCCTAAGTCTCATATTCCCTCAGCCAAACCTCTTACCTTCAGACTCACCTGCAGTCTCCTTACTGCACTGAATGTCTCTCCTGGCAAACTACTCCTTGCTCTCTTCCCGCTCCGTTCACCCTGCGGGCTCACTCCACTCCCCTACCCTGCCCCCAATTTCCACCCACCCCCAACACTCCTACCTTTACTCCTCCTACACTACACCTTCACAAAACTTCATCCATTCACATTAATCAATCAATTACCTAAATGCCACCTCCTATTTATCCTCTCTACAGAACCCTACCACATTCAACCCTATACCTACCAATTAGCCTCACCTCCAACTTTCTCCTCTCACTAATCATTCCCACTATGTCCACTTTCAACACTACATTCTTAACCATCCTGAACCGCCATGCTCCAGAACGTCCTGTTAGATGTAAATCCAAACCAGCCCCCTGGCTCTCTAATGATACTAGGCAAAAAATCCTTTTAAGAAACAAATCTTGGAGAAAATCGCGTTCCACTAAGAATGCATTAGATCATCAAACCTTTAGGCAACTTAGAAACAGTACAAAAAAAGACATCATTCTAGACAAAAAAAACCTTTGCTTTCAAGTGCAGCAGACATATCAAAACAAACCTCAAAAGTTTTGGAACAGCATTAACAAATTTCTTCACCCATGACAATCTATCACTCCCAATCCACTAGGCTCTAACCCCAACAATCCTATTCACATTGCCAATGTCTTTAATTCCTTCTTCACCAATGCCATCCCAGCTCTTGTCAACCACCTATCTCCTGATACCTCTAATATTACTATTTTATCCATAACTGCTCCCCCCTTATTTCAGTTACAACCTGTCTCCACCTCCACCATATCCTCCCTACTCACAAAACTTAAACCCAATACCCCTTCAGCTGACCAACTCCCTGCAGAATACCTTCAAAAAGGTGCAAAAGCCATTGCCTACCCAGTATCTATTCTGATCAATAGAACCATAAGTGAAGGTAATATCCCATCAATCTGGAAAATCTCCCACATTATTCCATTACACAAAGGTGGCAACTCTTATGACTTCTCTAACTTCCGTCCAATAGCTCTACTATCTCCTCTGGCAAAAATCATGGAAAAGTGTATCCATAAGCAACTTCTGCAACACCTTCTACAAAATAACTTACTAGCTAACTGTCAACATGGATTCAGGCCATACCACAGTACTACCACTGCCCTGCTATCATTCACTAATTGTATTAATAAAAACCGGAACAAAAGTATTCCTTCCTCTGCAGTATTCCTTAATTTATCCAAAGCTTTTGACATGGTTAATCACCAACTCCTCTTACATATAATGAAATCACTTTCTCTTGATTCCTTAGCCATCAGTTGGTTCAAATCTTACCTTGAAAACAGACAGCAGGCTGTACTTTGGCACAATAACCTTTCTAATCTCCTGCCCATCTCCCTTGGTGTCCGTCAGGGTTCTATATTAGGTCCTCTGCTTTTTTCCATTTATATAAATGATCTTCAGTTCATAATTCCACATGCTACATGCATTCAATATGCAGATGATTCTACTATTATCTGTTCAGCTACTTCTCCAACTGAATTAGACACCCTTACCCAGAAAGCATTTAATACTGTCGAACAATGGTTCACTGACCGTTGCCTCCTTCTAAATCCCAAAAAAACGAAAATGCTCCTCTTCTCACCTACCCGTAAGTCCCCCCATTTCATTTCACACTCACATCAAACAATGGTACACTTATTTCTCCCGATCCAACTACTAAACTACTAGGAATAACAACTGTGGAACCAACTAATGATAAACCAACGAAACAGTCAACAGATCGGCGGAATAGCAACCCAGCAATACGAGTCAATCAGATGGAAAGTAGCTTAAACGCAAGTTTATTTTATTAAAAAAGTGTTTTCGCTGCTTAGAAATTGTGCAGCTTCTTCAGAAACCAATTGTAGAAAAAACGCTAAGCTTTTTAAAATGTTTTTAAGGAAGTGAATGAATTACATCACTTCCTGTAAAATACTTATTAGAACACACAGTTTAAAAACACATTGTAATATATACCTAGAACAACGCAAGAGGACGTCCAAAAAATAAATAAATAAAAAACGTATTAAAATTCTTATTAAAGAAGTCACCTTTATAAACATATAATGCGTATAAATCGCCAATCCTGACCAGGAAAGGGGAAGAGGGGGGGGGGAGGGAGGGAATAATAGAAATATACATCTGCAAACAACAATGTTAATTCTAATTTTAGTTTTATCTATAAATTGTCCTCATAAATTTATGGACATACCTACATGACTACATATACTAAATAGAATATATATAAAAAATGTATATATATGAAATATTCACACCACAAAATAAAATTAGAAAATTATTGAAGCCAAATCAGCACTCAAAAATAACCCTATTTTACCTAGAATAGCTTCTCAATTTGAGAACTGCAGAAATATTGCATTTCTCATTCAAGCCTGGGTTATTAAAGGCGGCAAGTGTTATTTGCCATTCAAGTTCTTTGAGTTCTAGTAATAATGGTATTGGGCCGCCCCTTATACTGTTCGATTGGTGGTTGATACCCATAAAGCTGAATTTGTGATTTGGATTATTTTCAATATGCTTGGCCAGGGCATTTTCAAATTTGTGATTCCTCATAGCATATATATGTTGGTAAATACGCTGTTGAAGTTTTCGGTCCGTCTTGCCTATGTAGAATGCAGGACAGCATTCACATTGGGCTAAATAAATGACAGATCGAGTATCACAGTTAATTCTGTGATTGATATGGTATTTCTTCCTGTTAATTTGGAAAGACCCTCCAACTTTTTTGACATTGCAATAATTGCAAGAGCCACAAGTAAAAGACCCCTTGTTCCTAGAAAAGTCGGAGTTCAAAGAGTTGTTCTGTAACAACTCCTTAAGATTTTTACCCCTTCTAAAAACTAGTTTAGGAAATTGGCCTAATTTTTCTAGTAGGTATGAATCGCTACTGATAAAATACCAGTTTTTCCAAATAATTTCAGAGACCTGTCTGGAATCACTACTAAACGTGGTTATAAAGCTGGTAGTAAACTTGGCCTTGTCTGAAATGATGGTAGTAGTAGGAATAAAAGGTTCTTCATCACTAGTATGACAAGTGGCAGTTGGGCTCAAAGGTGCCAGTACATTATTAACTGGGTTAACTTTGAATTCATCCAATAAAGGTTTAAACAACCCTGTAGACCATTTGAACTCAATTTCAAAAAATAGTATCATCTATAAGAGTCTCAGGGTATCCCCTACTCAGAAATTGGTTCTTCAAAAATTGAACCTCACTTTGAAATGATTCGGACGTATTACACATCCGTACAGCCCTCACTAGTTGGCCTTTAACTATTGCACTCTTTTGCTTAAAAGGGTGCAAACTGGTGAAATGAAGTACTGAGTTACAAAAGGTCGGTTTACGAAATACTGAAGACAAGTATCTTTGTCCATTTATATCTTTCTTAATTTGAACATCAAGATAATCAATGACCTCACAAGAAAAATGGTAAGTGAATTTCAAAAATGGAGTGGTTTGATTCAAGGAATAACAATTGACAATAACTTCAATTTTGATACTCATATCAATAAGACTATAAAAACTGTCAATAAAAAACTAGGTTCCCTCTATAGAGTCAAACCCTTTCTTACACCAACAGCCAGGGCTGCTTTAGCAAGAACTCACCTTATCTCTACTCTACTCTATGCCTCTCCCATTTATACAAATCTTTCTAAAAGTAACCTCAGCAAACTGGCAGTATCCTATAATAATATTGTTCAATTTGCTACTGCCTCCCCTTTCAGGACTCATCACTGCCTTAACCTAAAACAACTTGGCTGGCTTGAGTTTCTGCACCATTTACAATATCTCCAGCTTGCTATAGCCCATAAGATCCTCTCTCAACCCACAAATACACCAATACTCTCAAGCCTTTTCATCCCCTACAACAATCCTAAAAATCTACGGTCATCCAACAAACTTCTGATTAACACCTGCAGATCTTATAACTTAGCAGGTGATACCCTGTTCTCTAACACTGTTGGAAAGTTATGGAATTCACTTCCTACTGACCTCACTTCTCTGTCATCTCTTACACTATTTAAAAAGGACCTAAAATCATATATCAACATACACTGGTTATGTTCCTGCACTAACCCTGGCTAACATCCTACATCTCAACAACATTGTAAACTTACTGTCTTGCATTTTTACAGTATCCCTTACTGCCCTTGCTAAGCTCATTTGAAATATTACAGTTTAATACTATTTTTAATGAATGTTCTCTATTGCTACTATGTGAGGGGAAAAAATAATTTTTGCTTACTTAAACTGCTACCAAATTCTAATTTAGTTTTTTGCATGTATCTTTACTGTTACTCCTTTGTATATCTTATACTATAGTTTTATATTTTATATTTTGTATTTTGCATTTTTGTATTTTTTTCTATTCCATATGTCTTTGGAGCTTTTCTCCCCGGGCCTCTACTGAAAATGGACATGTATCCAGCTAGACTAGCCCAGTCAGCAAATGTAAAATAAATAAAATAAATGACACCTGCTTGCTGTAGTGTGCACCCCAGGGGGTATGCTTACTAACACTATTAATGTCTGTGCTGCATGCCGTCTGCTGTATCACACGCATGCTGCACGCCGTCTGTCAAATCACATTCATGGTGTGTGTGCCTGTGTGTGTCTGTGTGTGTGTCTACTGTAATTTAGAGTCTTTCTTTGCATTCACAGGTGATGTAGGTGTGTTACCCTCCTGTGGTCCATCTGATGTTAGTGTCCCAACAGATATTAGCAGTGATGAACATAAGCATGAGGTACAGGCAGGGTTGTCAGGGGCTGAATCTGTGTGAGTGGTTGCCATCCCAGCTATGTCCCCCTCTTCCCCGCACACAGTTCTGCTGCCAACACATACCGCATCACCAGTGGCCATAGATGAAGGACAGTCAGCATCTGTTAGCATGGAATAAGAACGTGTGGTGGCTACAGAAGGTGTGTCTCCACACCACGGTGTCAGTGTAATGTCTGCAGATGTGCCACACAGGCATGTGGCCGGTGCTGCTCGTAGGAGGACCTCTGGCAGACATGCACCTGCAGGACAGAGCGCAGCAGCTGGTATCACCAGACGCATGTTCCAGACTGTAATGGTGGCACAGGCACTTGCTGAATGGCAGAACAGAGAAGGGCAGAGGCTGCAGAGGGCTGCTATCCATACCCTAAATGACAACATCCAGGCATTGGCAAATGCTCAACAGCAGATTGCTGATGTTCTGGACAGGCGATTGGGTGACATGGTCGGAATCCTTGACCTGGCATGGTAATCTGAGAGCGTGAGCTGTCTGTGCTGGAACATCTGGTAGGAGTGAGGCATAGGCCACGTGGACGTAGGCCAGCTACACCACCTAGTGCAGGTCAACGTGAGCATGCCACCTCACATGTCCACTCCCATAGTGCTGGTAGCAGTAGCAATGCAGCTGCTGCTGCACTGTCCACACCAGGACACAGCAGGCCACGTGGACATGGCCCTGGACATTCCCAGTTGGGACACGGTTCCAGTGGACATGTGTCATCAGACAGTAGCCAATCTGTACCTCCACCTGGTAGTGTCCATGCAACCCATGGCAGGCACAGGTCACATGGCCGTGGCCAGACACAGTGAGCTGTACAACCTGGTCTCTACAATCTGGAGCTGTTAATAATACCTCTGTGTAGGCCTCACAAAAGGCAGAACTGTGTGCACACACACACACACAGCAAACACATCTGTAGGGCACCACAACACCCACATGCATACTGAACAGACATGTCCAATCATATCACCAGCCCTTACCCACACACATGATGTCACCCATTGGTGCAGCCTATGCCCCTGGCAAACATTTTCACCCTGTGCATATGATGAAGCCTGTGCCGCTTCCCTGTTATCCACACCATCGGTGCAGGGTCATGCTCAAATGGTCTGATGCATAGGGTGAACAGAATAGTGAGAAGTGTATATTACATTAGTTGTGTATAACTAGTGAGGGAAGTGTATATTACATTAGTTGTGTAAGAATAGTGAGAGATGTGTATATTACATTAGTTGTGTAATGTTGACATGCACCAGACATACCGTGTAGTACAGGTGTAGCATGCATTGTTATATGTTCACAGTATGTGTCTCAGTAACAACAGTAACAGCATGTTGGTAATGATGCCCTGGTTCCCTCCTTATGGTCTACTTGCATGTGCCTACAGGTAGCAGTGTTTGCAGTCACCCATGTGTAACTGTGGAGTACTCACAGGCATGTATGGCAATCTCAGCATGCTATACATAGCCTCAACCAGACAGCTGGAAAGTCTAACATACAACAGATGTCCACACATATACTGATCCAGTAGCATGTGTGCATTTTAATAGGCTTCAGTGGCTAGAGATGTGACATCCATACCAGGTCACATCACAGGTATGTTGACATGGTGCAGGGGTTGTAAACAGCGGTCTGCCCAATGATAACGTTAGAAGCCACTAGATAGCATGAGGCCTCACTGTGTAGCAGTAATGCCCTGTCACATTAAAGGACCATGCCCACACTCACGGGGTCAACAACACTATAATGCACACCCCATAGTGTTGAGGTGAGGACACTTGCCTATGTGGTCATCACCCTCACAGTACTGTGCACCCACATGACGCGACACAGAGAAAGGACATGTACAGGCAGCCAGTATGGCTGAGACTGATGGCATCAACAGGGTAGTAGACTGCATCACCATGAGGGGTTAGGGATCCTGTGTGTTCTGTATGGTAGCATACACCCTCTCTCCATGCACCAGACAGCCATACATACATACACACACACACACACACACACACACACACACACACACACACACACACACACACACACACACACACACACACACACACACACACACACACACACACACACACACACACACACACACACTGTGGAGACCACAACTGTCATAGACATATGGATAGCTGATGTGTGTGATACACACACCACACCTGCCTACGTCATGCTTTCCACACTGCAGTATGTACAGATATCTACAACAGTGTACAGGGGTGTGTAACAATTGGGATGTATTCCCCACCATATGTGGCATATATGGTCACACATGCAAACACACATGGCAGTACTATGAATGATACACCTGCTATATGATGATACGTCTGACAGACATGCAGCAGTATTGGCCACATTATGTGTACCAACGCTTTGTCCGGCAATTGTGCTGCTATATGCACATGGGAGGATGTAAGTGTTACAGGTGTCAAGTGACTTACAGTCGGTAACACCCGACTGCTGTGTCAGTTTTATGTCTTCACTGCCAAGTAACAGTAACATAGCGTACCGTTTGCACATGTAATGGTAGGATGGCGTATGACACACCTGTGAGCCATCCCTGGCAAACATCCATCTACACTGGTGTATCACCACTTTATGTACACACATCCATCCATACCTGATGTACATCCTACCGTACCGTCAGTATGTCACCATATACAGGTGTCAATGATGGGGCTGCATTGCAACTGCATGTTGTAGTTGGACACAGATGAGTTACTTACATCAGCTACTGCACATGCATGGTAGCTGCATGCACACTACAGTTTGTACATGTGTGTTGGTTCTACATGCCTGTCATGTAGCCATGTTTGTATGCATTGCAATTGGTGGACATGTGTGTTGACATACATAACACATGGACTGTTGTATGATACGATAGGTATCATGGGTAACTAGTACAGAGGGAATGTGTCCTCAGTCAACATTGCTACCTCATGTACTGTTGGCATTCAACAGCCATGGACCCACCTTCCATTTACGTGCGTATGATTGCTGTAGCCACTTGTCTGCATGGAGGACAGCAAAAGCTATGCTATGTACATATGTGTTGTGAGTGTGTGGTCCATGCACATATCCACTGCAATTACATGTATGACATATCCAAACATGTGTGTTTATTGGTGAACAGCGACAGTCATCTGTCACAGCTGTGTAAGACCCAGAGCCCCTGGTATGTGTAGAGCTGACCTGGTTATGTACAGTGGTATCATTGCAATGCATAACACATGATGGAAGCCTGTCAGTACATGTGTAGTCTGCACAGTTGCTGTATACCTATGTACAGTCCACTGGTCATGAGTCACATGATGTTGTTTTGATGTATGGCTGTGTATTGCTGGTCCAAAGACATGGTGATGTCTGAGGGCTACATTGTAGACTGCGGTGTGTACCTCTGTGATCTGCACCTGAAACATCTGTGATGGCTACTGAGTGTGTACTGGTCAATACATGTGAGTGGCCTTCATGTATGTGGGAACAGTAATGCCATACTGTGCCCTTCCGTGTTTAGTATCCGTGTGCATGCAAGATGGCATGCCCAGTATGCCGTTGTGTAGTTGGACACACAGTACATTCCAAACTGCACCCTTACGTATTTAGAATCCATGTGCATGCAAGACGGCCCTTTGCAACTGCTGTGTGAGCATGCCCAGTATGTCGTTGTGTAGTTGGACACACAGTACATTCCAAACTGTGCCCTTACTTGTTTGGAATCTGTGTGCATGCAAGACAGCCCTTTGCAACTGCTAAGTGTGTGAGCATGCCCAGTACTCCATTGTGTAGATGGACACATAGTACATTCCAAACGGACGTGTGATACTAAGCGTGTGGGCCTGGCCAGTGACACCTTGTGTCGGTGATGTGCCTCTGTTTATGGGCATGGTCATTGACATCCTGTATAGCAATGGTGGACGTCCAGGCAAAAGATGTCCATTTTCAATGTCACAATGGATGCCTACATTGTCTGTCTTGCAGGGTGTACTGTCTGTGGTGCTTCCCGTATCTATGTAGTGGTGTTATAGTGCTCCGTAGATATTTAGTTGCCCCGATCACACCACTGCCGTGTGTTTGTCTACATCTACCTTGGGACAGTAATATGCTTTCAGACTGCTCACTCTCTATACATTCCCTATCGGCATCCTTGCCTTTGCGGATTATGTCACCCACCTAGACGTATGCCTCTGGGAGTGCTGTATTCAGTAATCTCAGTAGCACATTCTGTATATGCGTAATGCTGTAGTGTGATAAGGTAGTTAGGTGCATGTTCGACTCCCAGCCCTGCCAATTGTGTGTGTGTGAGTGTGTGTGTGTGTGTGTGTGTGTGTGTGTGTGTGTGTGTGTGTGTATGTGTTTCCAGCTGCCCGGGGACACGGTAATGCTTTTAGATGCCTCACATCACATACATTCCCTATTGGCATCTTTGCCTTTGCGGATGATGTCACCCACCTAGAAGTATGCCTCTGGGAATGCTGTGTTCAGTAATCTCAGTAGCGCATTCTGTAAATGCGTAATGCTGTAGTGTGATAAGGTAGTTAGGTGTATGTTCGATTCCCAGTCCTGCCAAGTGTGTGCCTGTGTGTGTGTGTGTGTGTGTGTGTGTGTGTGTGTGTGTGTGTGTGTGTGTGTGTGTGTGTGTGTGTGTGTGTGTTTCCAGCTACTTGGGGACACGGTAATGCTTTTAGATGCCTCAAACCACATACATTCCCTTTCAACATCTTTGACTTTGCGGATGATGTCACCCATCTAGAAGTATGCCTCTGGGAGTGCTGTGTTCAGTAATCTCAGTAGCGTGTTCTGTAAATGTGTAATGCTGTAGTATGATAAGGTAATTAGGTGTATGTTCAACTCCCAGCTTTGCCAAGTGTGTGTGTGTGTGTGTGTGTGTGTGTGTGTGTGTGTGTGTGTGTGTGTGTGTGTGTGTGTGTGTGTGTGTGTGTGTTTCCAGCTGCTTGGGGACACAGTAATGCTTTTAGATGCCTCACACCACATACATTCCCTATCGGTGTCTTTGCCTTTGTGGATGATGTCACCCACATAGAAGTATGCCTCTGGGAGTGCTGTGTTCAGTAATCTTGGTAGACCGTTCTGTAAATGCGTAATGCTGTAGTGTGATAAGGTAGTTAGGTGTATGTTCGACTCACAGCCCTGCCAAGTGTGTGCTTATGTGTATGTGTGTGTGTGTGTTTCCAGCTGCCTGGGGACACGGTAATGCTTTTAGACACCTCACACCACATACATTCCCTATCGGTGTCTTTGCCATTGCGGATGATGTCACCCACCTAGAAGTATGCCTCTGGGAGCGCTGTGTTCAGTAATCTCGGTAGTGCGTTTTGTAAATGTATAATGCTGTAGTGTGATAAGATAGTTAAGTCTGTGTTCTAATCCCAATCCTGCCATGTGTGTGTGTGTGTGTGTGTGTGTGTGTGTGTGTGTGTGTGTGCATTTTCCACTGCATGACAACAGTACATTGCTTTTACACTATTCACTCTCCATAGAATCTGAACAGCATCTTTGCCTTTGATGCTGATGCCAGCAAGCTAGACGTATGCCTGTGTGAATGCTGTGATCTAGTAATCATGGTAGCACGTTCTGTACATGCATAATGCTGTAGTGTGATAAGGTAGTTAGGTTTGTGTTCTGATCCCAACCCTGCCAAGTGTGTGTGTGTGTGTGTGCCCTGCCAAGTGTGTGTGTGTGTGTGTGTGTGTGTGTGTGTGTGTGTGTGTGTGTGTGTGTGTGTATCTATATATATATATATATATATATATATATATATATATATATATATATATATATATAATGTAGACAGATATAGATATGTATGTGGATATTAGCACTATTGAATGTGCTGCATTATCTGTACGTGATCACCTTTGATGTATGTAAATCTGCTATGGCTCTGTGATAGTGCACATACTGTGTGCTGTAGTGATCCTGTGTTATAGTTATGTAGTGACCAGTTATTTTGTTGCTGGGTATTACAAGGGACATTGACAACAATGATACTACAGCACCTTTAAACGGTCATGTGCACATCTCAGCAACAGTCAGCAGTGGTTATTACTTTGGAGGATGAGTATGGCTCATACAACTATGTATTAACTGACAATACTATGCAAATCAGGTTAACATAACTGACTCCCGTTTATCCACAGGTTGTGTTACAGATCCCAAGAATGTATGTGTATACATTGACAGGTGAAGGACTGGAATATTGTTGAATGCATGGAGGGGTGTCCTTGGCCAATAATGGCGATCTGTGCAGCCTGGCAGGTACGGTCTGTGACTGTCCCACAACCTCCTGTATATATGGCTGACACATGCTGAAACTGTGTACATGCAGACACACACACACATGAAACAAACAGCTAGGGCTAACACATACACACACACACATTGCATCAACATTGGGCCATGCAAACACTGTTGTCCCTCACACACACACATACTTACATGTTGATTGGATGGCTCAATGACAGGCTCTGGAAAAGAAACACCATACCCTGTGCGTATGATGACACCTATGCCACCACCTGTAATGTGTAACAGTGATGCAGGAACAGACTAACATAGTGCTGATGCACAGGGTGGCTTTATAGCACTGTATTAATGTTAAAATGTTGTTAACACAAAGTGTGATATCCTTCTAGGTGTATGTAAGCAGGCATGATGCATTGCAGCTATGACCATCAATGTAGTATAGTTTACAGGACTGTTAATTCTGCAGATTTATTATCCATTCATGTGCCATTTGACTGACGTGTGTAGTATTGGCAGCATGTGTTTCAGAGTGTGCAGTACATGTGTGATGTGTGTAGTACAGATTTATACATGCTTACAAACGCGTACACTGGCTTACAAGACATTACACGGGCTTCAACATTCTTACACTAGCTTACTCATTCTTCAACGCATGCACATGGGCTGACGGGTGCACACATGCTTACTCGGGCTTACAGGATGGCACAGGCGTGAACACACTGTAAGCAGGTTAGCAAGAAACATCAGTGATATCCATGGCGTATACCATCAGTTTCCTGACTTTACCTAGGATAAATCATAACACGCCTCTTCCACTGGTGAGCAACTGACAGCAAACATGTGACACACTGCTCCGATAGGATTACAGTGTTTTATACATACACACTCATGATGTCACCTATCTTCTACTCTGATAGTCCCCTTAACCTACTCTTACACTGTAGTGTCTTGGCCCATATGGCATGACAAATTGTGATTCACTATCCTCAGCCTCAATTGCATTGGATTGCCTACTAATGCTTGGTTACATCTCTGACAGAGTGCTTCCACACATAGCAACCAGTACTCAGTAGCTATGTTGTCTTCAGCTTGCCATTCACCTGCATGGTGAACTAACTTTTAACTAAAATTACAATTTCTATGTATATTTTAAATATTTTTCTTGTTTTAAAAGCGCAGCGCGTTTTTGCACCACTGCACTACGCTTACACACCGGAGATCGGGGGAGGACAAATAGAGTTTTATTAATTTCCAATGGAAAAATATGCCACTGGCCTTATATTTGGCCATTGGCATGCTTCTTCGAATAAATTCATCCTTTATTTGCAGCTGACATTGCTCCGTTTAGCTACTTGCAGAACGTAACTCGGTTAACATCCGAGTACATTTCTGCACATAACTCTACTCTTGCACAGACAGCTTACTGTTACATGTTTCGCAGATTTACATCATTTGCATAGCTTTCACCTACAAATGGGGTAATTTGCATATCCTAACATTGTGCAACGTTCATTTTAGGGGCTGTCTTACACGCCCCTACAGGATATTGCTGAATAGCTCGGCAGACATCTTGTCTTGCTCTACTCTTACTCTACTCGTACACGCCGGCCAAGACTCCATGACTTCTGGCCTAAGCTTTGCTGTGTGTTAATATGTCTATTTGTGGAGTATGCATGGCTGTAGGTATGTTTTGACCTGCTACGTCTGACATTTCTACAGAGCAGCTCCCACTTACATCATTTGTAAAGGTGACAGCCCTATAGGTACTATATATACAGCTGTGACATTTGACAAGTCAACACATACCTGCGGTCAATACTAAACTGACTACTTCAGCGCTTTTCATACCTTCAGATTTTCTTTGTAGTAGTATAGTCGATAATACTGTTTCCTATAACATGTATCTGTTTCTGATACAAGATATATCATTTTATTACACCAATACACACAAGAAGAAATCACAGGCCAGATGCCATTAAATTCCTTTTGCAGGACACACCCGCCCAGAGTGTTGTGTTCCCCAAAAAAGCCAACAGGTGCTAATCAAAACATATTATGCTATCATCAACCTTATGTGTTCACCGGTATTTGCGCTTTCCGTCAGTGGCAGAACTCACATGCGAGTGTGGGAGACTGAACACTGTATCGGGGACACTGCATAACACCCTGAGGGACACATTTATTTTGTTTCTATTAACCTTCCACATTGACTATCACAGGGCATAAGTATTCATTCACATTTATCGAGGTACATGCTTTTGACTTATACATGTTTTGTCATTTGTCATCACATCTTTCTTCACACCTGTCCAACTGATTTCACTAGATCTGTACATTTATTTAGGACAGGGTTACCTTCATACCTCTCAGCTGTGCACATTTTGGGTAAATGTCACAAACTCAGGCTTATAATGTTGTTCCTTTTTTCATAATATTGTGCCTTTCTGGTAAATTAGTGGCAAGTCATTAAAGACTGTGAGGTGAGATAATAATGACAGATATTAGTATTTTATAATTAATAACCCTCAAAACATTTGTACTAATGAATTATCCATTATTCTATCAACGTTCTAACTTTGTCAGAGGAATATTTAAAATAGTCCCTATTTGTACTTATTTTAATATGCCTTTGTCCAGATGTTTATTCTGAAAGGTTGAGAGGTATGGTTACCATCTTATTCGTATGCATGTACGTCCATGATAATCGCTTACATGACACTGATATAAGTCCCTATGTCTTCCCCCAATGGTTTACACAATATCCAGTAGATGGGTTCTTCATTTTTGGAAGGTATAGGCGTGTGCTATACCCACATAGGAATATTAATCACTCCCATGGGGCAGACCTACTAAATCTGTGCCAACCAACATCTGGGAACCTAGGCCCATTATTGCATGCCCATGATTCCCATATCTGACACCCCCCCACAGTAGTCATAAGACATATTTAATGTGAGCGATAATAAAGCATGAAGACACTTCTAAGCACTATCATCTCTCCGCATATCGGGACATATGTCATATATTCTGTCAACCCATTTGTTATTACCCTTGCACAAGCTACTGTTGCATGTACAGCTATATTGTAGCTGTGGAATGTGACTTTCTTTGCTTTGACCATTACAGGACGGTGCCTGTAGTGGACCAATTTTTGGGGTCCTGCAAAGGACACCTATATCCATGTTTAAAGAGTAGAACTTGCAGATTTGGCACACTGGTACTTTCCGGGCAATAGTTTGGAAAGCACCAGTGTATTTACCTTTCTTGCATGTCTGTATGTCTATCCATAACAGCTATGACGTAACCTATTTATGTACATGTGTTATATCTACAAGGACATATATTTATATGTTTGTTATGTATATATCAATTAATGTATTGTGTGTGTATATATATATATATATATATATATATATATATATATATATATATATATATATATGTCTGTACAGCCTTTATTTCATATATTTATTTAGTTTCTAAGTCTGTGGATATATATCTATACACAAATATATATATCCATATATAGATATATAAATAAATGTGTAGAAAACAGCATTCGTTTGCTATGTGATCAGATTACACACGCGCAGGCGCACTTGCATATCCTTATTGTGGGTTACATATGTTTATTAAGACTTTGTGCTTACATGGGATTTATTAATTGTGATGGTACTAGTAAAATATCTGTAATCCGGTTAATGGACATATGCTAAACACACGTTCACCTTTACATATTTAAATGTCTTTACAGCACAGACGCATTCATTATACTTTAAACTTATATGTGCTACAGTCATAGTTGACCCGGGACTGCATTCACGTAGGCCGGATGCTGTAAAGTACAGTTTTGTACCTACCATAAATGTAGATGTCTGAGAGGTATGCATCTGCAGTCCTAACAAATGGGTTGTCCTGCCTCAGGCAGCCCTTCGGTCGGCCAGATTCCAAAGTCTGGGTCTGGCCTCGGCTGATGTCGCACTTCACCCAACATCATAGCTGCAGTCAATTGGGTATAAAGACATCAGCCGACGCCATTTTCCTCAGTGTTTCTTGCCCCAGATGCCAGGAGCCCTCTAGGAAGGCTAAATTTGGATAAATGCAAATGATTCCAAACAGTAGAGAGCAAATAAAAATAAACATATATATATATATATATATATATATACAAACAAATACACCATAATAGATTCCCCCAGCTAGCTACAAGATGGGCAAATACCCTAGGAGTACCACAGAGGGGAAGGAGGGTGGGTAATCCTGACTGCAGATGCATACCTCTCGGACATCTACATTTATGGTAGGTACAAAACTGTACTATGTCCTTCAAGGATGCATCTGCAGTCCTAACAAATGGGTAGAATACCATAGCCAAACTGGGAGGCACTAAGAGGTTATGGTGTAGTTAAGATCCCTTGTAAAACAGCAGTGGCAAAACCTGCTCGGGATCTGGAGTATAAAGATAGATTATAATGCTTGGCAAATGTATGCACGGAGCTACAAGTAGCAGCCTCTAAAATGTCTTTGGTAGCCACTCCTCGTAAGAAAGCTGTAGTAGTGGCTGTAGCCCTTGTGGAGTGAGGTCTGATGTTTTCTGGAGGTGCCTTTCCATGAAAAGAGTAACAAAATCTAATGCAATTTCCTATCCATTTTGAGATTGTCTGTTTTGAAATTGCTTTTCCTTCCATTCCTGTTGCATATGCTACCAGAAGCTGGTCAGTTTTTCTATTGTTCTTGGTTCTGTCCAGGTAGTAGCGCAATTGTCTGTGCACATCCAAGGTATGCAGTAGTCTTTCCCCCCTGTTCTGTGGGTTGGGGAAGAATGTTGGTAGGTGGATTGCTTGGTTTAATGATACCCTGGAGACCACCTTTGGCATAAAAGTAGGATTAGTTCTCATGGACACTATCCTGATGGAAGATAAGGAAGGGCTGTACTGCCATTAATGCCTGTAAGTCAGAAACCCTCCTTGCTGAAGTGATTGCAAGCAGGAAAGCAGTTTTCCAAGATAAGTACTGTAATTCTGCTGTTGCTGCTGGTTCAAAAGGGGGGAGTGTCAACTTTTCTAACACAAAGTTCAAGTCCCATGTAGGTAATGGTGGTTTCCTTGGTGGCTTTACATTTTTAATTCCTCTCAGAAACTGCCTGAGTAGAGGTTGAGAAAAGACTGGAGGATCCATGTTGTATTCTGCTGAAATTGCTGATGCATGAATCTTAATGGAGGAGTAAGACAGGCCATTGTGGAAAAGCTCTGCTAAATATTCCAGGATGTTAGCTATGTTTGCCAATGATGCATCTACTCCTTTTGTTGCACTCCAAATGAGATATCTTTTCCATTTTGCTGTATAAGTTTTCCTTGTTGAGGGTCTGCGAGCCTCCAAGATAATGTCTTTAACGATTTGAGATAAATCTGGGTTATTTTGTCTTATGTAATGTTCCAAGCAGCTAGCGGCAGTGTTTTCAAGTTTGGATGTAGGATTTTGAAGTTGTTCTGTGTTAGCAGTAGAGGAACTAGGGGCAGAGGCCATGCGTGTTCCCGAGACATACTCCTCAGTAGTGGGTACCAATGTTGCCTCGGCCAGTCTGGAGCTATCAAGATGAGCCTTGGGTGATCTTCTTTGATCTTCAGTAGCACTTTGTGCATCAAAGGAAGAGGTGGGAATGCATATGCTGTCAGGTTTTCCCAAATGAAGGATAGGGAGTCCACCTTCCAAGCCAGTGGGTGGTATGTCCTTGTGCAGAATTTTTTCAATTGGTGGTTGTGTGGGGATGCGAACAGGTCTATTTCTGGTAGTCCCCATTTCCTTGTAATGGATTTGAAAATGTCTGGATGCAGCATCCATTCGTGGGCATCCATGGTAGTTCTGCTTAAGATGTCTGCTAGTATATTTTCTTTTCCTAGCACAAATATGGCCTGGAGCTGAATGTTGAGGTTCAGGGCCACATTCCGGAGGTCCATTGCCATCCGGCATAGAGGATATGAATGTGTGCCTCCCTGTTTGTTGATATACCACATAACTGTGGTGTTGTCTGTCCTTATCAGCAAATGACCCTGTTGAAGAAATGGTCTGAATGTCTGAATTGCCTGCTTTACTGCCAGCATCTCTTTTTGATTTATGTGTAGGTTCAGCTGGTCTTGGGTCCATAAGCCTTGTATGCACTTGTCCACCATGTGTGCCCCCCAACCGAGGTCTGAGGCGTCCGTGGTGATAGTCTGGCTTGGGTGAGGCCTGTGGAAGGGCAGTCCTTTGTTCAATTGACAGGCCTGGGCCCACCACTGGAATTCTTGCTTCAGGCATGGAATTATTGGAATTTGGGTTTCTAGGCTGTGCTTGTGCTGAGACCATAAATTCCTTAGGTACCATTGCAACTTCCTCATATGTAGTCTGGCATGTGGAATCAAAATTATGCAGGATGCCATGTAACCCAGGGCTTGCAGGATTTTCCTTGCTGTAAGGTGGTTCTGCATTGTTAATGCCATGAAATAGAGTGGTAGTTGCTTCTGCTTTTCTGCTGTGAGGAATGCCATTTGGTTTGATGTGTCCAGTTCTGCACCCAAGAAAGTTATCCTTTGGGATGGTATCAGCCTTGACTTTTTTGTGTTGACTGTGTATCCCAGGGCTTGCAATAGGTGAATAACCTTTTTCAAATCTTTTGTTAATTTGTTTTTGCTGTCCGCTTGTAACAGGCAGTCGTCCAGGTATGGATAAATTTGAATTCCCTGAAGCCTGCAATGAGCAATTACTGATGCCAGGCATTTCGTGAATACTCTGGGCGCAGTAGATAAGCCAAAAGGCAATGCTGAGAATTGATAATGCTCTGATCCTGCAAGAAATCTGAGGTATCTTCTGCAATTTGGTCATATGGGGACGTGCAGGTATGCCTCCTTGAGATCTAGAGCCACCAGCCAAGACTCCTTGCCCAGCATGGGAAGAAGTTGCTGTAGGGTCAGCATCTTGAATTTTGGAACGATGAGATATGTGTTCAGAGCGGACAGGTCGAGGATAGGTCTCCATTGGTTTTCCTTTCTTGGTACCAGGAAAAGTCTGGAATAAAAGCCTTGTCCTTGTTCCATAGACGGTACCTTTTCTATAGCTCTCATCCTTAGTAAGTGGTATATTTGCTCTAGAGCATTTGTCTTTTGGTTTGGAGGTAGGTTTGGCATTCCTCTCTTCCTTGGTAGAGTATGGAAGTGAAACCTGTAGCCTTTGTCTATTGTCTGTGAAATCCATTTGTCTCCTGTGATGTAATGCCAGTTTACTGAAAATAAGGCTAGCTTTCCGCCTAAGGGTGCTTCTAGTTGTTCCCTGGTAGGCGGTTTCAGAGCCAAGTCACTGTGATTGTCCTGTAGAAGTGGTAGTGGCTGGATCTGTGGCAGTACTTCTCTGGTTGTTAGGCTGCCACTGACGTCCCCTGTAGGCACCTCTGGATTGACCTCTGCCTCTTGAGCGCCTATTTCTGCCTCTCTGTGCTCTGGTGGTGTCTGGAAAGGACCAATTCTTGGAAGGCCAGTTCCTACTAAACCTCGGAGGCTGGACCTGTAAGAAATCCTTGACTGTCTGGACAGATTTCGCTTTTTCTTCCACCTTCTTCAACACTTGCTGTGCAGGGGAACCAAACAAACTGTGTTTTTCCATGGGAGCATCTAGAAGCTTTGACTTTACATGGTCTGGTAAGGATTGCTCTTTTAACCATGCATGCCTTCTGATCACTGTACCAGTCATAGCTGATCTAAAGGAAGCCTCCAGTGCATCATAGCTGCATTTTAAGGAATGATTACTGACCTGCTGAGTGTTATGTACCAAATCCTGAAGGGACTTACGGTCTAAAGGCTCAGGTGAGGACAGTTTTTTAGTTAGCTGATCTAACAGAAATTCCTGATACTGAATCATGTGGAATTGACAGTTTAAGGCCCCAGCCGAAAGAGTAGCAGAAGTATAAACTTTTTTACCCCATCTCTCTAATGCCCTAGATTCTCTTTCAGAGGGGAGGGGGTTTTTGGCAGAGGAAGCTGCTACAGCTTTGGGGCCCTGTGAAATAGTTTCAGGATCTGCAATAGGAGCCTTATACAAGTGATAATGTGTGTCCGGAACCCTGTAGTATCTGTCGGGCTTAGCAGGGGCCGGAGGAAGAGAGTCAGGGGTAGTACAAGCATCATTAAATGCATCATCCACAACTGTAAGTACCGGAGGAATGGCTAAAGGCCTATGCTGTGGCAAATGTAAAAAGGTCCTAAGCCTTTTCCTAGAGTCTGAAAAATCCTGGCCCTGCCATTGAAATTGTTCCCTCATAGCATGCAAGGTTTCCCCAAAAGAAAATTCCTCAGGAGGAGAGGCAGAAGGTATGGAATCCTCTGCATCAGAGTCCTCATATGGAGAATAAGGGCCTTCTGGAGGATTTGTATTTTCTGAATCATCAGAGGAGTAATCTGTAGAAACTGGCTCAGGGGGCTCTGCTCTAGGCCTCTTCTCTGGAGGTGGGTGAGAGGCCCTGTCAGGGTGAGACTGGGATCCCCTGATCAAAGAAATGAGATCCTCTGCTAGACTAAGCATTTGAGTACTAGAGCTAGGCCTGTGAGAGGGGGTTTTAGCAGGCACGGCCTTTGAAGATTTAGCTGCTTTAGCCCTGGAAAAAGACTTAATTGACATGGATGCAGGGGGCCTAGCAGCTCCACGTGCAGGAGTAGATATATCTAAAGGGATAGTATCTGATAAATCCTGAGAACCTGTAAGAGCAGGTGGAATCTCAGTAGCAGATGCAGCCATGCCGGATGAGGCCTCGGCTGCAGGAGGAATGCTTTCGGCCGAAGGAAGAACCGTGGACTCAGTTTCAGCCAAAACCGAGACACTCGCGGTTGGCTTAACCGCGGTTTCGGCCGAAACCGAGGACTGCGAGTGTCGGTCCTTTTCCTTACGCTTTTTAGCTAATTGTGAAGTCGGAGTCTCCGCCGGCATGTTGTAAGCAAAAGCGGAGCTGAAAAACTCCTCTGCAAACTCTGACCGACGTCTAAGTGTCCGTCGGTTGAAGGAAGCACAGGCTAGGCAAGCTGCTACGCCGTGGTCTGGGCCTAAACAAGGTAGGCAGTAAGAGTGGAAATCTTTATGAGGTATTTGTTTCCCACAAGTTAAACAGTTATTCACTTTTTCTGACATCGGCTGAGGCAAGAAAGTATCCCCAACGGGGTACTTAGCTTTTTAGAAGTCTTCGGTAGTATCAATCTCTGGTTCTGACCGACCGGCACTTGCGAACAGCTTCTGCTTCGGGCGCCACGCGGCAAGAAAGACTGAGGAAAATGGCGTTGGCTGATGCCTTTATACCCAATTGACTGCAGCTATGACGTCGGGTGAAGTGCGACATCAGCCGAGGCCAGACCCAGACTTTGGAATCTGGCCGACCGAAGGGCTGCCTGAGGCAGGACAACCCATTTGTTAGGACTGCAGATGCATCCTTGAAGGACATCCACTATACTGTTGGTGTTCTGACTCATTTATATGCATACCCATAGTACATAGCTACATTAACATACACCTCACTGCTTCACCTGCAACACAGGCATCCATTCTCCTGCTGGGAAAAACGCGATACTACATATTACACATTCCCTATTCCCTACTGCTCTGGACCCAAGCTGCATATTTAATCACTCCAAGGATATGCAGAACTCGAAGGCTTATAGTCCTGGCACATACAAGACTTTGATTGTCAGGGTGTTCATGTAGTGATCTGGGTTTAGGCTTGTCCACCTTGTGAACGGAACAGCCCTGACCGAGTCCAAATGTCAGATAAAGCACATGGAATAATTTGTCCATCTTATAGATTTTTACCTGTGTTTACAGACACAGGTGTTTCGGCACCTGTCAGCAGCTTTTTATGTTGGCAATACATAATATGGGTGGGGGTGGTTACAATATGTAATCCACGGTAAGGGGTGTTCCTATTCACATTTGACTATTTCCTGTATGCATTCATACAAGGATTATTATTTTGGACATGACTTAACTACAGGTATGCAGTAGTATAGTAAACAAATGTGAAGGTTTGTTACTGTAAATATGTACGGACCTCTGTAATACACTGTTGTTTTCTGTCAAATCAGTAGCTAATCATTGAAGACTGAAGTCAGAACATAATGACAGACAGTTGAGTTTCAGACTTCATACTCTTCAGGTAATTAATGCCAATGTACAAATTGTTATTCTATCAACTTTCTAAGTTTCTAAGAGCAATCTTTACAAATTGTCCCTACTTTTGGGCCTTTGTCCCACTTTTATTCATGGCTTTATCCAGATATCTTGCTCTCAGAGGTTGACAGGTATGGTCGGTCACACCTACACACACATTAAGTATCCCTCACACAGTAGATCAGGGTTATTCTGTTTATGTCAGTGCCTTCATCACCTTTGTACTATTTGCCACTATGAGAATGTGTGCTATATATTCTCCCGCTTATTCATGTCGGGACACGTGCATCACGGGCAAATGTTTGATCCTGGGTAGTAGGTTATGCATGACCACTTAGGGCTGGACAGTGTCGTGCACCTCTAATGCACATTCCAACTTCTGTCCAGATATCTACAGGAGTGGACTTCGTGTCTCCCGTTCTAATGTTTACACAGGTTACGTATCCCATGAGGGATATCCAAAAATTGGACAGATCCACAACAAGAGGAATACCGAACATCTTTTTGGAGTTACAAAAATGTGATAAGGTTGTGTGCAATCCTGCAACCACCTAGGGTGACACTACCTACTACATATGCGTAGTGGTCACTATGTGTAGCTGTGGCTGCACCAAACCAGTAAGCTAAGTACAGCTGGATTTGGTGGATGTTCAGGTACGGGAGAGGGTTGTGTGATGTGGAGGGGATGATGGGTAGTCCATTATGCATCCAGGTGTGTTGCATTTGTTATGGCCAGCTCCATCCAAGTGTGTTGCATTTGCTATGGGCAGTTCCATCAGGACCAATCTGTGGGTATGTGCAGGTGACATATCTATACATTTGTATCGCACATTTCAATATTCATCTGTTTGTGGGATTGTGTTCTACAGTATGGCCTATCTGCTTGTATTGCAGCTGTTTATACATGTGTTTGTGTTTCTTTCAGCTTCACCCGCTGCTCCCTCATACACCTCCGGTTCTCCTATTCTTCATACGACACAGTATCGCCTTGGAGGATTGTACCATTACCCATCCACCCCACACACACAGATTCCTCACACCCCATACATCACTGACTTGGTTGTTGGCCCATGACACGGCCAGAGTAGCACATGGAATACCCTACATGTGTCTGGTACCTGTATGGTTGTGTGGACAACCCTGCCATGTTTGCTTTCCACATGCTATACCTCACACACATAACTACACGCCTATACTTAACTTTCATTACATGGTTGGTATACCCGGGTACTACCCGTTTGACTGTAACACATCCTGACAAGTTCGGCTTGTACCGCTGACTTCCGGATTTTGGCAGCCTGTTGTACTCATTGGTAGGAGGATGCCACCTTTTCCTATGTCCAGGATGGGATATATTCCGTACACATATCCGACTGTAGTGGACAACACCTCCCCACAGTCAACGGTAGGGCTGCCACCTTTTCAATTGGCCAAAGTGGAACATTTTTGGTATAAACATCACATATTACAGGCTGACACATACCCACGGTCAGTACACAGGATATAACTTAGAATTCTTGCCTATATAAAAGCTTATTCTTGTAGCAGTTTAGTTTCTTATTCTGTTTCTTATAACATTTATGTAATTTAGATACAGAAAAACTGTTTAATGCAACTATTACATAACATATAGGGAATAATTTTGTCCTATAATCTCAGGACATTTGCCATTTCTACAGGTTTTTGTCAGGACACAACTGCCCAAAGAGGGACTGTCGCTCGCAAAGTGGGACAGGTGGAAATCCTAGTCGATGGTACGGATAATACTGTTCCTTTCAGCCTACGTGTCCTTATTGTTGTAGCTGTTTATATGCTCCTTCTGTTTTGTTTACATGCTTATTCTATTTCCTATCACATTTGGTATGTGAAATACGGGCATACCTTTTGTATGTGACTATTACATGACCTGTGGGATATGATTCGGACATACGGTCACTAGATATCTACATTTCTCGTGAATTTTGTTATGGACACATCTGCAAAGCTGTGTACCCTCCCTCACATTATGGGTCAGCTGGTGACCCTCTCCATTGGGCTGGACGTACCTACTGGCAGCTCGTTAACATATGATGCGTTTCGCTTCCACTTGGTATGGCTATCTACACTGTGTTGGACTACGGCCACACAGTCTTCCATGTCATTTATTCATGGGATAGGGAACAGTTATTCCCTACCGTGCATTTGTGTTTGCTTCTTCACTTCGTGTTCGCAGGTACTTTCTTGCATGCTTTGCATACGTTTCAGTATCCATGAACAATGACGTGATTACTATCTTGCAACTTGTTATATGCGAGCATTTTAGGTTGCACATTGACAGCTGCCATTTCCACTGCTCCATGCGGCACTTCGACACACCCTATGCACTTGCGCTCCTTTTCTGTGCACATGGCTGTGTCAGCAGCACCCCTTCATTAATATGCATTTGGTACTACTGCGCCCTCTTCACGCCGCATGGTCAGCACAAGCCTTACGCCGGCCTTGTGCCGAGCTTCATGAATCCCGGGGTTTAAGTTAAATGTTATTCTGCCAAAACTATAATGCTTTAAGAAATGATGTCTGCAGAAAAGCAGATTTTGGTTCACAGCACTGAACAGTACATTTCTATGAGCAGCTCAATCTGATAATAAAACAGAAAAGACTAGAATGTTTTGCAAAATTGATAGCATGTTGTAGATTTTTTGTGAAGTAATTGCTCATCGAAAAACACATATGACAATAAGTGCAAAAATAAGATTTTATTCTTACTATGATTGCTAATGTTTTTCTTTTGTTCACAGGTGCTGCATACAGAAACGTGTTTGGTCCATGGAGTGAGAATCCAATGAGTGAAAAAAGAAATGGCTGAAATTTTTTGTCTATAGACTATACTAGCAACATTGACTGCATTTTCATTTGCAATGCTTATTTTATTTATTTTGTTTAAATCATTGTCCCCCACTAAAGCAAAGACTTAATGTGTGAAATTAAGTCAGTTTCCATTATTGTGTAGTATATATTAAAGAATATATAACTAATATACAGATGTTAATTAGATTAAACTTAGTTAATTCCATGTTAATGGGGCAAATAATGAATTCTAAGTAATAATGATAGTTTTAACTTCAATTCATAAAATTTTATGGCAATAAAAAAGCACAATCAGCAGTTCATCTCTGTGTCATTATTTGACAAAGTGTTAAGTAGAAACAAATATTACTATAACTGTGATAACTAAGGCAAGAATATAATGATGCCGTCATCACAGCGGCTGTTTGAGGGCCTCTACATGAGTAGTCCATTGCATGCTTTTCCTGATCTCTCTTCACTGCTGGACATTTGTTAGTTCCACCTGACATTACCAGTTACTGCTTTACAGCTGTCAGCATTGTGAGTCTGACTGCACTTACACTCAGGGCTCAGGAAAGTAGGTATTTGCAGACATCAGTAAATACACCACCTAGTGTGAATCAAAGTCCCCTACTACATATTAATGATGCTGTAGTACCCTGACACACTTCAACCAATTACATAGAAAAATATGTAAACAAAATCTGACAAACAAAAGGTTGCTGAATGCTTATTATAGGTAGAAAACCATTAGCAGACCATGTCTGTCCTGAGATAAGCTTTTAGCATAAATATTAGAAAGATATACATTTTAAAGGATGCAAGGATGGGGGATGTACTAGGCAACATGCAATGTAAATGCACAGCGCATTAACATTGTTATGAGTAAAGTTGCTTTAGTTCAAGTGTAGATGTACACCAGGTTATACCTCATACCTGGTTTACACAGGTTTTAAGTTACCTTAAACACTACTGACGTATTTATCCTAAGGAACTCACAAACAAAAATAAAAGACAATTTAAAAAATAGTGAGGGCTGGAAATGGGTAGATTCTAATACCAACATAAGGAAAAGGATATCATGCATTTAGTAACATGGAGACTATTTCACAAAACTCAGTTACATCTCTCCTTTGTTTTCTGGTCTCAGTCCTAATTTTTTTAGAATACAAGAAATTATACTGGATGGTATGACTTAAACTTCCAGAGAACTTGAGCTTCATAGTCATAAAGCTTTCCTTTGGTGTTTGACTGCAAAATCAGGCTGAGTTGCCTGGCAAATAGATCAAAAAGAGGTGCAATCTACATGTTAAGAGAAATCAGAAGGGAAACTTCAAACAAAGGTTAGAAAACTATCATGAGATATTGACTAGTGAGATGTAAACTGACATAATAAGGATGAGATTCCCGTTTACATCAAACAAACAAAATAAATAACTAAACATGCATACGTAAATAAATTCACACACTGAAGCAAAAACTGAAAAGAGTTTTAAACAAAAATCTCATACTAAAACTAAAAGCTGGCTTTCAATGTGGCCTTATCATACTTTTTTCTGATATACAAAGCCCATTAAAGGCAAATTCTTGAAGCAAATCTTTTTTATTTATTTATTTATTTATATTTATTTACAGGTGTAGAAGTAAACTTACCATAACATTAAATGTTGGAATCATCACTCCTGCATTAGACTAGCCTTTGTGGGTTATATCCATACAATGTAACAGCCAACCATTTTTCAAAGCTTCTGGACACTTTCCATGTACACAAACCAGTACTTGCCTCAAGCTGGGCTGACTACAACTAAAGGTTTGTACACAAATCCCTTCAGAGCTTTCATGCCAACTAAGAGAAGGAGGCTGAGCACTGACAGGGCACTGCTAAGTCAACAAAAAATAAATGCCCACACCCTGACATAAAAGATACACAAAAAGCAATGGGGATTGAGGGAAGGAGTAGCTACTGCAGCAGTGATCATTCAAACATCTACTGTTATGGTAAGTTTACTTATAAACTGTACTCTGTTCTTATGATCATAGGATTATAGGAAGTTTTTTTTTTTTTTTTTTCAAAAAACTTTTTATTGAATTTTCAAACATTGAAATAAAAATACAACAACAGAATTAAAATACATATTGAGAGAAAAAAAATGAAAAATTAGGAGATGTATATGATCACACAATTTTGTATGATAAATGTTTATATCTCAATGCAGTCTGAGAACATACAATAACTATCTACAACTTATACTAATGTTAACCTAAGAATACTTCAAAATGGATATAGATCTAAAATGAAACAGGTATATAGATATAAAGGAGACTGAGGTCTATGAATTCCACAAGGAGAGTAACCAACTATACACTATAAATAATATGTAACACCTTTTCTATAGCTTTGTTAATTTGTGCCGACTTCTTGGGACTTCTCACTATCGTTTTCTGCGCACTAATATATGTACTGGCTAGAATTTTGAAATTATTCCAATTCAATTTGGTACGATCTAGCCAATTTTGGGTGATATAAAGTTTTATAAGTGAACATATGTATATTAGTACTTGTGAATCCAATTTGGAAAGATACATATTTGGTATGTGTAGTAATGCAGTCTCCCAGGATAGGGTGGATTTATGATAACCCATTTTCTGTAAACGGACTTTTAGAGAAGTCCAAAGTTTATGTGAGTGATAGCAAGACCAAAAAATATGTAGAAGATCTGCGTTAGGGTGAGAACAACAAGAGCATGAGGCTGATTTATTAGCGTCAAATTTGTTAAGTTTAGAAGGAGTGACATATGCATTATTATTAATCATTAGTTGAGTGTAAAAGAGTTTTTTGAAAGGCGAGTATTCTAGTGTATTTTTAATAGCTGAGAGTTTCTGATCTATAGATACATGAGGATTGTGTTTGTCCCAATAATTGGAAAAGAGACAGAGTGTATTATGAATTATCTGATTTATAAGATTATAAGATTTAGATAACATTTTCTCTGGAAGCGTAAGAACTTGTATGACCACTTTATAGTTAATGATATCTGTGTTGTCTACTTTGGTGTATGGGAACTTAGCATTGACAATATCTCTCATTTGACGTAAGATGGTTAAATAATTAGTATTGACCTTAAGTATTTTACGTATATTAGTGAGAGTTTCATTTTTGTATTGTATCAGATCCCAAACGGTGAAATCTTTGATCAGGGGAAAGTTTGAAAGATTAAAAGAAATATTATCTAAATTAATATTAGGATTTAAATGGAGAGGTTGCATTAATTGAAATATATTTTCTAAATTGACAAGTTTTAACAGTTCTTGAAAAGCAAAAATTTTTTGTTTTAAAGAGTTTGAAATTTTTAGCTTATTCATGACATCTAAAGAAAGAAAAGGAAGAGCTAATGGATTAATATTTTTAGTTAAAATGTGTTGATACCACAATTTTGTCCAGATAGGGTATTGATTATACTTCTCAGTATCTATATTCAAAATAGATAATAGTTTATTGGCCGAGATGATCAAATAATAAAGATGAAAATTCAGAAGACCAAGTCCTCCCTTATTTTTAGGAGAGATTAATTTACTGTAAGAAATTCTCACTGATTTGGGAAACCATAAAAAACTAGCCAGGACTTTATTAATTTTTTAAAAAAAAGATTTTGGAATCAACTGATCCACAGCATTAAATTGAAATAGCAATCTGGGGAGAATGTTCATTTTTATTATTGCTGTTTTTGATAGAAGTGATAAATTAAGCAATTTCCATCTATTTAAATGAAGTATAATAGACGGCCATATTTTAGCTAGATTATTTTGAAATGTGGAGAGACCATTATGATTTATAAGAATCCCCAAATATTTAAAGTTCTGAACTATCTGGAAAGTGGAGTCTGGAAACAAATATGATTTGTGAGCAAGTGGATTTATGGGGAGAATCTGTGTTTTTTGAATGTTAATCTGATATCCCGAGACCTCGGAGAATCTTTCAATAGAACCAATTAGTTTTAAAAGGTCAGAGCAAGGTGTTTGAAAATATATTACAAGATCATCTGCAAAAGCCGACAAACAAACTTTAGTGTTAAGAATTTTAGGAATCTTGTGAAAAGTATTTTGAGTTATATATAATAATACAGGCTCTAGATATAGATTGAATAAAAAAGGAGATAGCGGGCATCCTTGCTTTGTGCCATTAATGATCTTTATGCTTTTGGATACTTTCTTATTAATATAAAGAAAGGTATAAGAATTTTTATATAAAATTTTAATAAAGTCTATATAAGAAGATGGTATATTAAAGCAAGACATAATGTGAAAAAGAAAATCCCAATTGACTCTGTCAAAGGCCTTAGCAGCGTCAAGGGTCAGTGCATACAATGGGTTTGAATCTTTTTTAGTAAAGTATATAAGAGAATCTATTGTCAAGGTATTATCCCATGAATGTCTATGTGACATAAAGCCCGCCTGCTCCGAAGAGATCAAGAATGGTAAGACATTTTTTAGTCTAAAAGCAAGTAAAGAAGCTAAAATTTTGATATCAATGTTTATCAGAGAAATAGGTCTATAATTATTAGGATCAGTTTTTTCTTTGTCCTTTTTCAATATTAAAATGGTTTTTGAGGTGTTCCAATACAGGTTGGATATACCATAAATCATTATATAATTAAAAATTTCAAAAAGAAGGGGTGAAAGCTCAGATGAGTAAGTTTTGAAGAATTCAGGTGTAAAGCCATCTGGTCCCAGGGATTTACTAGTCTTAAGTCTGCTAATGGCTTCCGATATTTCTTTAATAGTCAACGGGGCAGAGAGTGTATTCTTTTGTTGATTGTTTAACCTAGGAAATTTAATAGAGGACGCAAAGTTCACTATATGTTGTTTACTCCTAGATTTGTTTTCCTTTGAATATATCTCTGAGAACAATGATGTAAAGAGCTGCATAATTTCCAAATCAGTATTATAAAACTTGTTGTTATGTTTTAGTGACGAAATTCTAGGGAGGGATTGATTACCTTTAATTATTCTGGCTAGCACTTTAGAAGGAACCTGTGCCCATTCAGAGTATGTAGCTAAGAACCTTTGCTCTGATATGGTAAGATTATGTTGATGTAGAAGCAGTAATTCTTTTGGGAGTTTAACAATAGATCATATGCAGAGGAATTAGGACACATTCTGTATTGATTTTCCAAAATCTGAATTTTTGTTTTTAACTGTAATTCTTTATTTCTATATTGTTTTGTAAGATATGATGCTTTGTTAATTAATATACCTCTAAGGGTTGCCTTACATGCAGCCCATTGTATATCCAAAGGAATATCTGATTTACCTAGATTAATATATGTTTCTTTCAATATTTCAGTTATTAATTTATGTGTATCTTCATTTGTAAGTAAGTTATTATTGAGTGTCCAACTATTGTACACAGATGTATCTAATGTATTTAAAGCCAAACTAATTCCAAGAGATATTCTAGAATGGTCCAAAAAAAATCTGGGTTCAAGAGAATAGCTAATTTTCCTATGAGTAAGGAAGTTGGAAATAAGAAAAAAATCTAATCTTGACCATGACTTGTAACATTTTGAGTAGTATGTGAAAATGTCTTTTCTATCATATTGTGTTATGAGAGAAATAGGATCTATGAGGTTGAGATCTATTATTATTTCTTCCAGAGCAATGGAAGCTTGGAAGTTGTACGAGGAGGATTTACTAGTATGATCAGTGTCTGGATTAATAATAGCATTCCAATCCCCCCCTAGAATAAAATAATGGTCTTTAAAAGAGGAGAGAATATTATAAATTTGTATAAAGAAGACATGTTGTTGATCACAAGGGCCGTAAAGATTAAAAAATATAATTGGTTTATCAATATTGTGGAAACAGGAGATAATGTAACACCATCTTCCATTCACGTCATATTTCATATCAGAAATAGTTCCCTGAAAATTATTTTTAATTATAATGGCCACTCCACTTGAATTTGTACTGTTACCAGCTGCTACTATCATCTTAATCCATTTCTTGTTTGTTTCTTTATCGAAATCTTCTCTATTTAAGTGGGTCTCTTGCAAGAAACATATATTTGCCTGTGACTTAAATAGAAGATAAAATAGTAGGGATCTCTTATTTTTATTTTGTAATCCTCTCACATTCCATGAGTCAATATTTAAGGTCATATAATTAAATAAAAATAAATATATAACATATACCTAAGGTTTGGCAGAATGTATTTATAACTATGAACCTCAGTTCTTTGTATTTATTATAGTGTATCTTGATGTCTCCCAAAAAAACTATTTTAAAGATCCTATAATATTCCTTCCCAAATACCCCGGTGCCTAGCCACCCACCCCCTACTAGAGAAGAAAAATATAAGTGAATCAAATAAGTGATTTTGGTTAACACTATCAATTTCAATTGCATCAAATTAGCATAAAAAACTTTATATAAAAGCCTAACTAAACAAAAACACATTTTTATAATATCAAACATATTTACATAACTAACTAAATTCAAGATGTCCAACATATTTAATCCCTACTCACATATTTAGTATACAAGCTCTAATTTTAGGTAAAATATACAACAGTTGAAAGAAATTCCTCAACATCACATTCTAAATATTAATATGAATCAAATTTATATAAATTACCATGTATAAAAAATATACGGAAGATAGATTTAACATTATCCCATACATATGATACATTCTGGAAAAACTAATATTGATTGTATCAAGTATAAATAATGTTTTGGTTGAGTAAGAAATATTTTATATATAGCAAACTAGATGAGTAAATTAAGCAAATAATCATACAGTAAGATACGTCATGTTACACTATAATGATATTGTGGATAACTATGACAGTAAAATCTAGCTCATAGCATAAACATATGAAATATGGTTCTAGAACCAGACGTGCCTGTACCTTAATAATAACATTTCAGCTATCAATCCTAAAATAAATAGATGAGTCAAACAAAAAAAAAAAATATAAAAAACTGTAATACTATGAATTATATAGTGAAGAGATATTTCCTAAGCTGAAAAGAGCAGTATCCAAAAAGTTAAACAGGTAAAAAATAAGCAGTCTCCCTCCATAGCCAGAAATTTAGAAGCTTAGAGCTGCTGGGCTATCAACCACATTAGGAATGTGTTTGCATTGGTATTTTAACATCATAAGCAAACACACTTTACTAGTACACATCTACTAGTGAAACCAAAAAAAAATATAAAGAAAAATTACTGGAGTCTTACACAATAATTTCTACTTGTCTTGTTGCGTGCTACATGTACTTTGCCAATTGCATTTTACTTGCATTTTAATCAAACATAAGTGATATGTCACTGGAAGCATTCTACAAATACCACCCATGCATGCATCTTCTGCAGTAATTAAGTTTTCAAAACAGATTCAGCATACATTTCCATGACTTTTTGTTTGTGCTGAAATGCAACAAATTAATCATTTGGAGGAATGTGTCATATACAATATATCTTACTTACTGAGATAGGTATAACAGGTTGATTTTTAAACTAGCAAGAAATGTACACTACAGTTCTCCTGTATGCACACATAAAATTATTTAAACAAAATATTTAAATCTGAATAGGAAGACAAAATTATTGTACTGTACATGTATATGCATCTATATCATGTTTCTATTACATCACAAAACCCAAAATATAAATGTTAATCAATTTGTCTATATATTCACATGTGAAAAATCAATTTACCTAAAATACCCTTATGTTACTTCCTTATTATGCACACTATATATGAAGAAACAAATTATTTTATCACTTATGAAAAAACAGATCTGAAGTAGGATATTCATTTGTCTGCAACCTGTGGGTTATGGATCCGATATCGGATCCGAACCGGCATGGTTTTCCAGCTATGGATCCAAGCTCTCAGCTCCTCCCCTCACCCATAATGCCCTGCTCTACCCTCATGACGTCAGATCTCATTTGCCGTGCATGGTGACTGGATTGGTTTCTAAAGCTCTCAAGCTAAGTGCTAGTTTTCTACTGTTAATATTAGAATTTGAAGTTTTTTATTGATTTTTTGTGTGAAAGTGTAGGTTTCCCCTTTGATATTTTTACTTTTAGAGTTAATCTAAAATTTTTTCCCTCCCCTCGCTGTTGGTGTAGTGTGTGTGCGTTGGGCCTGTGTGTGTATATTGTTTAGTTACTTTAGTTTAGTAACTTCTTTATAGATTGGGATGGCTGATCAGCCCAAATCTATATTTTCTAAATGCTGCGAGTGTGGCCATAAGCTTTCCCCAGCTGATGGCCACACTCGGTGTGTTAGATGCCTGGGGGTTGAACACCTCACATCTGGATGCTCCATTTGTGCAGGGTTCAACCCCAGGGCACTGAAGGAGCGGAGGTCCAAGCTTGTTTTGGCGGGCCTCTTACCGCCGGACTCGGCTCTGACCTCCGCTCCTTTGGGAGTAACCGTGCCTTCGGTTCTTCCCTCCGTGGCACCCCCTCCTCCTCCTGGGACTCAACCTCCCGTTTCTGGTTCGGAGGAGAGGGATGCTAGAAAGGACCGGAGGAGAAGCACCACAAGCGGTGGGCCGAGACCTCTGTTTCGCCCCGCCAGCCAAGCGGGCTTCTCCCGGCTCCGTTGGCTCGGTCTCCTCCTTCGGCCCGGTCTCCAGTGTGCTTTCACCGGGACCTGAGGAGGAGGAGACCCGATCTCTGTCGAGGCTATCGAGGAGGCACTCCAGGCCTACCTCGTAGCCTCGCCGAGATCTACGATAGCTCGATGCTGATCTGGACCGGATGATGAGAAGGTTCATCCAGGCCCAGATGCAGATGGGAGTGTTTGCCTCCCCTCTGGGGAGCTCAACACCCTTTTCAAACCTATTGCTCCTTCTCCGACCCGCTATCCGGGTTCGGAGCAGCTGGAGCCGAGCAGCTTCGAGCCGGGGTGGGTCGGCGCCGATAGTACTTGGTACTGATCCGACCCTGCCCTCGAGTGCATCGGATCCGACCTCTCGGAGCCTGGATCCGAGCCTCGGATCCGGGGATCAGTGCTCCTTCGGCGCCATCTGTGTCGGAGCGCACTGTCCTTCGGATCCGAGCGCCGGCGCCGGCTCCGATCCACTCTTCGGATCCGAGGGGAGCCGATTGTCAGATCCTTTGGTCGAGGTCGGCTCCCTTCAGCGTTTGATGTAGTGGAGAGGGCCCTGTTGAGGGTCTCCGGACCCCGGCACTTGTTCCGGCCCGCCCGCTCCCTCTGCACTGGGCCAGGCTTCCACCATCCGGCCCTTGGGACAGCCCGCTTGTGCCCCAAGTTGCTCCAATGGAACAAGTTGCTGCTGCGAGGAGTCCTCTGACAGCCCCCAGAGGATGTCCTCGCAAGCATACGTGCAAAAGGAGGCACATTGACTCCCGAGTCTCTCACGGAAGACACGGACTTGGAGGAAGGGAAGGCTCCCCACGGTCACCCCGAGGATGTCTCATTTGGAGACATCATGGAAATGCTCCATATAAGGGGGTGGTCTGCCCCAAGTCTTCTCGGACGAGTCCGTGTTCTTGGAGGCATTTGAAGCGGGCCCGTTTACCTCTTGGGTGTCCCCTGCCGACCCCTGGTGGACCTCATTACTACCAGGGCGTGGAAGGAACCGGACACCATGGAGCCAATTCCTAAGAGGCCCGATAGGATCCTTAGCCCACCGTCCGACCGTGCCCATTGGAGTAAGGGGCCTCCGGTAGATGCCATGTTGACGGGCGGCCACCAAGAGGGAACTTGCTCAGGAGAGTCCCTCAGTCCATCCCCGAGCAAGGAGTCTCGATGATGGACCGCTTGGGGAAGCGGATGTTTAGTTCAGCGACCTTCTCGGTAAGGGCGCTGAACTACTTGGCACATGTCATTAGGATGCAGCGAGATCACATTAAAGAATATGCTGCATCTCCCCCAGAGTCCATGACGGAGGAGGACAGGGTTCTGCACTCCACCCGTATGGCCACTCTTAGGTCAGTTACTAATACCTCTATGCGGCTACTCTCCCACGCCACGGAAGGTGCCGCTAGAGCTGCGGGGCAGGCCTATTCACTAGACTTCAGGCCTGGCTCTGTCACTGCGATTTTTCTGAACCCTTCAAAGCGCCATTTCCGAACGCCTTTGATGGTTCTGCTCTCTTTGGCAAAACCGTCACAAACGTTGACCCAGAGCGAGAAGGACGGAAGACGCTGTCTGCCATCGGAATCCACTTCTCTGCACCCCAGAGGCCCTACTCTAGGAACCAAAAGGGTCAGAAGAAGATGTGGTTCCGAAGTCGCAGCAGTCCCAGCCTGCTCCGGACAACCAGTCCTTCCGTGGCAGAGGAGGACAGGGAGGACGCCCTAGAGGCAGAGGGGCTCCCAGAAACTTCGGGTCCAGGGAACCCTTCTCTGAACAGCCCGCAGCAACCCTGAGGGTTGCCCGACTGCTCCACTCTGGAGGCAGTCGGGGACGTTCGGGGCACCTAGCGGCATGGGAGTCCATAACATCAGACCGCTGGGTTCTCCAAATCATATCCAGAGGATATCGCATCCCTTTCCTTCACCTTCCAAAGTTGAAGTCCCTCCCAGACGCCCCGCCCGGTCAACGGGAGGCCGCTTTGGCAGAAATTGGCCATCTGCTAAAGAAAAGAGCCATCCAGCCCGTCCCCCAGACCAGATCGGATCAGGGTTCTACTCCAGGTTCTTTTAGTGCCAAAGAAGACGGGGAACTAAGACCAATCCTAGACCTCTCTCTTGAATCTGGCAGTCCCCAAAGAAAAATTCTGAATGGTCACTCTGCAATCTATTCTCCCCCTTCTGGGAGAAAATCACTGGATGTGCTCGATAGACCTCAAGGACGCGTACTACCACATCCTGATGGACAGGCGCTCCAGGAGGTTCCTCCGCTTCCGGCTGGGAGCCAGTCACTACCAGTTCTGGGTCCTTCCCTTTGGTCTCACCACAGCCCCCAGGGTGTTCACCAAAGTATTAGCAGTGGTAGCAGCCCACCTGAGGCTTCAGGGGGTGCAGGTCTTTCCCTACCTGGATGACTGGCTTCTTACCGCCCCAACAAGGCATCTACTTTCATTGGCGCGAGACTCCTTTCTCCATCTTGCTCCTTTTCTGGGCATTACAATAAATACAAAGAAATCCAACCTGGCACCCACACAGCTCTTAGATTTTATAGGGGCCAGGCTAGACACAAGGAGTTTACGCACCTTCCTCACTGTGGACAGAGTTCAAAATCTGCAGCTCCAGGTGCGGGCCATTCTCCACTCAAGTTCTGTTCCGGCGGAGTTGGTCCTGAGGGCTCTAGGGTCCATGGCATCTGCTATAGCACTTCTTCCTCTTGCCAGGCTCAATATGCACATCCTACAGTGGACTCTCTTAGTACAGTGGTCATACCTTGCTCTCCCCATGCATCATCCCATTGCGATCAGCAAGGCTTGCAAGCGGTCCCTCTTGTGGTGGCTTCACTCCCCGGATCTCCACAGGGGCCGCCCATTTTGTGCTTCTCCCCCTCTCGCCACGGTGACCACAGACACCTCCCGCCTCGGGTGGGGGGGGCACTTTGTGGGCCGGACCGTCCAAGGCACGTGGAACGATTCAGAGACCTTACTGCATATCAACGTTCTAGAGATGAGAGCAGTGCTCTTAGCGTTGCTAGCACTTCAGGACTTTCTTCCCTTGGGAACAATTGCGATTCAATCTGACAACATGTCTGTGGTCTGGTACATCAACAAGCAAGGGGGAACAAGGTCTTACCCTCTTTGTCGAGAAGCCATGAGAGTTTGGGAATGGGCAATCTCCACCAACCGCTTTCTAATAGCAACGCATTCCGGTCGGTCCAACATCCTAGCGGACAAGCTCAGTCGCACCATTCTGACCCCTTACGAGTGGTCTCTCAATTGTCAAGTAGCAGAACGCATATTCGCACGGTGGGGAACTCCTTCATGCGATCTTTTGCCTCTCCCTCAAACACCAAGTGCGACAGTTTTTCACTCTGATACCTCCTCCGGAGGTTCCCCAAGAGACGCTCTGGTGCATGCTTGGCCACCCGGTCTTCTGTATGCTTATCCACCCTTGCCTCTGATGCTCCAAGTTCTTCAGAAAGCCTCTCGGGTGGGTTGCAGAATGATTCTCATTGCTGCTTTTGGCCTCGACAGATCTGGTTCCCCTTCCTAAGGACTCACTCGGTGAATCCTCCTTGGATTCTAGATCCCATTCGGATCTGATATCCCATCCATCCTGCATACCTGCTCCGAATCTGGACAACCTGAAGCTGACCGCTTGGCTGCTCCAGTTCCACTCTTGATCAGGACTCCCGGTATTTCATCACCTGTTAAGGCAATTCTGGTGGCAGCTCATAAACCGTCCACTAGGAAGGTCTACCGCAGCAAGTGGAAACGGTTTTCTTTGTGGGCGGAGCGGCAAGGCCTGAATCCCTTCACGGTTCCTCTCCCATTAGTGCTTGACTTTCTAACCACTCTTTTTAACGATGGTGCCAGCAGTTCCACAGTCAAAGTACAACTGGCGGCAATTTCTCATTATCACATTGGCCATGACTCTAATCCTCTTATGTCAGCCAAATTGTGTAAAACTTTTCTTAAAGGTACTTTTCTTCTCAGGCCCCCTGTAAAACAAGCGGTTCCTCCTTGGGACCTCTCTTTAGTTCTACAGGCCTTGACCGCCCCTTCGAGCCAGCTGCTACGGTGGATCTCAAATTCTTGTCTTACAAGACAGCCTTTTGGTAGCCATTACATCGGCCAAGAGAGTTTCTGAGCTTCAAGCATTATCAGCTAAACCTCCTTACTTGGTATTTCATCCGGACCGTGTCTACCTCAGGACCAACCCGTCCTTTCTTCCTAAAGTCGCTTCTGAAGCAAACATCAATCAATCCATTAACCTCCCTGTTTTCTTCCCTAAATATGAAAACAAAGGTGAATATAAGCTTCACTCATTAGATGTTCACAGGCAACTTAGATTTTATCTGAACAGGATGGCTGGTCATAGGCAATCCGACCAGTTGTTTATTTCCTTTGCAAAATTTAATTTGGGCAAGCCAATTTCTAAAGTTTCTCTGTCCCGCTGGATTTCACAGTGCATCTTATTGGCTTATCAAGCTTCAGGAAGGCCCGCACCGGAGGGTGTTCATGCCCATTCAACCCGGTCAGTATCTACCTCGGCAGCCTTCAAGGCTAGGATTCCTCTAGATGATATTTGTGCAGCAGCCACGTGGGCTTCATCTCATACTTTTATCTCCCACTATAAGTTGGATCTTGCATCTAGGGGTAGAGCATCCTTTGGCTCCAGTGCTCCGGAATATCCTTCCATGATGGCCGCCCAAGATTCAGGTAGCTGGGGACTCTGTCCCACAGGTTGCAGACAAATGAATATCCTACTTCAGATTTAGAAGTTATGTACTCACCATAACGTTCCATCTGAGTAGGTGTATTCATTTGTCTGCAACCATCCCGCCCTCCTATCCCCCTGGCCTTTCAGTTTCCTGCATATTATATGTTACCCTTTTCAGGGTGTTGTTGCTGTTGGCAAACTCGATCTGAGGTCATGAGGGTAGAGCAGGGCATTATGGGTGAGGGGAGGAGCTGAGAGCTTGGATCCATAGCTGGAAAACCATGCCGGTTCGGATCCGATATCGGATCCATAACCCACAGGTTGCAGACAAATGAATACACCTACTCAGATGGAACGTTATGGTGAGTACATAACTTCTAATTCATATTTACTTGAAAATAACCTATTTATATACATTAAGTGAAAGTTGTACCTTGAAAATAAATGTAGCAGAGCTATTTCTGGACCTATGTAGGCTAATTCCATCAGTTCTTCCATAAAAGCATGACCATGCTAAAACGGGAAAGTATGCTGTTAACAGCGGATGACCAGAGCGAAGCGTGCCTTTTTAATTGAAGAATAAGACCATTGTGTAAGCTTAAATGCCAGATAAAATGAAAAAAAACAAAAAAAAACATATAGTTTAATGTATATGAGCTTAGAAACGTTTCGTTCAGTAGCCTGTAATGAAACGAAACTAGCGAGTGTCCTCTGCGAGTGATGACGTCACTGCTGGGCTCCGTAGCTTCCTAGAAGGTGCGTGGCAAAGTGAAACAACAGCTGATGGGGAAAACAGAAGATTTTCACTCTGCACAGGCTCGAGAGTCACAAAAACTCCCTCCAAAACACTTGTAACTTAAATAAGGCATTATAATTATTTAAACTAAAAAACAAGAAACAAGAACATGCATACTACATCGCAAAGCATGTAAGAATCTACAAGGCTTGTTTAAATTCAAAATCTGGCATCATATTCCTGAAGGAAAATTTTGTTCACATTAAAATCAGTATCATTTTTCCTTTTTTGTTTTTGCCCCTTGTTTACAAAGAAAAAAAAGAATATACTGTATATATATAAATACTGTGCACACTCTTGACAAGAATAACTTGAAAAATAGATGACACATTCTGTCTACAGAAACATATCATTTACATAAGAAAAAAAACACACATTTGTAACCAGCAGATAAATAAAATGTTAGGAAACTGATTCCGGAAGCCTTTTAAATACTTTAAAAAAGATATCTTTTGCTCCCTTAGGATCAGAACACATAAATCTTTTTTCATTAAATGTAAAAGACAAGGTATTTGGATAAGACATACAAAATCTTATCCCTCTTTTGATCAAGTCTGCACAATAGGGAGAAAGTTTTTGTCTATTTAGTTTTATTTGAGAAGGGGAATCCTGTGAGAATGATAGTTTGTGAGATTTCCATAGAAACTGTTTTTTACTTTTAGCTGCTTGTAGAATTTGAAAAGTGTCTTGGAAATTTAATAATTTAGTATATATAATCCTTGGTGAAGAAATATCTTGACTTGCACGTAAAGCTCTGTGTGCTCTCTCTACAATTATATTTTTTGAGGATGTTTCACAATTTAACAGTGCTTCAAAGATACTCTTAGTCACAGATAACAGATCTTTGTTATCATAAGTTTCTGGTAAACCACGAATAATAATGTTGTTTCTGCGACTCCTGGCTTCTAAATCAATCAATTTGGCTTGCATTTCAGAAATAGCTTTATCTTTAGACTTTAAATCACTTTCCAATGAGTCAATTTTTATCTCTAAAGCTGAGTTTCTATTTTCAATAGTGTCCATTCTGTCATTTATTTGCTTTAAAGTTTTACTAAAGTCAGCAAATTGCTCTGAGAAGTTTTGAATGGCACTTTGTATAGGTTTTAATGCTAGCTTTAGTTCATCTAAATAAAAGTTTGAGTCATTCAAGTCTTTGTTACTTACTTTGGAAGTTTCATGAGATTGTTTAGATGTTCTCAATCTTTTTGAACTGGTGTCTTTTTCAGGTGAGAGCACTGAAGAAAATTTGGCCTTCGTAGACTGGGCCTCCATGGAGTCAGATTTAGTAGCCATACCCAGAGATAAGATGCTGAAGGCAGAGTGTCAGGTTCCAGGAAGATTCTGAAGCAGCAGGTAACCAGATCAGATAACTCCACAGACTGTTCTGAGGTAAAATATGTCCCAAAATAAAATTTCCAAAAATAAAAATATTCCAGATGTATGTAAAAAGATTTATAAAATCTTTTTATGAAAAAAACTGAGGAAAAATATTGATACAAAGTTGTAAAAAAATAAAGATGTTACAAATCTGTGAGGAGCTCAAAGAATAGGGACTAGTCTAGTTGGCAGCCATCTTGGAATCCAGGATTATAGGAAGTTACTAGGCTAATGGTTCTAGAGCCCTTACAAGCCTAGCCAAGTTCTACCCTTGTCTCCACCATTAGCACCTAATGCCTGTGTCCAAGAGGGATACATGTGGAACCCCCGGGATGAGTTTATGGTTAACCATCCAACCATCCAGATTGCGTTTGAAGAGATCCAATGAGGTGCTCTGTTTGACATGAAGTTGGAATCTGTTCCAAAGGTGTGGTAACCTCTGGGAGACAAATCTGTCCCTCTAGCAGGCTCTATTAATGTCACATATCAGGTTAAGGTCTTTTAGAGCAAATAACCCGTGTGGCATTTGACTTGAGATATGCAGCATTTCCAATAAAGTAAGGTCAGAGATTGCCTATTATGCAAGGCAGAGATTGTCTCTAAGTAGTCCCTATGAAACAAAATAAAGTGACAGTGATTTTAAACAATCCACATAGGACAGATGCTGAAGACCTTGAATTTTCCTTGTAAGGAACTTTTGCGGTTTCTCCAATTACTGCAGGTACCTGGAAAGGTACATACCACAAGGGGCACTGTACTCAATTATTGGCCTGATGAGGGAAGAGTACAGGGAGTAAATAGTTTCTTTTTTTCTAAAGGCAATGCCTTTACTTATGAGATGAGCAATATAAAATGTCTTTCTTACCACTGTAGAGAAATAGTGATCAATGGTAAGATTGCTGTCAACCTGTGTGCCCAGGTCTCTTACCACTGAATGCATACTTAGGGTGTGTATTGCTGTGGTAGGTGCATACATGCATATACATACATACAAATATTTGAAGCAGGGGCATAAATGCCCTTCTAGCTTGCAAATATACCAAAACACTTGTTCCCATAACAAGTGTCCAGGCTGTTCTTAAAAATATCTAAACTAGTGCTTGCCTTATTGTGATTTGGTAGTCCATTCCATGCATCAGCTACTCTGTCAGAGAACCAAGTAGTACACTTCTCATTCCTATAGAATCTTCTTTACAGGTTGTCTGATGATTCTCTAGTACTTTTGATAGCCCCGAACATTCCCAAAGGTACTTGTCCCTAAATGCCCTAAAAACCTTAATAAGATCACCACTTAGATACCTGTAAGAGACACAGTACAAGTTCAGATACTTTAGTCTTTCATAATAACTTAGATTTTCACATCCATGGATGCCCTTGGCATAGTTCTGCTGTAGTCTTTCCAGTTTATTCATGTTTATCTTCTTACAGGGTTTCCATATTGTTATTCCATACTCAAGTTTGGGTCTAATGTAACTAACAAACAAAGACTTCATCATTTTTGATTTCCTAGACTTTCTAAATCTTTTTATACAACCTATAGTTCTATAACTATTATTGATCAATTGGTTGATATGATTAGAAAAAACTTATAGATAAATCTACCCATATAACCAGGTCCTTAAATGAGTCTACAGTTTCAATCACTGTATGCTGTATTAAATATTCACCTTTCAGTTTATGTCTCCCAAATCTCATATGCTTAGTTTTTCCTGTGTTTATCAGCATATTATTCTCCTGTGCTCAAATTGTCAATTTAGTCAAGTTATTTTGCAGACATGCCTTATCTGTAACACTTATAATCAGTTTACCCAATTTCAGATTGTCTGCGTATAGACTGTAGAATACCTCAGATGAAAAGGTTAGGTCTGAATGATACAATCTAAACAAGTAAGGGCCTAGGACAAAGCCCTGTAGGACACCCTGACTGTAACCAAGGATTTCACCTGTATAGTTGCTGTATGATACTTGCCATGTACTATTTGTAAGCCATGCAGCTATCTATCTTGTCAAGAGTACATCAATAGCTAGTTGTACTAATTTATTGAGCAGTGTTAACAGTAACATTACTCTTACTGAAACGGATAATACATGTTTTACATTGAGTTTAAGGCCATGACTTTGGCAGCAATCTTTGTTTGTGTAAGACCCTCTTGTAGGATGTTGACATCATTTGGAGATTCTATGACTGCTCCCAGTTTACAGTCATCAGCAAGCTTTGTCAGCTGCAAATGTTTAGTTTTTGCTTGTACTTCGGAGAAATAGATTCCAAAAGTAGAGGTCCCATAACTGATCCCTCTTGAACACCACTGGTTACAGGTCTGCTGTTGGAGGTGGATTCCCCTATTTTTTATTATATGTGTTCTATCAGTGGGCCAGTTAGCAACTCATCTAAAGATATAAGGGTTGATACCTAACTGGGTAAGTTTGTCAATAATGCCTGAGTGGGGGATAATGTCAAATGCCTTGGCTAAGTCTAGGTAGGCTGTATGGATAGATTTCCCCTTGTCCAGGGCCTTGGTGACTGTCAACAAGAAGTCCACCAATTTTAACAGCCGTGATCTCCCTTTGACAAATCAAAACTGATTAGTGTCAAGTTATTGCAGATTACCTATACCTTGCTTGATAAGGTCCATGATGATTCATTCCATGGCCCTGCGGATAAGGCTAGTTCCCATGGTCAGTGGAAACACTGCCTTTGTGCAAGGGAATAACGGTGGTCATTTTCCATTCAGCTGGGATGAAGCCGGTGCTTAGACTATGAGTGAAAGGAGTACCCAGTGGTGCTGCTAATTCTTGTTTGAGCCCATGTAGGATGCAGCCTGGGATGTTATCAGGTCCCATAGATGCTGTGTGTTTGGCCTTTGAGAGGGCCTTTAGGACCTGCTCTTTAGAGATACAAAGTAGGGGACAGGTGGTATGGATGTCATGGGGTATGTGTGGTATGGACAGAGTAGTGAGGTTTTCACAGAACCTGTCGGCCAACAGGTTAGCTATTTCCACATACTCAGTATATGTGGTATCCTTAACTACCAGTTTGGCACAAATCTTTGTCTTTCTTTGTAGATTACAGATGTAACTAAAGAATGTCTTATGGCTGAACTTAGTTGAGGAAGATAATTTGGATCCATAGTTTGCTTTGGAGGACTTCACAGGAAGTCTTATTTACTTGTTTATGCTGAGGAGGGAGTGTTTCCAGTTTATGGCTTGCTCCTTCTTACTCTTAGACAGATATTTCTTCTTCTTGTTGTAAAGCCTGTTAATGGCATATTGATCTCTGCTGCATTAGCCTAAGCTATATGGGTAGATTATTATAGGTTTAAAAAACTGGGAGATAGAAGAAGAAGGATCCAGAAGAGTCTGGAGAATGTTACTTGCAAAGCCTGACCTAGACCTGGAGAGGAAATCTAGCTTGTAATGTGTTGTAAAAGTATGAACAGAGGGCCAAGTTTCTGCTTCAAGAATACTTCTAAAGTCCAACCTTTTCATAAAGCCATTGATAAAGCCAAAACCCTGGTAGAATGTTCTTAACCTTATCTGGAATAGTTTTGTCATGCTGGAATAAGAAAAGGTAATAACACGAGAGAACTTTCTGTAAGTAGTCTGCTTTGACACAGGTTGTCCTTTCTTCTTACCTTCACAAGAAGTAAACAACTGCTCAAAATGCTGAAAGATTTTGTTCTCTCAAGACAGCACTTGAGTTGTATGTACAAATCCAAGGTTTGAAGTATCCTTTCCTCTTTCTCCTTTGTTTTGGGATTTAGGAAAGAACACATGGAGATAGATAGCTTATCTTAAAGTAAACTCGACCATCACTTTATGAATAATAGATGGATTAGTTCTCAAAAAATCCTGTTCCTATGGAAAATGAGATAGGATTGCCTCACCATTAGAGACTGCAACTCATATACCCTTTTTGCAGAGCAATCTGTAAATCTGTTTCCCATGTTAAGTACCTCAACTCAGCCAGATTGGCTTGTTCAAATGGAACAAGTAGTAGCATCTCTATTACAAAACTATGAGCCAAAGGAAGAACCACTGGTTTTCTGTCAGTCTCTGATGTAAAACCCCTTTCAAAAACATTTTGACAAGGAAATGCCTTTAAAGAGGGGAAGTTTTTGGCAGACATGTTGAAATGGCTGATAAATAAACTTTCACAGAGGAGTAAATCATGCCATAGGAAAGTATCTCACAAAAATATTGTGAAACCAGAGAAACACTAGCCCTGAATGTGTGCTTGTTATGTTGTTGGTATGAACTAGAAAAAATACTTCCAATTGCTAATATATAATTTTGGTGTTGCAGACTGTCTTGCCTCTGTTAGTAAATGCTGCATGTCCTCAGTAAGTAGGTGCCTAAAATGTATTAAGTTCCCATCACCCAGGCAGTCACGTGAAATTGTTTAGGTTCGGGTGTGTCAAACACCCCTGTTCTTGTGTGAGTAAATCCATTCTGTGTGGACATGTGTGGTAATTGACCCTAACCATTTCCAATAGAAGGAGGAACCACTGTTGACTGGACCAGAAGGAAATCATTACAATGATCTTGGGAGATTCCTTCTGAATCTTCATAATTACCCTGGATATCAGTTGAAAGAGTGGAAAAGCATACAGGAACATTCCTGTCCAAGGAAATGAAAAGACATCAGTATTTCATGCCTTCTTGCATGGAGTTCTGGAGCAGAATTTTGCCAGCTGTTTTTCTAGTGAGGAGGAAAAAATTTCTACTTGAGGAACTACCACAGAAAGATCAAATCTTAGAAGACCTCGATCTAGTTTCCATTCATGAGGGCATGCCTTTTTCATCCTTAGCTGGTGTGCCTCACAGTTTTGCACTGATGGAATGTAGGAAGACTGTTGAGTAAGATGGTTCTGTAAAACTATATATCCCATACTAAAGTGGTTAGTCTACATAGGGGGTAAGACTTGGACCCCCTTGCTTGTTTATGTGTCATATGACTGTAATATTGTAACAAATAGAAGTGGCTCTGGGCGACAAAAGGTAATTTAGAGTGCTGAGTGCCTTAATAAGGAGAAGCATTTCTTGTATAACAATGTGCTTGTGTCTGCCTTTTTTTGTCCCAAATACATTGTACTTTGATCCCCCTTGCCACTGCTCTCCGGCAAAAGTCTGAGTCATTTCTGATGACTGACTGCTTTGAAGCAAGAGGGGAGAAGGGAGACCTGGATTCTTGGATTGTTGATGTCTCCTCTAAGCGATTTCTCTTCTTACAAATGCAAGAACTGGAATCTGAAAAGTTAATGGGTGTTGCCTCTGGGACCAAAGAAACATCAGTTATGATTTTATCTTTCTCATGTTGAGTACTTTCAGAGGTATTATGACAATCAAATATGCCATGACATCCATAATCTTGAGTATTCCCTCAGTGACTGAAATCTGAGTAGAAACACACGGAAATGATCTAAATATAGAGCAACTTTTTCTTGTGGAAGAAAAGCTCTTGTACCAAGGTGTCTAGCAGGCACCGCAGAACACAATCCTGTGTGAAGGAGTCAAAAAATCCTTTTAAATTTTCTCTTGGAATCACAGCCTATCTGGGAGACCTCTCATCCGCATCACAGATTCCTTACACTTTGAGAAAGTGTCTGCCAAAATAAACAAGTCATCTAAATATGGGAAAACGTAGATACTCTGTAGCCTGCATTGTGCTATAACTGGAGCTAGACACTTTGGAGTAGTGGATAGCCCAAATGTTAAGGCCGAGAACTGATAATATGATCCAGACATATAAAACCTTAAGAACATTTGCAGTCTGGATGGAGAGAATGTTATGATCATTTTTTTTTAAATCTAAGGTTACCAAAAATCTGAAAAGGGGGTTGTGAAGTGAAAAATTTTGAACTTGTGCACTGCCAAAAACTGTTTTGGGAAAGAAAGGTTCATAACTGAGCTCCAGAAATTTTCTTTCTTTGGCAGCAGAAACATTTCTGAATAAAAACCTTTTCCCCACTGGGAAAGAGGAACTGTTTCTATTATTTCCTGAGAAAACATGTGTTTATGGACAAGAAGAAATAGAAGGATTTGTTTTGGTGGATGTGGAATGATTCCATGGAAGCAGGGACTTCTTCCCACTGTCACCTGTATCCATGGTGAATCAGTCTCAGAACTCATTTGTCTGAAATAACCTGTTGCCAAAGAGATAAATGGAGATGGAGATTCACATTTTCTGGAAGGGATAAGGGACTGCAAAGGTGTGTGTGTGTGTGTGTGTGTGTGTGTGTGTGTGTGTGTGTGTGTGTGTGTGTGTGTGTGTGTGTGTGTGTGTGTGTGTGTGTGTGTGTGTTGAGGCAAGGTCCCTTACATAGTCATTCTCATTTATTTAACTGTCCTTTGTTCTGGGGGCTGTTGCTTTTTTTTTTTTTGGAACCTCCCTGCCCTTGTCTGTTTACCAGCATTTTGCTGAGACTGCTTGTTTTGCTTCTTTCTAAAATGAGATGAGGGACTAGAAAAACCTTGAGAATTTTAAAGGATAGCTGAAAAATAATATCCAATGATAAAAGCAAAGAAAAAGGAACTTTTAAGTGCGGTAACTGCAATATGTGTAAACATATCAAAAGTGGGAATAGGCACATTATAAATAAAAAATTATACAAACTTAATTATAGACTTAATTGTAACACAAAATATGCGGTATATGCCGCTCTTTGTAACGACTGTCCATGTTTTTATATAGGAAAGACTAAAAGACACTTTCGAGAAAGAATTTATAAACATGCTAATGCTATTGCTAAACTAAAACCTGATAATGCTTTAGGTAGGCATATTACACTCTTTCCTAATCACCAATTCAAATTTATAGGACTAGATCAGATAGAATTAGACAATCGAAGAGGCCCATTTAACTTACTGTTGGAAGAAAGTGAACTTTCATGGCAGCTTAGAACCAATGCTTTCATAGAACCAGGTTTAAATGAGCATTGCAACATAGCATGCCTTTTAAAACTTAATAGTTTGGTTAGATAGAATTGAATATCTAATAGCCTCTATTTCTGACTATTTATTACTTTCAGACAGGTGTTCAAACTATTAGTCAACGCAGACAGTAATTTCTTAGTGTCTTTGCTGTGTATATATACCCTTATATTCTATCCAGTATATGTTTTTTAAATTCATAAATGTTATGACTTTATAGTATTATTGATTAGCACAGAATTAAATAAAACTAAATTAATTAAATAAATAAAATAGAATATGTACAACAATTCACATTCAAATATAATAGTTTTTAACATATGCTTTTTTACAAGTGTTTTAATACCAGTACAAAAATTCAATCTAATATTTTTAAAGTTTTGTATTATTTATTATAAAATATTAGTATTTTCAAGTTTTCTTTGACTTTGTTTATGTGGTTGTATTACTGTTGTAGGGAGTTACTCTGATATATATTGGATCTTTTACTTTAAATTGGGTTTTTAACTGGTTACTTAATTAGTTAATTAATGTTGACTGATGTATATAAATCATGAGCTATTCATGTATTCTTTGTCTGAAGAAGTCATTCAACTGTGAATGACGAAAAGCGCTTCACAATAAAACAGTGTTCTTTTTGTATCCTGATTGCCTTGAAGGATTTGTTTTAATCGTGGTTTTTACAGTTGCTCGTTGGTGTTTGTGGTTTTGTAAGCAACTTCATGGCATCGGACAATTCTACCAATTCTACTAACAGTGGAAATGAGATTTTAAATATTAACGGCAGTCCGTCACTTCTAAACGACTCGCAAGATGCACATGATGATGTTAGTTTGACTGCACTTATTGCTGCCCTTTCTCAACGGGTAGATAACCTAGCAGCTAAACTTGATGCACAAACTGTTTATTCTCTTAAGACTGGTTCAGATGTGAGTAACTCCGCTGGCACTGATATCACGCCAGGACAACGTTTTCCTGTTTCTGTTAACACTAGCGGAAACGTGAACCCTGCCATACTGTCGGCGGGTAACATACGTAGTGGTTCCAACACTCATTCTAGCAGCAACCACAACGGAGACGATGTTTTTTCAGCCCCTAATGGCAAAGGCGTCAGAGAGCTTATTGGAGCTCCTACTTTCGAAAACTGGATATCGGATACAAGCAAATTGCAAATAAAACATCCTGGCAGCATAGGACCTCTAGCTTACGACGCCAATGACTCTCAGGTCAGTTCACCTTTAACTGAAAAGTTAAAATTGCTCGACAACAAAATGGTTAAAATAAAAAAACTGCAACTTGAGATAAATTATTTCAATGAATGCTTAAAAGAAAAACTGGTACCTAAGGGTCTACGTTTCCACGTGTACCCCACAGGTTTAATTGCTAACTCTTTATTCCACCAAGAGCTTTTAACGTTTTTTGACATGCAAGGAATGGCTTTGTTACAATTAATGATTAAACACTACAACTTACAAATTAATGATCTCTCAAAAGAAGTTATAGACCTTAATGGGGAAGTGTTAAATCATGCTGACTTCTCCCGGTATAAATTTGACTATGATAGGTCTTTTCTTACAATTGACCAATTACTGGAGAGACTAAGAGTGAATAAAAGTAAAAAAATATCTAGGGACAAGCTGGCATACAGTAATGGTACTGCTTACCCTTTGCCACCTATATCACAATCTGGTCAATCTACTACAGTACCTGTTAACAGACTCAATGCTGAAAATGAAAACGAAGATTCCATACCTATGCATGACAGAGCTCAACTTAACCAAAATCAAGGTCAACAAAACTACAATAAGAACACTTGGGCAAACAGACTAAGGGGAAATAGAGATAGAACAGATGGTAACCCCTACCCCAGTACTTCTTTTTATAGTACTGATTACATGCAACAGGGAGCCATCCCTAAAAATACTTCTACATATGGTGAAAGCAATTATATGCAGCAACATCAGCAAAAAAACAACAAGCGCTTCTTCAACAGGTCGAAGAGGTAACTAATGATTCACTGATGCCGAAGATTATTACTAACAAAGATGGTGACTTTTTCCTATACAATTATTCTTGTATAGATGTTGATCCCTCTTTTGTCGAACTACTTTCAAAAGGAAATACATTTATTCCTAGCAGACATATGGACATTGTCCAGAACATCAAGGACTTAAAACTGTTTACAAGGAAATTAAATCTAAAGTTACTTTTGGAAAATTCAGAACATACATCTTCGGCTTATTATATATCTAGTGACTATAATCCACCACTTCATCCTACTCTTCAACTGTTTGAAATGCTTATGGAATTAGATCTTAGACATCTTGCTAGTATGGACAATAACTTGTTTTCTAATAAGAATAGCTTTAGTAATGTTACCTCTGACGAATACGTTTCTCTTAACCTTTTTAAAAATCTAAATGTGAGAGCTATCAAACCAGATAAAGGTGGGGGACTCACTTTATTCGATAATCATGGCTACATTGATAGAGTCTTGTCTTTATTAGACAAAAACACTTACCATAAGGTTAGCCAAAATGAAGTCAACATAGCCTATAACCGTATTAAATCATACTTTAGTGACCTATTTATAGAAGGGTATTTGGATATTGACATGTACAACTACATCAAGATTGAATGGCCAAAAATACCTATCATGTTTGCAACACCTAAAGTCCATAAACATTTATCTAATCCACCATTCAGACCACTCATTGATGGACGTAACTCCATAACTTATGTAAGTGCTAAACTTGTAGACAACATATTAAAAAAGTATTTGACATCAGAAACACAAATATGCAAGGACTCCTGGGCATTTCTCAAGAGAACAGACGAACTTCAATATAGTGAAGAGTGTAACTTTCTTACTATTGATGTAATCGATTTATACACTTCGATCCCACATGATGAGGGTTTAGAATGGGACAACATATTTTTGGTTAAAAAAGGAGCATCTAGTAATGAAGTATATCTAGTTACACCTTTGCTTGATATAATCCTGACTAACAATTTCTTCCTATTTAATAAAGAACTATATTTACAAAAATGTGGAGTTGCCATGGGATCCCCATTAGGGGCTAGCTTTGCCAATATGGTTATGGCCTACTGGGAGGAATATTTCTCACTCAATATAGAAGAATATAAATCTAACATCATATTCTATACACGTTTCTTGGATGATATTTTCATCCTGTTCAATGGCAATAAGGACGTAGCAAGTAAAATGATGAATTACTTGAATGAAACTACTGTTTTTCTAAAATTTACTTTTGATTTTCAAGATACTGTCACTAACTATTTAGATATATGTTTAGTTAAAGACAAGACTAGTAAACAATTTCTTGCAAAAATTTACAGAAAAAGTACTTTCTGTAATTCTTACTTACATTTCACCAGCTTACACCCATACTCTCAGAAAAAAAGCCATTGTTAAGGGTCAAGCCGTCAGAGCAGCACGTATGGTTACTCGTGACAGCGACTTTTTTAGCGAATGTAAATTGTTGGAAGACATGTTCAGGTTTAGAGGTTATCCTGAGAAGTTTCTAACTGACATATTTGATGAAATTTATAGAAAAAGAAATTATGGACTTATTTTACCCATCTTGAAGGATAGAACCCGTGCCCTTACAACTGATATTGTGGAGTTAGATATGGTTGAACCTCATATTTTAGATACTAGCTGTAATAATGGGTCACTAAATGAACACGAGCTAGTTCATAGTATCAATGACATATCCACTTACAGTAATTCTGCTTCTAACAACAACTTTTGTAGTAGTTACATTATGACTTTTAGCTTAGAAAGTTACACAATAAGGGAAATTTTGTACAAGAACTGGCATATTTTAAGTTTAGATAAAAAATGTGCTGATATGGCCAATGACAGACCTAAAATTATTTATAGAAAAGGGAAAAATTTAAAGACACTATTGGAGAATAAAATATCCAATGATAAAGGCAAAGAAAAAGGAACTTTTAAGTGCGGTAACTGCAATATGTGTAAACATATCAAAAGTGGGAATAGGCACATTATAAATAAAAAATTATACAAACTTAATTATAGACTTAATTGTAACACAAAATATGTGGTATATGCTGGACTTTGCAATGACTGTCCATGTTTTTATATAGGAAAGACTAAAAGACACTTTCGAGAAAGAATTTATGAACATGCTAATGCTATTGCTAAACTAAAACCTGATAATGCTTTAGCTAGGCATATTACACTCTTTCCTAATCACCAATTCAAATTTATAGGACTAGATCAGATAGAATTAGACAGTCGAAGAGGCCCATTTAACTTACTGTTGGAAGAAAGTGAACTTTCATGGCAGCTTAGAACCAATGCTTTCATAGAACCAGGTTTAAATGAGCATTGCAACATAGCATGCCTTTTAAAACTTAAAAGTTTGGTTAGATAGAATTGAATATCTAATAGCCTCTATTTCTGACTATTTATTACTGTCAGACAGGTGTTCAAACTATTAGTCAACGCAGACAGTAATTTCTTAGTGTCTTTGCTGTGGATATATACCCTTATATTCTATCCAGTATATGTTTTTTAAATTCATAAATGTTATGACTTTATAGTATTATTGATTAGCACAGAATTAAATAAAACTAAATTAATTAAATAAATAAAATAGAATATGTACAACAATTCACATTCAAATATAATAGTTTTTAACATATGCTTTTTTACAAGTGTTTTAATAACAGTACAAAAATTCAATCTAATATTTTTAAAGTTTTGTATTATTTATTATAAAATATTAGTATTTTCAAGTTTTCTTTGACTTTGTTTATGTGGTTGTATTACTGTTGTAGGGAGTTACTCTGATATATATTGGATCTTTTACTTTAAATTGGGTTTTTAACTGGTTACTTAATTAGTTAATTAATGTTGACTGATGTATATAAATCATGAGCTATTCATGTATTCTTTGTCTGAAGAAGTAATTCAACTGTGAATGACGAAAAGCGCTTCACAATAAAACAGTGTTCTTTTTGTATCCTGATTGCCTTGAAGGATTTGTTTTAATCGTGAAAAATATAAGATTCTCCATATTAGCTTACCACCTTCATCAAATTTTTGTCTGCATGTGCAGCAGAGGAATCAAAAACTAAATCTCTACCAAAAGGTGAAGTAGAATCTAATTTTTTACATCTTCTGGGGGGGTCTGAGAAAGCAGGCAAGCAAACCTCCACAACAAAGAACCATTGGCAACAGCTCTGTATGTATTATCTACAGTGTCATAAACACACTTTAAACAGTGAGTTGTGACCTGAGAAATAGATGAAACTATTTCCAAATGTAGCAATTGTTTTTACTATCCTTATTAGAAAGGCAAGGATTACAGTTAACAAAATACTTGGTAGCAGATGGATTGACTAGATCTATTGCTGCTGGGTTAGTTCTGGGATAAGTGCATAGAACATTGAAAGACTGAGGAACTTAATATATTCTGTCTGCTTTTTCAGGTACAGCAGGCTGGCTATCAGGGAAACCACAGGCTGTGATAAACACATTCTCCAGTGCTGGCAGCATTGGGATGGTTAGGAGGAGATATTTGGAGTTCCAGTTGTAACATTTCACAGCATTTTCTGAGACACTCGAACACCCCAGTGCTCTCCAAATGATAACACTAGTGCATTCTGGAAATAGTCCAAGAGAAAGAGAATACTTGACAGGGAGATTCAGATAACATGCTCTCCTCTGAGTATGAATCAGAATTCTGAGGAAAAAAAAAACTCTATCTGTCCCAATATATTCCTCTCCAGATTCACTTTCTTGAATCTTCTCGGGGAAATAGGAATCCATTTTCTTTGATTAGAAACCACTTAATAAGAAAGGTCAACAACCTGTACAAGACAATGAGCCAGAACTACTGTTCAGTGAAACTGGTGTTGGGAGAAGCTATGGTTAGGAATCAATAAATCCTACATGGTAGCACACCATTTTGTATTCAGTAAGCAGCTCTACACAGTGTGGACATACCACAGGTATTTCACTACATAACACAGAGCCTAAAAACAATGGTATGAGATATGTACATAGTCTTGTATAGGATGATGTGACATCTGCCTGGCCTCCAGGCCAGTGTGTGACCATGACCTTGTGGGATGACTCCATATGCAGTAATCTGACAGAGCTGATGATATCAGCAGTGTCTGCTGAGGACCAGAGAACTGTGTCCCATAGGCTGGTGCAAAACATTGTATATTGTCCAGCCACACCAACACCTCCCCAAGTTGATTGAAGTGAGAATAGAACCTCTACCTATTTAAGGTACATGGGTTACAGAACACAGTACTTAACACAAGCACCCCAGCACACATCTGATTTTAACAAGGCTGTAGGTGAACTTATAGTAGATGACATCTACAGACCATATAGGACGCAACCGGAGTAAACGCCACGGTATGTCAGTGGCAGCACAAGCAGCTGAATTGTATGCTAATCAACCAATACAAGATGGAGGAGCTATTCAACAGACTATAAAGCAACTGTGTAAACTCACTGCTGGTTTTCCTTGTGAATTCCAAAAATTATTAGAATACAGCTACAGAAAGCAGTCTACACATAAGGAATGTTAGGGGCTGCTGCGGCTTTAATCCATGTTTGTGTGCTCAATAGGCTGAAGTCTTTGCTGTTGTTGCTAATAGACCACAGCCAAGAAGGAGAAGAGTTTTCAGAAAACAGTTAACCTACCACAATCTGCATGAAATTGAAATTATAGAGTGGTACAGGGTAGACAGAAGCCATCTACAGGAATGTTGCAACCTCTGCTATCCATAACTCAGACCCAGAGCAAACCATGAAGTATCAATACCATTGGAGACAATGGTATGTGTAGCACTTGGAATTCCAGCTAAAGGAACTTTTCAGGGACCAACAGGGCACATGCTTGGGGTGTCACAGGCATCAGCATGAATTCCTGGGTGCCATACTACAACATGTCAGTGACCACATATATTTCCCAAAATTCCTGAGGACAGGGCCAAAAATATGCAAGAGTTCTACGCTATAGCACACTACCCAGAAGTACTGGGTGCAACAGATTATACACATATAGAAATCAAGACACAACCTGGGGAACAGGGCAGGTTGTACAAAAATAGAAAGGGATTCCACTCTGTCAACTGCCAGGTCATGTGTAATGCTAAGGGAATCATCCTGAATGTGTGCGCTGGCAACCTAGACAGTTACTTCGACTCATATCTGACACACATCCCAACTTTATCAGATGTTCACTATGGGCATTATTCCACAGGGTCATTTACTGGGGGATGCAGGTTATGCACTGGAATCATGGCTGATGACATCCATCAGAAATGCACACACACCCACTGAAGAACACCATAATGAGGCAAAACCTCAAACTAGAAATAACACAGAGCATGTGTTTGGGTGGCTGAAGTGCAGTTCCACTGACTAGCTACATCTGGAAGAACCCTGCAGTGCAAGCCACATACATCTACCAAAATCTTCACCGTCTGTGCCATGCTTCACAGCATCATTCTGAGAAAACAGCTTTAGCAGGATCAAAAAGGGGAAGGGGCACACATCCCACCACCAAAGGCAAGATCACTACAACCACAAGCAGGTGAGGAATTTGAGGGGGAACCAGCAGTTGGTGTGCATATAGGCAGAAATAGGTATGCTCAATATGCTCTTACATTGTATAACAGGCAATGCATAACACACTCACTCACAAGTGATTAAAAGCTTCATCCTACACACATACATATATTAACAGTGATGCCAAGCAATGCTCACAACCTTTACCTACCCTTATAATGGCTGTATCAGAAAGCATTAGCCCAGAACTAAAACATTAGCAACTGCTGGATGTACAAGGTAAGTGAGGAACCCAGACTGCTAAACCATAATCGTGTCATAATACAAATGAATGGCATATTCTTGCATGTTGTTACATGGCAATTTAAGTAAGTAAAAGATGGGTTACCTCTACCTCTCAAACATACTGATGGTCAATGAATCTTCTCATTCCAGCCTCATACTTTTGTAATGGTATATTATGAAAGAGAGATATCAGTAATTAATGGCACACATTTCAATTTCAGACTTCATATCCTTAAGAACAATTAAAAAAAACAGTGATGCAATAAACTTTACGCTAACTACTGTCTATGTTTGTAAGGCCACTTTTTTTTTTGTCCCACTTTTAATCATGGTCAGGACCAGCTTCATTGCTGTAACATTTTTGAAGCATGTAGACATTTTCAAACATCTATAAAAAACAGTAACAGGAGTATTACATCATCAGAAACAGATATATACTAAGCATTAACTTAGCTATGCACCCTGAGATTCAGAGAAAAGACTTATGTATCCATGAATCCAAAAGATAGAAAAGAAGAATATAACACAGTTATTATAATTTGCCTAGGGTGTAGGGGTGGTGGGAGGGCAGGAGGCCATGGCTGACACAAAAATGTAGTGAGTGTGTGTGAGTAAGGAAGAGAAACAGTCAGGCATGTGGATGAAGTTTAAAATGAGCACACCATGTGAAATTGTTGTGTGAGTGTCTGCAAGAACACAGCCAATCAGTGTGCTAGCTCTACATCCTTGTATGTCAGTCAGGTGTAAGCCATGCATGATACAGGTGAGGTTTCATTGTCATCATACCTGACTCCAAGAACTGGCTCTGCCAGGCGTTGCAGTGGCATGTCCATAACCACGGTCAGATGTACTGCTACTAACTGAAGGTAAATGATGTCTGCTGGACAAGCCTTCATCATGAGTACATCAAGGACTATGACCAATGGCCTACCATTTCTGGGTGTGGACACCTCAACCACTGATGGATCAGTGGAAGAAGTACCACCACAAGAGCTTGTTCGGGCATGGCCACATCAGCAACATCAGATGTTGCTGACCTACACACACATGGATGCCACCCCCCTCCCAGGAGAAGTTCCATCAAAAACACCACCCATTACAATGTGTCATTCAGCCATTCATGTGAATTGGCAAGACAGTGGAGACTTTCACAGATGTCAGCCTGTGCTACATCTGCAACCCTAGGCATGTCACTGGAGTACCTATTAGAGTATGCCTGTGGCTCAACGATGGCCCTAGACATAGGTTGAGTGGCACGGGAAGACACACCAGGATCAAGTGGAGGATGGTGCCCTCCTCCAAGCACTCCTAACAGTCTTCCTGTGTGACACCTCAGTCACACATTTGCTACAGCCACAGTCAACAGGCATTGAACCCATGGTAACCACACTACCCTGATCGAGTGTCTCACCCTCCACCTGTCCAATATCTGAGGTCTCACTGGAATGGGTTGACGTAGGCCTACAGGTTGTGTCAGATGGAATTAGAGGGGATGGATGAATGGCAACCTCTGTGTCAGATTTACCCTCTGCACCCCATGACTTTGCCTCTGATTCCCAACCATCATCATCAGAGACTGCAGATAATCTGATATCAGGTGATAGGAGTCCACTTCCACTGTCAGCATCACCTCCAATAATAAGCAAGAAACACAGGAAAGCAATTAAAACCTACATTACTACAGTGCAATATATGTAAACAAACTAACAGTGGTGCTGGTATTCAGGCAGTACAATAGACACAACATTCCTGACATCCACATCACAAAATAAGTATTCCTTTGAAGTGCCCATCAGTACTGACATCAAGATGTTTGGCTTACCAGGTGCAGATGACAGTATGTTGCCTATGACAGATAATCCTGGAAGAGGTTAATCAAAAGGTAAGGACACAATCATCAGAATGAATAGTAACACAAGGGCAAACAATCTTGCCCATGATGTGTACATTAACAATAGTGTTAACACGGATAAAGATGGCATGTCCGCACCAAGCATGGGTGTAATCAACCACACTGTGTTGTTAATTGTCTCAATCTTACAACTCTCACCTCAAATAAAATTAAATTCAAATAATATTGCACAGAACTTAAGTACTGCTGTAAATAACGCAGTACATGAGACTTACTGAACAACTGAGATAGGTATGCCTATCTTGAACCTGCTCTAGTGACATAGCTGTCCTCCCTGAAACAGGATAAATGCACAATAACATGGTATTGTGCACTTATCAGTCTGCTGTCTGCTTCTCTGATAGTAGACATTAACTCTTCAGTTTGTATCAGTGGTGGCTCTGTAGCAGGTGTCCTGGTAGCCATCCTTTCACAGGCCACTGCAGCTGCTGTCCTACAGCCTGATGATATCATGTCTGTTGCCTTATGGTACACTTGATCATATGTCATGTTGTGTTCACATCATATGCTATCTGCTGCCAAGTTTATATTCTGCAAGATATACCCCTGCACCGCCTCTCAAGCAGGAAGGCACCATGTTGCCTAAAAACTGCCATTATGACATCATTTTTCAAGGTCATTGAAGGGTGGTTTGAAGAGATTTGTTTACCTGAGTGCCATACTTCTAGGTGACACAAAACACAACAAAAGGATATTCCACATAAGTATCACATACACAAGAGTCCTAATTAGATATGACACATACATTTCTCACTATTACCCACTGCAGATACATAAAGTACTCAAGATAGTCATTTCCAAAAAAAGTTATTTACTGGTAGTAACATACGGCAATTACAAGCAGTACAAGGTTGGATCCAAAACAAAGAGAGTAACAATAGCCAATTCTGTTTGTGTCAACACAAATGAGGAACTTGGCTCCCCCACTCCCAAAACATCAGGCAAAAGACACATGGTGCTAATAACCTGTTACTATCTTGGAAGACTAGCACTCCTGTGTCATTCACAATATCAAAGTAATAAAGGGAAGAGTGTAAAGATAAAAGCAGTTGTAATAATAGCACCTCTGAATACAGTTGATATAAATGTGCATCTGAGAAAGTAATATGCCATGACAAACAAGCTTATGCCATCAGTATGCTTCAAAGACATGCATACAGAAAAAAATGGCATTTGCTAACATATATATATATATATATATATATATATATATAATATATATATATACATACATATATATATATATATATATACAGATTTATATACATATATATATATATATATATATATATATATATATATATATATATATATATATATATATATATATATACATATGTGTGTATAGGGTCTACCTCCATTACCCGAAAGACCACTTACCCAAATTTTATTTTGCCGAGATGGCTTCATTGAAAGCTGACAATTCCAAAATTCTGAAACAATGGAGCAGTGAATGCCTTTCATCAGAAACAAACCACTTGGGCACCAGGGTGAACTTTGCCCTTTTCCCCAGGGTAATGTGATCTTGGAGTTAGTATATTTAGTTAGGGGATGTGGGGGGCAAATGCCCCCCACATGGAGGGTGTGGGGATGAAGCATCCCTCACTTCGGTGGGTTTAATTTCTGTCTGTTTTCTTGTTTTACCCTGGTGGCCGAGTGGTTTGTTTCCTGGTGAAAGATGTTCCGTGCTCTGTGGTTTCAGAATTGTCAGCATTCATTGAATTTGTCTTGGCCAAATGGAATGTGGGTAAGTGGTCTTTTAGGTAATGAAGGCAGACCCACTCATACACACATATAATATATATATATATATATATATATATATATATATATATATATATATATATATATATTTATGTGGGTCTACTTTGTTTCATTGAATCTCATTTCACTGAATTTAATTTCACCCCGACCACTTCTTTGAAAGCTCAGATTACTGAAAACTCATTTCACTGAATCTCATTTCACTGAACTGCAGTTAGTATATATGGCACTGTGTAGAGTACGTTAAGGCAGGTTAAGGTTATGCCCTTTTCCCCATGGTAGTGTGATCCTGTTGTCAGTATATATATATATATATATATATATATATATATATATATATATATATATATATATATATATATATATATATATTATATATATATATATCATCTATCTATCTATATATATATATATATATATATATATATATATAAGGTTAGAGGGGTAGGAGGCACAGTCCACCTCACTGGGGTTATGGGGGGTGTAGCTCCCTCAGTTAATTTGAGTACATATTGTCTTCTGGAGAGAGTTAATCATTGGTGTTGTAGCTATGCATGTCTATTGTTTAAAATGTATTGTTTTGAAGTTTTTGGTAAAATACAACATAAAACAAACATGGTGAGGTGCTATGCCCCTCACCCCCTAATGTGGGGGGCTGTGCCCCCCACATCACCCCAAACTATATATACTAACTCCAGGATCGCACTACAGTGTGGAAAAGGGCATATACATTTTATTTGCCTTACAGTATTCTACAGAGTGCCATATATACTAAGTTCAGTTCAGTGAAATAAGATTCAGTGAAATGAGTTTTCAGTAATTTGTGTTTTCAGTGAAGTGGTGGGGTGAAATGAAATTCAGTGAAATGAGATTCAATATATATATATATATATATATATATATATATATATATATATATATATATATATATATATATATATTTATCTGAGAAATGCAACCATCCCTCATCAAGAGCAGTATTCATCTGTTCAGATAAATGCCAGAGTACTATCTTCTTACTTCCTATCCACATAAACAAGTCACCTCACCTTTAGCTTTCCTAGCTACATGGTTAGCTTTTTATGATGTAGATTCAGGGCTGTGTGCACAGTGAAGATGCAAATAAGATGTGAACTCATTAGAATTCCTAAATCCCAAATACTTGCCTCTGTGTAGTAGGCACTCCCTCAGTGTTTCTTTCTAATGGATTGCAACTGTGTATAATTACAGGTAGGGAGACTGAAACACAGCAACAATTCATACTCCCTTACACCCAGTGGGTGTGTCAGCTAGGTGAGACTTACAAAGTGTAGAAATAATTGTAGCAATGTTTTGAATATAATAAGCAGCGCACACAGTTCACAGTTTCTGTTCAGTACCATCCAACCTCTCGTTTATGTCTTCACAACTGTATTTTATTTCTATTTCATATCCTCACACATTTTAAGTACAATAATACCAAATGCTTTACAAACTGAATGTCCCACATTACTGGTCAGATAAGTCAAAAATGAGCAGCAAACACAGGAAGATAAAACAGGGCCACATACATGCAAGCAGTAGTCAGAAATGGTTGTATGATCACTCACTGCAGTATATCTGAAGTTAATACATGTGTAAACTACTGTCATATATTTTGGCAGTAGCATGAATCATACCTCTCAACCTCTTAAGCTAAAATTCTCGGCAAAGACTGTCAAAATGGAGGGACAAGAGCTCAAACAATAGGGACAAATTTTAGATATTGAACTTATAAACTTAGAAAGTTGCTAGAATGTCAGGGTTAGTTTTAAGATGCATTTTCTGAAGGATTTGATGTCAGAAACTCAAATGTATGCCATTATTTAGTTACTTCAATCTTCAGATCATCCCAGTGATTTGTCAGAAAATCACAAATTTTATGTGAAACAGACAAAAAATATGAGGTAAAAATCTGGACATTCTTCAAATATCTATACAGTTGAGAGGTATGGTGTGAATGATGTTAGAGTTTGTATGCACAATGATTTCATTCTGTGCTACAAAGCTATTTGTAAGGAATAGAGTGATAAGACATTCTTATTGTGTTTTGAAGGTTCACTGCAGACAGAGTTCAAATCCAGACATCTGTGAAAATATTCCATGTGTGCCAACAGACATTTTGTATTGTATTGTTGATTTAATACATTTATTTTCTTCATGTATCATAATTTCCCTCATTTTTTTAAAGCCACTGTTTGCGCAGCATGTGGCTTGGAACAAGCAGGGGAAACACAATAATTGTCATGGCTAGCTGTGCTTACTTAGTTTATGCCCTGTTTATCCATGTGCAAACCTGGACAAATGGCCCATATTGGAAGCAGACAGAATACCTGCAGACAGGGCAAAGACAGTGTAAAGGTCAAAAAGGATAGATTGTTGTAGTTTTTGCTTTACATTGCTTAACACAACTAAGCAACATGTGGAGGTTAACACACTGAAGTTAAGAATGAATAGAAAAGTATGCAACTGTTATTTAACTATTCATGTGGTAGCAGGTGCAAGACTAGAGCTCTAATACAGATGCTTCTGGGTTCTACTACTGGAAGTGTGACAAAATTTTACTGTTGTGACAGTTCATTTTTGATTAAGGAACAAGAAAACATCCAATGTTATCTCAATATTCCTGTGGCAACAGCTGTACGTGTACGGTTGCCATACACATGGTCCTGAGCTATAATACAGGGAGTTCCAGACATTTTTGCTGTTGTTCCATTTCACATTATGTTACATATCACCCATAACACTTTCCACCTAAGTGCAGACAGTGGAGCTAATATGAATTATATGTATGAGGGATAACACATCCTTACTGTGTTTTGAAGGTTCAGATGTATTAATGAGGGTTTTCTTTCTACTATGTTTCTGCAAGTATAATTCTGCTATGTGGATTTGGATAGCCTTCACACATAAACAAGTTACATACACAAAAGAATGTATATACAAGCACCATGTGGAATTTGGATGCAA